>NC_141093.1:1765000-2232500 GCF_041138505.1 Cibotium barometz | reverse complement strand
CTTTTAGACTAAAATTAAATTATGCATACATAACATAATTATAGGCATAATTATGAATAAATCTCTTGATTATTCTAAAATAACCATTCCTCATTTCTAAAAATGTTTCTTCTAGGATGTCTCCAGGGAGTTTTGGGTCATTTTGGATCATCTCATATTCAGCATTAGTTGTTAAAGGGCTTTAACCTTTCTTTTAATTGCCTTAGGATAATCTTTTGTATAATGGCCCTTTTTGACATAGAGAAAACATGCATAACTTGTGTTGGCCCAAACATGCTTACATAACGTCTTGATGGGATTTTAGCAAGGTTGGTAGACTTACGTCACATACTATTGTGTCATGCCTGGCTAGGCTCATGTCTATTTTTTGCAAGACTTTTTCGTGGGACTCTTGGATCATCTGTTTGGGCCTAGTCTTTCTTGTCTTTTGAGGATATTAATGTTCCTAATCCTAATTAAACAGTTTATACATGTAGTAGAATGCTTAATGGCTTTTTTATTGTTGATTTTATGTTCTGTAATACTAATAATTATAAAAAATTCAAAATGTGATTTGTTTACTTAATGGATTTTTTATTGTTAATTTTATGTGCTCTAATACTACCAATTTTAAACAAATCAAAATTCCTTAACCTAATGCAAAACAAGATTGAAAGCCATAAATTCATGAACAAGGAAAAGAAATCAACTTCCACACTCTAGTCCACATAATTTGGAGCCTATAGCGACACCCCTAATCACAATTGCTAAAGCAATTCCTTGGCTTCAAAAAAAATCCAAGCCTCTTAGGATTAAATCTTATGCAAATAGCCAAAATTAGGGTTTTCCATTCCAAAAGCCTATAAATCAAAATGTCTTAACATAATAAAAACTAAGATTCAAAACAAGATTAAAAGTAACAAAATCAGCTTATCCCAAGACTCTAAAACTATATGATGTGTCTTTTGGGGTTGACCTCCTAATTAACACCAAAAAATATTAGGGAAACCCAATAGCTAGGAATCCATAGAAATAAGAGCTAAGCCCTTGGGCTAGGCCACGGGTATCACGAAATATATTGAAGAGAAGAGCTTACTTTACATATGCCAAAACAAGTGATGCTGCAAACTTTGCCATAGAGCCACAAAATGCAACTCCTCGATGTGGGTGTACTAGCCCGTCCTTCCCATCCTCACTCAGTTGTCACACCAAACAATGCTCCATCATGCCCATGAAGGAAGAATTATATATGCCTAGATGGCAGTAAGAAGAGGGTTCCCTTTGTTGAGGTATCGAGCTCATCTAGTGAGGCGGTGGACACTGATGACCCGCCTGGGGGATAGGCCCCACACTTACACCACTAGCATGGTTGGTGAGATAATGGGTGATATGTAGCCAATGGGATGACAGGCTGTGTGACAGCCATTCTAGAGACTGGCATAGTTATAGCGCCAGCTCATTTATTTGGGTTCACACTATAGAGAAGACTAGTATGTGTTTGGTTGAGTACCTTTTCATATGTGTGTACTCTTATCTTTGTATATGGTGTGTTGAGTGTTGAGAGAAGAAGAAGAAGATTTTCAGCCTCTCACCTTGTGTGTTCTCTCTTAGGGTTTTGTGAGTGTGTGTGCGTGCTTGCAAGAGCTCAAGCTCTCTTCTCCCCTGCATCTTTTCATGGTATCAGAGCCTGGTTCATGCTAAGGGCTGAGCTGCAAGCAAGCGAAGCACAGGAAGCAGTACGAGGGTAAGAGCTTCAACTACTCTTCCCTATTTGTGTTGGTCACTACACCCTTGTCGGGAGCTCTACGGGAGGCACCGGCAAACGATCTCTGATTGAGGAGCTTTCTTCGTGGGAGTAAAGCTATAGGGCAACTATACTATCCTATTGGATAATATTTTTTTGGCCGAAAACGCGTTGCGGGCGCGTCAGGACCTCTGTTTTTCAAAAAGCAGGCGATTTCGAGCACTGTGGGTAAGTCATCGATTCTCTGTAGATCTTTATTTTAAGAACTGGAGGAAGACATATTGGCTGTGCAGACACTGTGTGTGCTACACAAGGAGGTCAACAGTTGCCATTGGATGTATGTATGCACATTGAGGTCACTGGTTGTGACATTTGAGTGTACTACAGTACCGCTGTAGAAAATACAACAGTTTGTGCAGGATAAACCAAAGTGCTGTTTCTGATAATTTTGTGTGTCTGGCAAGATGTCAAATGATGGCATAAACCAGATTGTTGCTGAGAAGCTTGATAAGAACAACTTCCATGCTTGGAGGTTCAGGTTGACGAATTTCCTGATGGGGAAAGGGTTATTGGGACTACATAGACGGTGAGCATGAAGAGGCACCGGAGATCAATCTGACTACTACAGATGTGAAAGAGTTTAAGGATTGGAACCAAGGAGCCAGAAAAGTTATGTATTGGCTCTCTATCAGTATATACAAGATACCATGATTGGGCACATACAGGATTCCAAGTCCCCCAAGGAGACATGGGACACCTTGGTAAAACTCTATGAAACGAATACCAAGGCGCGAAAGATACAGTTGAAGAATGAACTTCATACTGTGGAGAAAAAGAGTATGTCTGTGAATGACTATGCATTGAAGATAAAGGGTATTGTGAAATCCCTTGCATCTATTGGTGTTTCAGTAGATGATGATGACAAGGTGGAAGTCTGTCTATGTGGTCTCGGGCCACAATACAAGACGTTCAAGACATCTATTCCCAATTTCACAGATTTGGTGTCTATGTTGATTATAGAAGAGAAGAGCTTGGGTGAAGACCAACAGTCTTCACAAAACAAAAACAGTTCAGAGCAATAGGCCTTCTACACAAGTTCAGGAAGAGGATGAGGTAGAGGAGGCCGTGGACGTGGTCAAGGAGGTGGCCGAACAGGTAACGAATTATGGCCATTAGCAGCAACAACAACAACAGTCCCAGAATTTACAACAACAACAACAACACGCAGGTGGAAGAGGCCAATTCAGAGGCAGGGGGAGTCAAAGAGGTCGTAAAAATTGGATATGTGTGCCGCCTTCCAAAACATGGTGCAAAACAATAATATGGAGCTAGATTAGTTCCAGTTATGTCATACATGGCAAACACATACACATCAACTACAGGCATGAATGTAGTAATGAAACCAAGCAACATTTTTGTAAAATCTTTCCAGTCAACGCACCACGCATCCGACGACTGTGTAGAAATTTTTTTTGGTGAAATTGTTCAAGGTGTTTTCCAGGTCGTTCCGACTTCATCTGGACTATGCATATTCTATTAAGCCGACTAAACTTGCAGATGAGTGCATAGAAAAATGCGAAGCCTTGCTCTCAAATGGGTTTCCATGGTGGCGAAGTGCATCTTAAAAAAGATCCTGTTCTTTCTAAAGGTACAGGTGATGTTCTGCAAGATGTTTCAATGGGAGGAGCAAAAGCAAGAAGATTTTTGAGCAACCATGATACCAAACAAGTCAATGCAATGTGGAACTGCTGGAAACATCTATGTGTCATCACCACAAATGTCAAAAGCAGACCAGATGTAGCCAACAAACGTATGGAAGTTTGGAAAAAACTCGACGATTTTTTCAAAGTCCTGAGACAACAAGTTGGTTCAAATACTTATGCAGATGATTTCAAAAAAGCAATAAAGATTTTAATAAAAGCTATCATAGATGCCTGGGGAGAAAAAGACATAACTTATTACTTGGTGAGTGTTCAGACTTATCAAAACAGTTAAAATTAAAGTGTAATTTCTTAAATTTACTAACAAAGAATTGTCTTTGTGGCATATTCTTTACTTGCATGGACCATATTTTGCTGCAGAAGGACCCCTTGCAACATGAAACACACAAGGAATGGAAAAGTCTCACTATCAAGCGAGAACTTCCTTTTTCAGATGTACCAGAAGAGGAGGTGGTTAAAGAAGAAGCAATGCACTTAAAGAATTATTCAATTGGTTCTACAGGAGGCAATTACAAAGGATGAGATCAAAGAACCAGCAATCTGAAACTACACAAACACCTCAAGATAGAGACTAATGATTTACTAACACATTTGTACCTCTTACAAAATATTTGCTGAATTATAATCAGTCCTTGCAAAATATTGTGTGTACATTAGTTTTTGATTCTCTTGGGACTATTTGGCATGTCACCTCTGTATCTCAAAAATTTTCTCCTTCTATAACCTCCAAGAAGATTAATATCTGACTCCTCAGTTGCAGCTGCATAGCTAGAGTAGCAAAGAAAGTATCCTGCTCTTGAGGCATTGAAACCTGCAGCATATCCAAAGATTCTAAGAGCAGCAGCTCTCTCTAAAAGCAAGACCTTGTTAGCATTTATTTGAAGGGGAGTGTATCCCATGAACCTTGTCAAGGCAAATATTGGCAACTCAGCATCTTCAGAGAAGTTCATGTGGAATGCACAAAACACAGCCTTATCCAATGTAGGTAAGTAGTGCATGAGAGCAGATGAAGGCCTTCTTGACCTAGTCTCTATAGCTTTCACTCTGTTGCCTTTAGCTCTTCCTAGAAAATCATCCTTATCAAGCAATTCAATCTGCAAGACAAAAACCTCACTTTAAAAAAATTACAATCACAATAACATTTTGCAAAAGATTAAATGGAAACTACCTTCTGCAACTCATCCTCAATAACTACTTTGTCTTTCATCAAGTTGCATGAGCCAACCCTTTCCACTTTATCAGAATCTGCCTCAAGCTTGAAATCTCTGCCAAAAGACTCTACACCTAACTCAATAAGCCTGTTCTCAAAATCCTCATCTCTAAGGGAAGGTTTCTCCTCATCCACTCTTTTAAGGCACAAGGCAAGAGCATCAGGAGCAGGGATAAATGAGTGGTCAGATGTTTGCAAATCAAGTGCCAAAAACTCTTCCTTTGACTCTACTTCTGTATCAATAAAGTCTTTGGTCACCTCACAAGCTTCTGAAATTGCTGCAATACAGTAGTCTTCCCTGATATTGAAGAGACATTGAAGATAGGACAAAGGAATAAAATCTTTCTCATTGATATAGAAGAAAGGAAGGCTTGGAACAGTTACAGAGGATTCAGATATGCTTGCTTCCTCTGAGGGCTCTTCAGTAACAGTGAAAGCCCTAAATTCAGCAACATCAAGATTGGCACTTTCTTTCTCCTCAGCTTGAACATCAATTTCTTCCTCTTCTAAAATCTCACTTTTCTCTAGCTTTGAGACTGTGGTGACATTTAAGTTTTCTTCCTCCTTCTCTGTGTTGAGATTCAAGCTCGATGTTAGTGTGAGCCAGCTATGCTATGTGCTGGCAGATTCGGTAGGAACATGTGTGAGACATAAATGACCGCGTGTCCAGCTGGTCATAGTGTGTGGACATTAGCTAGGGTTAGTAGAGTGTGGACACAACTCATTGTGTGTTGTGTGGATTATGGATTAGTGCATTATGCTTTGTGTGAGAGTGGACATGGCTTCCCTCTATGGTTAGGGTTTGCAATATACATTAGGGTTTGCTCCTGTGTGTGTGTCTCCTCTCCCTCTACCGTTCTTTCAACATGGTATCAGAGCCTTGTGCTGTTTATTAGGGTTTATGAGTGAGTGAGTGAAGAGGGAGAAGAAGAAGCTGTGAAGAGAAGCTGTGAAGCTTGCCATTGGAGCTGTGAAGCTTGGAGCACACCAAATACTATCAGATCTGTCTTCTTCTTCTATACTCAACCAACATAACATAAAGAAAAGAGTACACACTATATGGGCAGGTGATACAGGCAAAAGCAAAGCAAAATAGAGCAAATCAAAGCAAAGCAAAATTCTGGTTTTTGAAGCTTTCCATTAAAGCTTGGGAACATTGATGTATGGTGGAAATACATGTAAATCTGGCAAAGCAAACATGTATCTGACAATGAGGGATGTAATGGCAACTCTTATGCAAGCCCTATTGTGATTTTGGAGCAATTTGAATGCATTTCAAAGTGTGAAAATCTCTGGTTTTTGAGCTCTCACAAAACAGTGAAAAAGAAGCCCAAAATTGAAGCATTTAGAGTGTGATTTTGGCTAAAATCCAACCATTGGTGAATTGCACATGTACCTAGGAGTGTTGGGGACTTGAATACCTCATCAAACAACATTATAATCACTCCCAAATCCTCTAATTGAGGCGGCGCAGCTCACACAATGAAAACAGGGCAGTTTTTTGGTTTTTTGACTACGACGAGATCAAATTCTCAGTGGGTGCTTGATATTTTCCACAACTTCTTTAGCAATTGGATGCTTTATACTTTGGAGAAGAGGGCTATGTGATTTGTTTGGTCAATGATGCTTAATTGAGCTGAGAATGAGCTAATTAAAACAGGCTGTCAGAGAAACAGAGCATTTTTAATCGAGCAATTAATCCTTGGTGTTTTACAATTGGACAAATTCCTCTTACATGGAGTTGATGGACACTAATGCTAAGCTAATGAATGCCTGGTTGCCCAATTTGGACAAATATTGAAGGAATTAGAGCAAATTTTCTACTGGTTTTTCTAGTTTTTCCAAAAACAGAGAAAGGGGTTTTCAAAAATTGATATGTACACATGTCAGATGGTGTTGATACTCAACATTGAGGTTCATTAGGTGTCAATGCAAGTTGCCCATACTTGATTGCACCATTACATTGTGATTTGGAGCCTTGGAAGGCATGTCAATTCAGGGTATCCCGCACTGCGTGAGTCAATTCATCTTGGATGATTACAGGTTGATTTTCTACATCAAATTTGGAGTTTGTTGGCTACCTTGGAGTATCTGGAACATTCATTGGAGTGTGGTTGAGCTGAGGAAGGCTCATTTACAGATTTGAAGTGTGCGGAAGGTGTATGCATTGAGCAATATGTCGGACAATCCAGTTCAGATTGTTGGTGAAAAGCTGGATAGGAAGAACTTCCAGGCATGGAAGTACAGGATAAAGAGTTTCTTGAAAGGAAAAGGATTTTGGAACCTGAGCTACCTCGACAACCTACACAGCAGCAGCTTATTGCTCATAAGCAATGGTCAGAGAGAGCATTCAAAGTGCTGCATTATTTGTCTATAGGCATTTCTGATGCTATGCTCATACACATTCAGGATGCTGAGAATCCCAAAGATGCATGGGATACTTTGGTCAAGATGTTTGATACAGATACGAGTGCTCGCAAGTCTCAATTGCGACAGTAGATACACAATGTGAAAAGGAATAAAAGGAGCATACATGATTATGTGCAAGAAATCAAGAAGTTTGCAGATGCATTGGCCACAATAAATGCCCCCATGCCTGATGATGATTTGGTGGATATTACCTTGCGTGGTCTTGGCAAGGAATACAAATCCTTTGATACATCTATCTCAGTGAGGAGTACAGGTCTACCCGACTTCGATGAGTTGGTTTCACTCTTGTTGGTTGAGGAAATCAAGCTCAGTGATTCATTTCTGGATGCATCTACTAGCCATGATGATGGCAGAAATCAGACTTTCTACTCGCAGAGAGGCTTTAGAGGCAGGGGGAGATTTGCATCACGTGGACGTGGTGGTAATGGTCGTGGATGGCAGGATAGGCCTCCACAACAGAATTTTCAGCCTTCATATGGTGCTCGAGGTGGTAGTGGATATGCACCTCAGCGAGGCAGAGGTACCCCCCATGGTCGAGGACGTTGGCAAGGCCAACAAAATTCTATGCAAGATGTTGAATGCCATTATTGTGGCAAATATGGTCATATGGCGAGAGATTGTTTCCGCAAATAGAATGATTTAAGAGGGGGAAGAGCACAACGTGGTGGTCATTATGGTGGAAACTATGCACAACATGGTGGTAACTATGCATCAAGTAGCAATGATGGAACTGCAAATCATTTGTTTGCCATGAAGCATGTTGTGGGTTCTATGACAACAAATGCTGAGAATGATGACACATGGTATATGGACTCAGGAGCATCAAACCATATGACATGTCATGGTGAATGGTTTGAGCATATGAAGCCTATGGATGTAAAAGGCTATGTGGAAACAGGTGATGATACCCAGCATGTCATTACACATGTTGGAAGTGTACCATTGGTCATGCATAATGGTCAGACAAAGTCTATGTCAGATGTGCTGTATGTGCCTTCGATCACTAAAAGCTTGGCCTCAGTTGGTCAAATGGTGGAACAAGGATTACAGGTTCGTTTCAACGAGCATGGATGCTTCGTTGAAGATTTCAAACATGGATGTAGAGTGATTGCTAAAGGCAAGAAAGAAGGAAGATTGTTTAAGCTGGATGCTGGAATTCCTGAGCTAAAATCAGCCATGTTCTCCAAAAGTAAAAATGTGGTACAGGACATTGATATGTGGCATAAGAGGATTGGACATGTCAATATACAGAGATTAAAGAACATGCAAACAAGAGGCATTGTCAATGGATTGCCTAGGTTCAAATATGATGGACATATGCATGTTTGTGAAGCCTGTCAGTTTGGAAAGCAGGCAAGGTTGAGGTTTCCTAGAGAAGGAAATATGAGTAACAGGCCACTTGAGATAGTACACAGTGATGTATGGGGTCTTGCACAAAACCCATCTATCAAAGGCAGTTTATACTATGTTACATTCATAGATGATTTCAGCAGGATGACATGGATATACTTTCTAAAAGAGAAGAGTGAAGTGTTGGAAAAATTCATGGATTTCAAAGCTTTTGCAGAAAAGCAGTATGGCTGTTGGATTAAATGTCTGAGGACAGATGGAGGTGGTGAATACACCTCAAAGGCTTTTGAGCATTTCTTGAGGAAGCATGGAATAAGAAGACAGTTGACTTGCAGGTATACACCTCAGCAGAATGGTGTGGCTGAGAGAAAGAATAGAGTCATATATGAAGTGGCAAGGGCAATGCTTAATGAAAAGAGCATGCCAGATTACTATTGGGCAGAAGCATGTGCTACTGCAGTGTATATTCTGAACAAAACACCTACAGCAGCCATTCATGGAAGCACGCCAGAGATGCGGCTTACAGGTTACAGGCCAGACATTGGACATCTCAAAGTATTTGGATGCATAGCTTATGTACATGTGCCTGATGAAAGAAAAAGGAAGTTGGATCCTAAAGCAGAGAAATGTGTATTTGTTGGATATGCATAGGATCGAAAGGCATACAAATGTTATAACCCTCAAACTAGACAAGTGGTCATCTCACGAGATGTGAAACACCGACGTCGCCGAGGGGACCGAGGAGGACCTCTTGGATTATGACGACGACGATTATGACCTATTGGACCCTGCTGATGTCCTGACAGAGACGGTCTCTAGTGGACTGTTTAAATATCTTAATGCCAAACTAAACAATATGGGTAAAGTCCAGGCTGATTTAGTCATGATGCTACAGAGCATCTCCACACGGTTAGATGCACTGACAGCCGCCTCGGCTAGTACTCCGACTCCTCGTGGTAGCCGAGCTCCTGTGGCACGGGTGAGCGTAGCCTCGCCAGTGGTTGCAGGAGTACAGGCCGATGCGCCTGCGGGGCCATCCGTAGCGAGTGACAGCTTCGTCGTTTTATTAAAAGACTTAAAGCCGCCTAGTTTTGGTGGCGAGGAGAAGGAAAGAAACAAGGACTCGGTCAATATGTTTCTAGCAAAGTGGTCAGATTTGCACGTGCTGCGAACAGCAGCCTAACCGTATACAGCCCGTAGAGGCTAGCCTCTCATTAAGCGGCAAAGCGTACAAGTGGTGGATGAGTTTGACAACTCGTCCTGCCACTTGGACGGAGTTTGAAACGATGTTTTGAAAAGAATTTTTGCTTGTTAATGAGGCAGAGAGAAGCTGGGAGTTATGGGACAAGTGCTCGATGGAGAACAAATCCCTAACTCAGTACATCTCAGACTATAGGGAGATATTACTTAAGCTAAAGGGAATCGATGCATTCCAGACATTGCGAGGCTTTAAAAGAGGCCTCAAAGATGATTACCTTCAGTATATAGAGCCCTTGCAGCCTAAAGACTTAGCATAGGCAATTAAGTATGCACAGATATTTGATGACATCAAGCGCCGTAGTGCGCGTGGTGGTTCTAGCAGGGCCGAAGGTAGTGAAAAGAGGAGGTCAGGTCTTAAAAGAAAAGGGTTCCGCAGTGATAAACAAGGGGATAGGACGGACCAAGAAGGACAGGGTGGTCATTGGTCTAAAAAACCGCTACCATCCAAAAAGAAAAGAGACAGTGAAATCCAAAAGAAAGAGCAGTATATTAAAGCGCAGTATATTAAAGCGCGAAAGGAAAATCGCTGCTTTAATTGCAATGATGTAGGGCACACAAAGGCTGAGTGTCCAAAGCCTAAAGCCAGCACGAGTGGAAACGAGCCCAAAAAAGATGGTAAATCTTCTAGGCAGTTGCATACAGTGCAGAGACTCCCTCTCAGTTCCGCAGAGTTCAGAGAGGTGACAGTGTGTCATTGTGATGAGCATCACGCTTGTTCAGTGACACCAGCGATGTGGCAGTCTACTGTAGGTCCGCATGACATGGTGCGCATGTATGGCACCATAGGTGGCCGTAGAGTCACAGTTTTTATTGATGATGGAGCTAGCCACAACTTCTTGAACTACTCGTTAGTTGGGGTTGACTGAGACCCGGAGTGATCATGAGTATACTGTTGGCCTAGCCAACGGATATGACAAAATGGTATGGAATACCATAGTATTGGGGGTCCCATTATCTATGCAAGACTACGAGGCTCTGCTTGACTTTTAGGTCATGCACTTAGCCAGAGCAGACGTATATCTAGGCAGGGAGTGGCTGTATGGCTTGGGCCCTAGTCTAGCTCGGAATTACTTACATAATATGCTATGTTTTGAGCATGGAGGTAGAGTCATTATCCTGCAGGACGATCGTACTGTCCCTGCCACACCACTTATTTCCTCCATGGAGCTGTGTACAGCGATCCGCAGAGACCAGATAGCAGAGGTATATGCTTGTTACCCTCTTTTGAATTCTGTTTCCGTAGATGAAACGATAAATGATGTTTGCGTAGACAAACAAGGAAAACAAAATAACCTTGGACGAGACCCACTGTTTGAAAACCCTGTTTGGCATGCATGTGATTCAAACAAGAAAAAATCCAAGGTGAATGAGACATTAAAGAAAAAGTACGTAGATACTTTAATGAATTTATTAGAGGAATTTCAGGATGTTTTTCCTGATGATCTACCAGATGGTTTACCACCATCTAGAGAAGTAGACCATGGCATCGAAGTTATGCCAGGATCAAAACCTATAAGCAAACCTGCTTATAGATTAAGCCACTCCGAGGCACAGGAGGTGAAAAAACAATTAACGAAATATTTGAACAAAGGCTTCATTCGTCCTAGTTCAAGTCCATGGGCATCACCTATTCTTCTGGTAAAGAAGAAAGACGGATCTATGCGGATATGCATAGACTATAGGGCTCTTAATCAGATAACGATTAAGAACAAGTATCCAATGCCACACACGGATGAGTTGTTTGATCAACTCTATGGATCGAGATACTTTACAAAAATAGACCTGAGATCTGGGTATCATCAGGTTAGAATAAAAGCAGAAGATGTTGCGAAGACAGCATTTAGGACCCGTTTCGGGCATTTTGAGTTTTTGGTTATGCCATTTGGGCTAACCAATGCTCCAGCGACGTTTATGACGCTGATGGACAGCATTTTACGTCCATATCTGGGAAAATTCGTAGTAGTTTTCCTAGATGATATTCTTGTGTATAGTAAGACACAGAAAGAATACATAGAGTATCTGCGTCTAGTGTTCGAATTGTTGCGAGAGCACAAACTATTTGCAAAAAAGAGCAAATGTGAATTTTTTGAAACAGAAATTCACTACCTTGGCCATATTATATCCGCCGATGGTACGCGGATGGAGCCAGAAAAAGTAGAGGCTATTCTTAAATGGCCAGCGCCGAAGAATCTCGAGGAACTGCAGATTTTTCTTGGCATGTCGGGGTTCTACCGACATTATGTAAAGGACTACGCGAAGATCGCAGTCCCGTTGACTGACCAATTATGGTCAAAAACTAAAAACATTAGTTGGGGGGACGCCGAACAGAAAAGCTTTGATAAGCTCAAGGTGACCTTATAGCAGCTGCACCTATTTTGACTATTGTCAATCCAAATGAGCCGTTTGTTTTGGAAACAGACGCTAGTAATGAGGCCATTGGGGCCGTACTTATGCAAAGGGGACGCCCAATTGCATTTGAGAGTAAAAAGTTAGATCGTGCATAGCGCAACTACTCGGCTTACGAGCGAGAGTTACTAGCGATAGTTCATGCACTGAAAAAGTGGAGACACTATTTATATGGTGCTACTTTTGAGGTCCGGATGGACCATGAAAGTCTGAAATGGTTTTCAAGTCAAAATGAACTGAAGGGTAGAAAAGCTCGGTGAGCGGAGATTCTACAGAGTTTGACCTTCAAATACGTTACCAGAAAGGTACGTATAACGTGGTGGCAGATGCACTTAGTCGCATGCCACAGATTAATGAAATAAGTTTCACAGTCTTCAAGAATGATTTCTTGAAGTCACTACGTGGTTTATGTGAACATGATCCATCTTTTACAGAGGTCTGGCGCGCTGTACGCGTACGCACTTCTTCACAGACGCGACTGAAAAGATGCAGGGGGGAAGAGAGCTTGAGCTCTTGCAAGCACACACACACACTCACAAAACCCTAATAGAGAACACACAAGGTGAGAGGCTGAAAATCTTCTTCTTCTCTACTCCACACTCAACACACCATATACAAGAATAAGAGTACACACAATATGAAAGGTACTCAACCAAATACATACACGGGTTCTCTATAGTGTGAACCCCACTAGATGAGCTGGCGCTATAACTATGCCAGTCTCTAGAGTGGCTGTCACACAGCCTGTCATCCCACTGGCCGCATATCACCCAAGATCTCACCAACCATGCCAGTGGTGTAAGTGCGGGGCCTATCCCCCAGGCGGGTCATCAGTGTCCACCGCCTCACTAGAGCTCGATATCTCAACACTCCCCCTCGAGCTCAACTCCATCTCATGTACACCAAGCGAAGCCCTGAATCTGCGGAGCTTCTCTGTACCCAATGCTTTGGTGAAGATGTCAGCTACCTGATCCTCTGTGCTGACATAAACAAGGTCAAGGTCTCCTGCCAAGACCTTCTCTCTGACGAAGTGGTAGTGGACCTCTATGTGCTTCGTACGAGCATGAAAGACTGGGTTCTTGGCCAACTGTATACTACTAATGTTGTCACAGAAAATGACAATTTGTCTATCCACTGATAGACCCAAATCTGCAAGTAGCTTTCTCAACCAAGCTACCTCACATGCTGCCATAGCAGCTCCTCTGTACTCGGCCTCCGTACTCGATAGAGCAACCGTAGGCTGCTTCTTGCTGCTCCAAGTCACAGCAGCACTCCCCAAAGAAAACATGAATCCACTGGTAGATCTTCTGTCTGAGATACTACCAGCCCAATCAGCATCTGTGTACCCATGTACACATATCTCTGTCCCAGTCTCATAGAATAGTCCACAATGTAAAGTAGACTTCACATACCTCAGTATGCGTCTCACAGCATCCAAATGCGGTTTCCGTGGAACCTGCATAAACTGACTCACCAACCCAACAGCATAGCTCAAATCTGGTCTGGTGATCGTCATGTAGATCAAACTTCCTACTATGCTCCTGTACATAGTAGGATCCTCCAATATCTCTCCTGAATCTGCACTCAACTTGCCATTCTGATCCAATGGCACAGAAATAGGCTTACAGCCTGTCATACCATACTTGGACAACATGTCCAAGCCATACTGTCTCTGCAGTAATCCAATACCATGTGGTGACCTAATCACCTCAATGCCCAAGAAATATCTGAGCTCCCCCAGATCCTTCATCTCAAACTTATGTCTAAGCAAGATCTTTACATCAAAGATCTCTGCATCATGGTCCCCCGTATAATGATCAAGTCATCTACATAGATGACAACAAGCACAACCCCTCTATCACCATGTCTCACATACAATGAGAAATTTGCATTGGCTACATGAAAGCCAATAGTGACAAGATATTCAAAAATCTTGTCAGACCATGCTCTTGGTGCTTGCTTTAAGCCATACAAGGCTTTCTTCAACCTGCAAACATGCTCGGGGTGACCCACATCCTCATAACCAGGTGGCTGCAACATATACACCTCTTCTTGCAAATCCCCATGCAAGAATGCATTCTTTACATCCATCTCTGATGTAAAGACCATTGCTTTGACGCAGCCACTGCTATCACAACTCTCACCGTTGCCATCTTGGCAATTGGGCTGAAAGTTTCCTCATAATCAATCCCATATGTCTGCGCATATCCTTTGGCTACCAATCTAGCCTTGTACCTGTTTATGCTTCCATCACTGTTATGTTTAACTTTGTACACCCACTTGCATCCAATGGCTTTCTTGCCTTCTGGCAATTGCACTAAATCCCAAGTTTCATTTCCATATAGTGCATCCATCTCCTCATCCATAGCTTTCTCCCAACACACATTTCCAACAGCCTCATCAATGCATGTGGGCTCTACAACCTGCACAACCTTTGCCATATATGCATAGTGATGTGCCACATAACCATCATATGTAAATCTCTGCACAGGGTTCTTCACTCTCCCTGATCTTCGTAGCTTTTCATTCATGGCTTCCATAGCCTTCTTTACACCAGGTGTTCTCATAGCTGGGATCCCAAGCTCCTCATCAAGGCTCATATCTGAGCCACTAGACTCTCCATCAACATGAGAATGCCCTGCAGAAATGTCAGGCATACCAAGGGGCTCAACCACTTTCTCTTTTCCTTTACGTGATGTAGTAATCACATTTGCAGGGCTGGTATTATGACGCAGCCTGCCACTCCATGGTCTATCAACAGACCCACTAGATGAGGACTCTCCTGGTCCACTCAAAGACTGTGATTGCTGACCTGCATTCTGTGCAACCACACTTCCACTCAAATCAGCCCCAACAGCTTCTTTTTCAGCAGCATACCAGCTGCTCATCTCATCAAATACAACATCTCTGCTTACCCTCAACTCACGTGTAGCAGGGTTATAACACCTGTATCCCTTTTGCTCAAGGGAATATCCAATAAACACACATTTTTCAGCTTTCGGATCCAGCTTAGTTCTCAGCTCATCTGGCACATACACATATGCAATGCATCCAAAGACTTTCAGATGAGATAAATCTGGTTTTCTGCCAGTAAACCTCTCCTCTGGAGTTACATCATGTATGGCTGCAGTTGGAGTCCTGTTCATGATGTATACTGCTGTAGAAACAGCCCTAGCCCAATAGCAATGCGGCATATTCTTCTCTTCCATCAATGCTCGCGCAATCTCAGCAATGTGCCTGTTTTTTCGCTCAGCAACTCCATTTTGCTGCGGAGTATATCTGCATGTGAACTGTCTCCAAATACCATTCTTCTTCAAGAATTCAGAGAACTCATTGGAGAAGTACTCTCCCCCTCCATCTGACCTTAGGCACTTTACATATTTCCTTGTTTGCTTTTCAACCAAAACTCTGAAATTCTGAAAGTGAGTGAACACCTCACTCTTCTCCTTCATGAAATATACCCACACTTTTCTTGTGTGGTCATCAATGAAAGTGACATAGTACCTGCAGCCTCCCATAGACACGGTTTTCGTAGGACCCCATACATCTGAATGCACAACATCTAGTGCATTTCTGCTCACATATCTGTTACGTGGAAACACATGCTTTGTTTGCTTCCCAAATTGGCATGCTTCACAGATTTTATGCATACCTTCCACTTTAAATTTTGGCAGCCCTGTCACAATTCCTTTTGTCTGCATAGACTTCAATCTCTGCACATTCACATGTCCAATTCTTTTATGCCATATGTCTGTGTCTGCAACAATTCCTGAACCATTTGCAAACATCGCAGCACTCATTTCAGGCATGTCTACATCCAACGTAAACATTCTGCCCACTCTATTGCCTTTTGCAACCAACCTGCACTTGTCTTTAAAGTCTTCGACATAACACCCATCAGGGTTAAACCTAACGTGCAACCCCTGCTCAATCATCTGGCCAACTGAAACCAGATTCTTTGTTATGTTCGGTACATGAAGTACATCTGCAAGGTACTTCACTTTGCCATCCTGCATAGACAATGGCACATCTCCAACATGGGCAATTTGATGAGCAGTGTCATCCCCTGTTTCCACAAAACCTGGTCTTTCCGGGTTTTTCATCTCCTTGAACCACTCCCCATGACTCGTCATATGGTTCGAAGCGCCTGAATCCACATACCATACATTATCTTTTTGTGCTGCATCAACATTTTCAGACATGGCATTCACAACATGCTGCATAACAAACAACCTTTCATTATCCTCATTATTTCTGCTTGAGAATGCATAGTTGTTTTGCTGCACTTTCCCATTTTGCATGTCAGCCTGCTTCTTATAACATTCTGACTGCACATGTCCAGGCTTACCACAATAATAGCATTCACGTGTATCATTATATTGCCTTTGCCAATTTCCACGGCCTCTTTGACTCCCCCTGCCTCTGAATTTGCCTCTTCCACCTGCGTGTTGTTGTTGTTGATTCTGGGACTGTTGTTGCTGCTGCTGCTGCTGGCCATAATTCTGATTACCTGTTCGGCCACCTCCTTGACCGCGTCCATGGCCTCCTCTACCTCGTCCTCTTCCTGAACTCGTGTAGAAGGCCTGTTGCTCTGAACTGTTTTTGCTTTGTGAAGACTGTTGGTCTTCACCCAAGTTCTTCTCTTCGATAATCAGCATAGACACCAAATCTGTAAAGTTGGGAATGTTTTCCCGAGTCTGAACGGACGTCTTAAACGCCTTGTATTGTGGCCCGAGACCACGTAGACAAACTTCCACCTTGTCATCATCATCTACTGAGACACCAATAGATACAAGGGATTCCACAATACCATTTATCTTCAACGCATAGTCATTCACAAACATGCTCTTTTTCTCCACAGTATGAAGTTCATTCTTCAACTGTATCTTACGTGCCTTGGTATTTGTTTCATAAAGCTTTACCAAGGTGTCCCACGCCTCCTTGGGGGACTTGGCATCCTGAATGTGCCCAATCATGGTGTCCTGTATACTAATGGAAAGCCAATACATGACCTTCCTGGCTCCTTGGTTCCAGTCTTTAAACTCTTTCACATCTGCAGCAGTCGGATTTATATCCGGTATCTCCGGTGCCTCTTCATGCTCACCTTCTATGTAGTCCCAATAGCCTTTTCCCATCAGGAAATTCGTCAACCTGAACCTCCAAGCATGGAAGTTATTCTTGTCAAGCTTCTCAGCCACAATCTGTGTTATGCCATCATTAGACATCTTGCCAAACACACAATTTTACCACAAACTGCACTCTGGTTTTTCCTACACAACTGCTGTATTTTCTGCACAGCGGTACTACAATCCACTCAAATGTCACAACCAGTGACCTCAATGCACATACATACACCCAATGGCAACTGTAGACCTCTTTGCAGCACCCACAGTGTCTGCACAGTCAATCTGTCTTCCTGCAGTTCTTAAAACAGAGTTCTGCAGAGAATCGATGACTTACCCGCAGTGTTCGAAATCGCCTGCTTTCTGAAAAACGGAGGTCCAGACGCGCCCGAAACGCGTTTTCGGCCCAAAAATTGTAGTCCGTAGGACTGTATAGTTGCCCTATAGCTTCACTCCCGCGAAAAAAGCTCCTCAATCGGAGATCGTTTGCCGGTGCCTCCCGTAGAGCTCCCGACAAGGGTGTAGTCACCAACACAATAGGGAAGAGTAGTTGAAGCTCTTACCCTCGTACCGCTTCCTGTGGTTCTCTTGCTTGCAGCTCAGCCCTTAGCATGAACCAGGCTCTGATACCATGAAAAGATGCAGGGGGGAAGAGAGCTTGAGCTCTTGCAAGCACACACACACACTCACAAAACCCTAATAGAGAACACACAAGGTGAGAGGCTGAAAATCTTCTTCTTCTCTACTCCACACTCAACACACCATATACAAGAATAAGAGTACACACAATATGAAAGGTACTCAACCAAATACATACACGGGTTCTCTATAGTGTGAACCCGACTAGATGAGCTGGCGCTATAACTATGCCAGTCTCTAGAGTGGCTGTCACACAGCCTGTCATCCCACTGGCCGCATATCACCCAAGATCTCACCAACCATGCCAGTGGTGTAAGTGCGGGGCCTATCCCCCAGGCGGGTCATCAGTGTCCACCGCCTCACTAGAGCTCGATATCTCAACAGCGACCACCTCCCTCGTTGGCACGGATTGCTAGTCCAGAGAGACTGGCCGAAGGTGCAACAGGAAGGGAAGCAAGAGTTAGTCCGGAGAGACTAGCCGTGTCTTCTGGGTATAGTTTGGAGCCGGAGAGCTCTGACGTAGGCCCTTCATCACCTTTGACTGCCACGGCTTCAAAGGGGAGTGATAAACTTCGTCGGGGGGGGAGAAATATGCTAATTACTCCATTGACGAGAGGGGTACTTACTCTACAAGGGTAGAGTATGTGTACCAACTATTGGTGACTTTCGGGCCCAAATTCTTAAATAAAGTCATGATAGTCCAAGTGCAGGTCATTTTGGGATTCAGAAGACCTATGCACTAGTAAAAAGACAATTTTATTGGCCTAGTTTGTTTAAGGACGTCCAGACTTATGTGCTGAAATGCAGTAAGTGCCAGGTCAATAAACATGAACGTCTTAAGGTTGGAGGACTACTCCATCCGCTGGAGATTCCTCAAGGGAAATGGGAAAGCATTTCCATGGATTTCATTGCCAGTTTACCCAAGACGAGTCGAGGGAATGACTCGGTGTGGGTGGTGGTGGACAGGTTAACTAAAATGCAAAATTTATCGCCACGAAAAAAACTGTTAAAATGCCAGAGTTGGCAAAACTCTTTATTGAACATCTCTACAAGCTATATGGCCTGCCCGCAAATATAGTGTCGGATAGAGATAGAAAGTTCAACAGTCATTTTTGGAGGGAAGTCTTCAAAAAGTTAGATACTACTCTGAGTATGAGTACGGCAGATCATCCGGAGTCTGATGGTCAAACTGAAAGAGTTAACCAAATTCTAGAGGATATGTTGCATTCTTATGTTAGTAAAAGAAGCAATCTAATTTGGAAGAGTACTTGTCCTTATTGGAGTTTGCCTATAACAGCTCCAAACACTCAGCGACGATTGGATTTACACCATTCATGTTAATGTATGGATTCCAGCCGAGATCTCCAATGGCTGTAAGCCTAGAAAAGGAGAAAATTCAATCTGTCAAGGATTTCCTTGAAGATATGAATGATATGCTCAGAGCCGCACGTGAGAGCATTCGTAGCGCTCAGGATCGCACTAAAACTTATGCGGATAAAGGACGTAGAAAGGTGACCTTTGCAGAAGGTGACTTTGTATTCCTCAAGGTTCCTGTGCAGTCAGAAACCATGAAAACGGGAAAGTGTGATAAACTTTCTCCGAGATATTGTGGTCCTTTTAAAATCCTTAAGAAGATTGGGGACGTAGCATATAAACTTGAGTTACCGGAGAGTTCTCAAGTCCACCTTGTCTTCCATGTCAATAAACTGAAGAAATCAGTTCACGGGTTAGAGAACGCAGTTTCTCCAGAGATTTTGGTGGACTTGATATAGCCACCAAAGATACCACATGAACCTGAAAAGATTCTACAGTATCGTGACAGACAAACCCGACACACAAAGTGTACCAGGAGGTACTTGTTAAATGGATAGATAGGGATGAGGAGGTAGCTACCTGGGAACGCCGTAGTGCAATTTCCAAGAGGTTTCCCCAGTTTGTTTTCGAGGACGAAAACTCTTCTTAAGGGGGGGTAATGTCACGTAGGCTGTAACGCCTGTGACCAGATGGCCATGTCCGGGGTTCAGTGGGAGAGGACGCCCATGCGGAGTCATGGGTGGCCAGGCTAGTGTGGATGGCAGGCCACACACTATATAGCCTGGGGGATGAGGGGCAATCCTCATTCTTCCTCTATGGCTGGGTGGTGAGCCAGAGGCCGTCCCCTCCTGTGGTAATGCCCGTAGCGGCGTTACAAGTATCTAACAGAAAGATTGTATTAATGTCTCTCTCAGGCCAAAGAGAACTGGCCTATGAGACAAAACCATGTACAATGAGAGAAAGAGAGAGAGAGAGAGAGAGAGAGAGAGAGAGAGAGAGAGAGTTGATTCGTAAGAATTGCAGGTTCCTTGGATGAAGCTTTCCTTTCTTTCTATATTCTCTTTTCTCCTCCAATGATATGATGTCTCCTATATCTAACAAAGGATTGATTGTACCAAATTACTTCATATCTTAATAAATCATTGAAATACTCATGTGTGAGACCACATCTCACACATGGGGGGAAAATTGGACCCAATGTGGTGCTTATGCCTATGCTTTATTTTCTTGTAAATTATTATTTGAAGTGAAATTTTAATTATTTTGATTTTAATTTGTTCCATTGTGGAATGTGTACGCACACATCTCTAGTGCCCCTACTTAATGACTATATGTAGAAAGCCAAACAAACAATAATATTATTATATGAAACATCAGTTGAAGTATAGCATGTTCCTCTATCTCCACCTCTTGTGTGTTACAAACCATGCATTTCCAAAAGCCATGTGTTCACTTATAGGATCCTTTTCTTGTCTTCTCTCGATGCAACCTATGTGATGAGACACTATGTTGTTGCATAGAAACCCTCAATCCACATGAGATAAGTGAACTATCTCACAAATATTCTAGAATCTTGAAAATACATCCTTAATGATACACTATGTTGTTGCATAGAAATCCTCAATCCACATGAGATAAGTGAGCTCTCATTCTAGAACCTTGAAAACACATCCTCTACCAAAGTGAGAGCTCTATAAAGAATCATTCTAGCTGGAAGTATGTCCAATTGAAACCATGTCCTAGGGATGCAAGGATGCTAAATTCCTCTTTTAAACTATGTTTCATTCTTGTTTGGTCAATATGGCTACTTGTGATTGTGTGCATATGAAAGGAGGTAATGTATCCATATTAAGGCCCATGAAATGTCATCCAAAGTGCTATCCAGATAAACTGTACATATATACCAACACTCACTGTCACCTTTGACAACTATTTGGGTAGATGAAGAAAGGCCAACAATGATAGCAGAGATGGTAATCTTTATTTTACCTTAACCCTTCCCCCATGTAAATAATCCTCTGGATATAAGCCAACAATGACAGTAGAGGTGGTAGTATTTGTTTTCCCGTAACCCTTCCCCCATGTAAATAATCCTCTAGATATAAGTCAGCAATGATAGTAGAGGTAGTAGTCTTTGTTTTCCCTTGACCCTTCCCCCATATAAATCCTCTAGATATATGTAATCAATTGAAATGATGCATGTATGTGCATCGGACGAGATCCAAACTCGGCTACAATAATGTGTTGTGCAAGAAATAAGAACATTAATATATATAGTCTCTCTATTTGGCTCCATTCTAGCTAAGGTCCGTAGCCCCAAAAATGCATCAAACATCGCTAATGGTCTAGCAAGGGATTCAAAAGGGAGTGACTTGGTTTGTGTGCGTGTTTGTGTGTGTGTGTGTGTGTGTGTGTGTGTGTGACCTTCCCCAAGGTTACTACATCTACTCGCAAATCAGTTTGCATATAGTTAGGGAAGCTCACCACCACTTCCACCCAAATAGGACAATGATGCCTTATTAAACTCTTAGAATCCTTGGTGGGAGTACATGCACCATCTAAGTACCACAAAGAATAATGGTGATTTTTCAAGCATTTTTTCCTTGTATTACATTTCAATGAACAGCACCTCATAAAATCCTCGAGCCACATATGCCCTCCCAAACCTACTATAGTAGTCGCAAAATCGGTTTTGTATCTTATGGAGGTGGGATACTAATAAACCAACCCCCCCATCCATTACCATTGAGGTTGATGATGCTGAAATGGGTGATAAATATTTTGAATTGAAATGGGGAGTCTTTGCAGGTGCGTGTTTCAATTGTCATAAATTAGGGCACTATGCATCAGAATGCCCAAGTGGCCGCCTGTGAGAGTAGTCCCTCCTTGACGATAGCTCAACCATCAGTACAAGTGCCTCAACCTCGGGGCCCTATGATGACTTCTCCTCCAACCCATTTGGATACAATGGTTGTGACTACCAATGCATCAGAATGTGATGCTTACAGGGACAGCTAAAGGAAAAGAGAAGAAAAAAGAGAATTGGTTAGGGTGAATGGCAAACACCATACAAATGTTGAAATGTGCAATGTAAAATAAAGCTTGGGTTGTTTGGTTAAGTGTGTGAACGCACCTTAGAGTTGAGAGATATTATCTTATTTTGGAAAGTTAATGCCACATGAGATATTATCTTATGGCAAACACCATACAAATGTTGAAATGTGCAATGTAAAATAAAGCTTGGGTTGTTTGGTTAAGTGTGTGAACGCACCTTAGAGTTGAGAGATATTATCTTATTTTGGAAAGTTAATGCCACATGAGATATTATGTGAATGGTGAGAGACACATAAAACGAAGTAGAAAAGGGATTGCCACATGAACATGGTGATGTGTAAAGGAGATTGGGCTAGAGGCTATCTATATTAGAAGCATTTCATTGTATGGCTTATGACATATTGCAAATACCAGGTGTTGAGTGTGACTGTCTTGTCTACCTCTCATTAGTGTGCAATTAGCATTATGGAGTTTCTTGATCACTATGAGCCTCCTTAAGCATATGCTTAATATTTGTGATTAACACTAGGCTTAGCACGATCCCACTTGATTAACACAGTATTAGAGCAAGGTTTAGCTAATAAGCCTAGGTTATTTGTGGTTTGGTGTTTTCCTTATGTTTCCTTTTTAGTGTTTTGAGAGAGGAAAAAATGGGCACACTCATTATTATCATGTGGAATCCCTTCTCATGCTCAACCAATTTGAGCATGAGTGAATGGGGGAGGTCAAGGGTGAAGCACGACACCACAAAGAAAACAAAAGGAGTCAACAGCAGAGTCGCTAAGCACAAGCAATGAGGCTTTTGGCTTTCTAGAGGAACGTGGTGATGTCTCAAACAAACTGCGCTCGAAGGCAGAGCCCGCCGTCGAGGGGGTGGGCGTTTCCAGCCACAGGCAGTAGGGCAGCTCACGTCTCCATGATAGAAAGGAGTTGAAGGATGCCTGAGAAGCAAGCACACAAACGACAACCTAGCTGCAGCAATCGCCACTCCAGTAGTAGAAAAAACGTTGTCTTCATTGAGTGAGCCAGAAAAGAGGAGCCCCCCCTATGTATGTAATAGGTTGTTCACATGCCTTACAAACATAGATATCAAGTGTGAAATCCTTTGAAAAATCTCCTCCAAATAGATTGTTCACACATGGATTCTCTCCTCCGCTCTACCGCCAAAATGTTTTTTTTGTGAAATTGTCACTCATCTTTTGAGGGTACCTTGGCAAAGCTCGTTGGAAGCTTGAAATGGATTCTTATTTGCATGTGTGCATTTTTGAATGGTTGTGATGACAACGAGAGGTTTGTCACTATATGGATGCACTTCCGGAACGATGTGGTACGTACAAAATGAAGTCTAGCTTGAGTAGACTTGTATGACACATGCTTGGTGGCGATCTAGAGACATCTAGATGCATTTAGAAACAGAATCATAGCCTTGAAATATCAGGCAAATAGCGATTTTATAAAAGTCATGGTTTTTTTTACCATATCAAATGGGTGCCCTACCCTTGTATTATGCATTAAAGGATGTAATCCCTCACCCCATTTATGAGGTTCCTCTACTTGAGCTTAGGGAGCTCAAAATGAATGTATTTGTGGTGTGCGTTAAGTTGTGCATGCATGGGCGATGCCCTTTGTGGGTTGGTTCCTTCTCCGAGGCACATGGGTGTCCAAAAAGTACTTGGGCGGATCTCCCCAAAAAAAAAATGGGTGCTCGAAACGGAATTGAGGTGTCTAGGTTGGCTAGACACATGCACACACACACTTATTAAGCACTCCTTGAGGGGGAGTGTTGAGACTGGCAATGCGAAATTGTTTAGGTTGAGAGGTGAGTTGGTCAAATTGGTTGGAGAGATGGTTAGTTCACAGATCTAATTTGTTGAAAATCATGGATCAAGCTCTCCTAAGACAAAACATCTATCTAATGATAAACTAATTCTACACTAATCACAACATTAATCTACTCTAATGATAAACTAATTCTACACTAATCACAACATTAATCTACTCTAATGACATTGCTAATCTAAGGTGGATAGAAATGAAAGAGACTCATTGTGATGAGTGTGTGCTAATTAAGTTTAGACTTAAGTTCAGTTAGGTTACAAGATGGAAACTTGTACTCATAAAAAGACTTGAGATGTTGTACTTATATTCCATTTCTTGAAATATGAGGAGAGTACAACTTAGCTTTTCTCTTGCATGTGGGATAATTCTCACTTGATGATGTGTCCTCTCACACTCACTCCATACTTTTCTTGTGCTCCATGGCACCATATTTCTCAATACCCCCCCTGGTGCCAAATCTTTGGGCTACTCAAGGTGGTTGGATGTCAGTTACAAAATGTTGTTTGGCTTTTTACTTTCTACATTCCCCTATGTGATGTGAGTAACTTTGGCTCATGTGCTACTTTGGCACTTCTCCTCCCTTGATGATGATGACTTATCTTTGAGGCCTAGAGGTCATCTCTAAGAGTGAGGTCCCCCCCTTGATAAAGACTTGACCTATCTTTGAGGTCTAGAGATCTCTTCTAAGAGTAGGGTTACAAATTTTGGCTATTTCTTTTACCTTGGCTACATCATCGGTGCTAGAGGATAATAACAAGCACTTTTTGTAGAAATTAAGATTTATAATTTTTTGGTAGTGAGGTGGGTATGTCCTTTGTCTTCATGTTCGAGCTCTCGTGATTTGCGAAGCTTCTTTTGATTGTTGCTCTTTGGTGGTTTCACTTTTTTTCTCATACAAATGGGTTAGCATGCTCATTTGGCCACTTACAAGAGTCATATTCAACTCATGCTTAGACCAAAACAAATTGGTGGGATTTAGTGATGCCCAAGTTGATAAAGATGTGGAAGCACATAATGTGTACAAAAAAATATTATGCATCCATGACGGTGTCAAAGGCATCCATGATGCCCGTGTTGATGCAGCCCAAGTACAAAAAAATATTATGCATCCATTGTTGAGATATCGAGCTCGTCTAGTGAGGCAGTGGACACTGATGACCCGCCTAGGGGATAGGCCCCACACTTACACCACTGGCATGGTTGGTGAGATCATGGGAGATATGCGGCCAGTGGGATGACAGGCTGTGTGACAGCCATTCTAGAGACTGGCATAGTTATAGCGCCAGCTCATTTAGTCGGGTTCACACTATAGAGAACCCGTGTATGTATTGGTTGAGTACCTTTCATATTATGAGTACTCTTATCTTGTATATGGTGTGTTGAGTGTTGAGTAGAGAAGAAGAAGATTTTCAGCCTCTCACCTTGTGTGTTCTCTATTAGGGTTTTGTGAGTGTGTGTGTGTGCTTGCAAGAGCTCAAGCTCTCCTCCCCCCTGCATCTTTTCATGGTATCAGAGCCTGGTTCGTGCTAAGGGCTGAGCTGCAAGCAAGAGAACCACAGGAAGCGGTACGAGGGTAAGAGCTTCAACTACTCTTCCCTATTGTGTTGGTGACTACACCCTTGTCGGGAGCTCTACGGGAGGCACCAGCAAACGGTCTCTGATTGAGGAGCTTTCTTCGCGGGAGATTTTCGGGCCGAAAACGCGTTTCGAGCGCGTCTGGACCTCCGTTTTTTCAAAAAGCAGGCGATTTCGAGCACTGCGGGTAAGTCATCGATTCTCTGTAGAACTCTATTTTAAGAACTGCAGGAAGACAGATTAACTGTGCAGACACTGTGGGTGCTGCAAAGAGGTCTACAGTTGCCATTGGGTGTATGTATGCGCATTGAAGTCACTGGTTGTGACATTTGAGAGTACTACAGTACCGCTATGCAGAAAATACAGCAGTTTATGCAAAAAAAACCAGAGTGCAGTTTCTGGTAAAATTGTGTGTTTGGCAAGATGTCAAATGATGGGATAACTCATATTGTGGCTGAGAAGCTTGACAAGAATAACTTCCATGCTTGGAGGTTCAGGTTGACAAATTTCTTGATGGGAAAAGGCTATTGGGACTACATAGAAGGTGAGCATGAAGAGGCACCGGAGATACCGGATATAAATCCGACTGCTGCAGATGTGAAAGAGTTTAAAGACTGGAACCAAGGAGCCAGGAAGGTTATGTATTGGCTCTTCATTAGTATACAGGACACCATGATTGGGCACATTCAGGATGCCAAGTCCCCCAAGGAGGCGTGGGACACCTTGGTAAAGCTCTATGAAACAAATACCAAGGCACGTAAGATACAGTTGAAGAATGAACTTCATACTGTGGAGAAAAAGAGCATGTCTGTGAATGACTATGCGCTGAAGATAAAGGGTATTGTGGAATCCCTTGCATCTATTGGTGTGTCAGTAGATGATGATAACAAGGTGGAAGTCTGTCTACGTGGTCTCGGGCCACAATATAAGGCGTTCAAAACGTCTATTCAGACTCGGGAAAACATTCCCAACTTTACAGATTTGGTGTCTATGCTGATTATCGAAGAGAAGAACTTGGGTGAAGACCAACAGTCTTCACAAAGCAAAAACAGTTCAGAGCAACAAGACTTTTACACGAGTTCAGGAAGAGGACGAGGTAGAGGAGCAACAAGCCTTTTACACAAGTTCAGGAAGAGGACGAGGTAGAGGAGGCCGTGGACGCGGTCAAGGAGGTGGCCGAATAAGTAATCAGAATTATGGCCAGCAGAGCAACAGCAACAATAACAGTCCCAGAATCAACAACAACAACAGTCCCAGAATCAACAACAACAACAACACGCATGTGGAAGAGGCAAATTCAGAGGCAGGGGGAGTCAAAGAGGCCGTGGAAATTGGCAAAGGCAATATAATGATGCACGTGAATGCTATTATTGTGGTAAGCCTGGACATGTGCAGGCAGAATGTTATAAGAAGCAGGCTGACATGCAAAATGGGAAAGTGCAGCAAAACAACTATGCATCCTCAAGCAGAAATAATGAGGATAATGAAAGGTTGTTTGTTATGCAGCATGTCATGAATGCCATGTCTGAAAATGTTGAAACAGCACAAAAAGATAATGTATGGTATGTGGATTCAGGCGCTTGCAAGAGATGGCAGAAAATACAGCAGTTTGTGCAGAAAAACCAGAGTGCAGTTTTTGATAAATTGTGTGTGTGCTTGCAAGAGCTCAAGCTCTCCTCCCCCCTGCATCTTTTCATCCATGACGGTGTCAAAGGCATCCATGATGCTCGTGTTGATGCAGCCCAAGTACAAAAGATGAGGCCCATGTTGAATACGGCATTTTGTGCCCCACATATTTTTTGTGCATGTGAACCACCTCTTAAAGGATATTTTTTTTTAATATTTATAACTCATAAAAAGACTTGAGATGTTGTGCTTATATTCCATTGCTTGAAATGTCCCCCTTTTATACGAGGAGAGTACAACTTAGCTTTTCTCTTGCATGTGGGATAATTCTCACTTTGGTGATGTGCCTTCTCACACTCACTCCATACTTTTCTTGTGCTCTATGGCACCATTTTTCTCAACAAAATTTACATTGAGGAGGGGTGTTGAAATGTGCAATATAAAATAAAGCTTGGGCTATTTGGTTGAGTATGTGAATGCACCTTAAAGGTGCAAGATATTATCTTATTGTGGAAAGATAAGAATGCCACATGAGATATTATGTGAATGGTGAGAGCCACATAAAAGAATGTGGAAAAGGTATTGCCGCATGGCATGGTGATGTGTAAAGCAGATTGGGCTAGAGCTATCTATATTAGGAGCCTTTCATTGTATGGTTAATGACATATTGCAAATATAAGGTGTTGAGTGTGCCTATCTTGTCACCTCTCATTAGTGTATTATGGAGTTTCTTGATTACCATGAGCCTCCTTAAGCATATGCTTAATATGTGATTAGCACAAGGGTTAGCATGATCTGAAGTTCTTATTAACAGCAAATTGATCTCATTAAGGCAACACCCAATTCAATATCGTAACTAGTCAGCAGATCAGGCCCACTAACAGGTTTGTTCAGTACCTCCGGAAGCTGCCACATGAATTGGGAAAAAATGGGCTAAATTAGTAAAGGGTAGAATGCTTTTTATGGATGATGACACTAGATATGTGCTATCTCATGCCACACAGAATTCAAAATCTGCGATGCATGAGACAAAGATGTAAATATGATTCAGTGTAAATAAATCCACATGGTCCATATGTATATGTTGTTTAAATGTTTTTCATAAAATGTGCAAGGTTTGTAAATGGAGGCTTTTTGGAAGTTATGCATATTATATGTATATAAAATGCAGCTGCATATTATATTTTGGAAGTTATGTATATAAAATGCAGCTGGAAGTTATGTATATAAAATGCAGCTGGATATTATATTTTGGAAGTTATGTATATAAAATGCAGCTGGATATTATATTTTGGAAGTTATGTATATAAAATGCAGTTGCATATTATATTTTGGAAGTTATGTATATAAAATGCAGCTGCATATTATATTTTGGAAGTTATGTATATAAAATGCAGCTGTTTTTGCACTCTTTTTGAACTCTTTTTGCACTAGTAGGCAAGGTTACTTTGCTGGTTATCATATTTTCTATGCTAGAGACATTCAGTACTCTGGGGCAACCATGCTTATTAAGCACATGAGCTTCATCCTCAAATTGCTTACAATGATCCCCAACCGATGGATGGTAATTCAGTGTCTGATTCATGGAGAAATTTATGAATTTGCCAATGTGTATGCCTCACAGAACTCAACGCAAAGAGAAAAAATGTGGCACTCATTTCATAGATATCCCTAGTGCTCTAATGCATTTATTTATGGTAATTTTAATAACTCACCAAACATATGATGAAAATACTTCACATCCCTCTCACATGATGGCATATGAAAAGCAGATATATGGAGCCAAACCCTTATACATTTACATGCATGTGATCTTTGGACACAAGTTATGATGCATGATAAGGGCTATACCTTCCATCATAATGCTATTATTGATTATTGGCATGTTTAGATCACTGGTACCTTTTGAATGCAACGTAAGAGGATGTATTCACTTTGCAAAATGTGGCTGGATCACTCACTGTACAGTTTTTAGATCATGCACCACTATGGTTGGCATTATATTTTGGAATGAACACATGTAATTATTCCTTGAGAAATCCGAGATTGTTGATTATCAACAATAGCTATCTCATGCATATATTGTTTTTGCAAAAATGGTGAGAGATGTTTTGCGTCCATTTTCTATAAAGATGCATTGTAATCAGAATGCAAGCTTTTATACAGAATTATGGCAGATGGTATTTGCAAGAAGAAAGACAAAGAGTGTCCACTACTAAACACCTTATTCAATAATACACATAAATCAACCAGCATAGAATTTTGAATGCCCACGAGTAGGACATTTTGTGGAATGCGTAGCAAACCTTGAAAACCAATGACCAACAAAGAAAGCTTCAAAAATGGCAACAAGTAAAACCTGACAAAAAATATTTCTTGATAAAAGTTGTTCCTCAAAAGGTTTCTTCAAAGGATTACATGCCTCTCATATAAAAGGCAATCCATAGTGTGTGTAAAGCAATGTAATGGTGAATGGACTTGCAACTTGAGAAGGTATGTTTATAGCATTTAGCTAACATGTTTGCGTCTCCACCTATTACTACTACTACACAAGTTTGTGCGGCCCATCAAACTCTGTTGGACACTGTGACAAATATAATGACACAACAAGAGGCTGATGACTTTGAAACACCATTCATTGATGGTGCACTTAAAACATTGGACAAATGGAAATCTCCACGGTGGGATGGTCTTCATGTATAAGTTTTCCATGCATTCTGGGATCTTATGAAAAGCACTATCCTCTCCATGATAAATCATTGTTGGGACATAAGGATGCTACCGACTTCTTGGGAAGGAAGGAATTGTCAAGCTTGTGCCTAAAAACCAATTGTGCAAAATGATTTCTGATTGGCGCCTTATTACTTTAATGCCTGTGATATACAAACTTATCTCACATAAATGTTAGTCACTCGAGTCAAATGCATATTATAAAGGATTGCATCCCGTACATTATGCACGAATGCATATCAATCAAAACAATGCAAATTCATATATTGGCATTGAATATGCCAAATACACACAACACAACATCTAGCAGGTAGGTATTGCTAAAGCCTTTGATATGATATGTTGGGACTATATTGTTGAAATATGCAAGTGAATGGGTGTGTGCGCGGGAACAAGCCCTTAGCAAGAAACTATAAAAGGGAGTCTGTAATTAAGTGGGTAGCAGTGAAAAGATGAGAGGAATCTATTAATGAGAGAATCAAGGGTAGTATGAGTGAATATAGGGGTGTGGAAAGATTCTAGGAAATGGTGGCCCCAGATGTAGGGGAGGTGGCACAAATCAAGGAGAAATTAGTGGGATTAGATGCTTGGCATCTTGTGGATGTACAACCTATAAATTGAGGCATTGACCTAATGAGAAATGGCTGGTTTTTGAGTATCCATGCCTACATTATCGTATTAGATTAATTGTTCATTAATCTCATCTTAATCTCATCTTAATCACATGCTAAAAATGTTGATTCTTGCCTTTGATCCACCATAGCTCATAACATTGCTACAAATTTAACATGGTATCAGGAGCCAAGCTTAGGATTTATATGGTTTTTAAGCCTAATTACCTTGCTAATTATTCTACTAATTATAATTAGGAGATAATCCACTTTTAGTCTTTTTTCAACATCTTTATGCACCCCCAGCTGGTGGAGGGGCTTGATCTCCCTCCAGCCTTAACATTAGGCAACAAGATATTAGCCACACATAGCTAACCTTCCCACGCATCAGCCCATCAACTCAGCTCTTCAAACGGCTGTCTCGGGAGCAGCAAAAGTTCACGAAATCGCCAGCGCCTTTTTCTCTCAGAGTAAATCTGCAAAATTGTCTTCACTCAATACTTTAGAATTGGGAGCAAAGGAACTAGCCCAAGGGGTTTTTGGATGCTCTAAACATGCTGGTGATCTCAGATTTGTGAAATTTCTCAAGAAGAAATGGCATCAAGCTCTTCATCAAATCTGCAAGTGACTTTGGTAAAATAGAGATGAAGCGTTCAATGTTTGGTTAAATCTTTTATTTCTTGTCTTGATCCTCTACTAGACTAACTGCTATTGATGCCCTTGAAAGGATTTGAGCTCATTTGAACTCTAAGGCACCAAATCTAGCCTCCCCGCACTCTTTTTTTTGTACACAAAATAGGGGATTATTTCACTAATCAATGATTAATTAGCACTAATCACTATTTTTGGGTGCAATTGAGGGTTCAAATTTACCATTGGGTATCTGATATAGATCCCTATCACTTCATATTGCAATTCGGAGATGGTTTGATATTCCAACCATTCAATACAAGTCAGTTACCCTTGGCCTTATGTAATTTTTGGTGAATTCATGCTAATAAACTTGTTGTAATCATCATTAAACATCAGATTTGAGTTGTAAAAGGATAGACACTACCCTTGAATCTTGAATTGGATCAAGAGGTAAGACCCCCTTCACATCATCATGAGCAATGCACGAGAAATAGCTAAATTTAATGGGGAGCGGTTCCATACATGGCAACCAAAGATCATGTATTTGCTCATGAGGAAAAATCTATGGGGGGGGCTAGTTGAGGGAATAGATGAATGTCTAGAGGAGCATGGGGAGAATGAGTGGAAGAAAAGGAATGAGAGAGCATTCTACACCACCCGAAGGAGGATTCTCACCAGGACGAGGAAACGAGGAAGAGACAGGGGAGGAGGAAGGACCTTCACTTGTCACAACTGTGGGAATCCAGGACATATGGCTAGAGACTGCTACAGCAAACCCAATGAAGAAGGATCAACATCGGCAAACTTCATGGAGACTCCTAAGGAACAGGAGTCAGGACATCTTTTCTGAGAGAGAAAGAGAGAGAAACCCCACAACCCAATGTAACGTGCCCCAACAGAGTAAAACCACCTCTAAGCCACCGATGGTGTAGGCCATGTGGTAGATGTATGTGTGAGCACTTTAGTCAAGGTCACAGGCACTTGTAGTAGCCTTGGACACATAGAGAGTGTGTCAAGGACTATGAGTTAGGGACTTGAGGCACTGGTTGCAGGCTACCAAGTAAGAGAGGGAAACTTGGTATAGGGTCCAGGTGTGCAAGAATTATTCACTTGAGGGGAGGTGTTGAAATATGCAAGTGAATGGGTGTGTGCGGGAATAAGCCCTTAGCAAGAGACTGTAAAAGGGAGTCTGTAATTAAGTGGGTAGTAGTGAAAAGGTGAGAGGAATTTGTTGATGAGAGAATCAAGGGTAGCATGAGTGAATATAGGGGTGTGGAAAGATTCTAGGAAAAGGTGCCCCTAGATGTAGGAGAGGTGGCACAAATCAAGGAGAAATCAGTCGGATTAGATGCTTGGCATCTTGTGAATGCACAACCTATAAATTGAGGCATTGGCCTAATGGAAAATGGCTGTTTTTGAGTATCCATGGCTACATTATCATATTAGATTAATTGTTCACTAATGTCATCTTAATCACATGCTAATTATGTTGATTCTTGCATTTGATCCACCATAACTCATCACATTGCTGCAAATTTAACATATATAGCACAAGTGTTGAGAAAAATGGGCTTTAGACCAAAGATGCAAAATGATATTTATTGATTGTATGCTGAAGGCTTGGCAAATTTATTAGAGGGACATCCCTCTACTCCCTCCTGGAAATCAACATGCCACTGCTACCCACTTAGTTCACTGTTATTTGAATTGCTACCCATCTTATGCTCTTGTATATAGACAAGCTGGTTGCAGATGCCAATCTCCATGGGCTATGTGTGGTGGCTCACAATTTTCCATGCAAGCATATGCCAATGACTCCTTTTTTCCAAAAAAAAATAGCCATGCTGATGTGAAAGCACTTATGGATGCATTGTCTCTTTTTGGCTTGGCTACAAGATTACATGTTAACTTTGCAAAATCTACACCACTTCCCCTTTAATGCATACTCTTGGCATGAGATATTATGGCCAAAACAAATCTTATCGCCATATCAGATTATTAGACATCTGGGCTATCCCATAGGCTAGTTGGTTTCCCTTAAGGATAAGACATGTTGGGTTTTACAAAAATTGAATCACAAATTGGATTATTGGAAGCTTTCCACATGGCCTCTGCATGTTCGACTCCAAATTATTTAATCCATTCTTATGTGGCCTATGTTCAGTTCTACTTGCCTCTTTTAGTTTGGACCAAAAAAGATCTTGGCAATTTCATGTCAAGAGCTTTGGAATGTTTATGGAGAACCACAGCTGACAAAAAGGTGCTCAGGGGCTATTGAAATATAAACTTGTTTGTATGCCTGTTTTGAATATTCTCAACATACAGCATTATATGTTGGCCAAAAAAGCCACTATGATTGCTAATTTTTTGTGACAAAAACAACCATAGGCAATTATACTAGCCACCTAATGTGCAAATATGTAAACCTTGGCATTTGGCAACTAGATCCCTACACACTAGGACAATTTTCTTGAACTTTTTGATGGTAAAAACCAAATGCAACAAAAAAAAATAGCACTGTAAAATTTACTGGTAATAACCAGAATTACTTAAAACAACAAGCCCGGTTTGAGATTCGGGGAGTACAAGCTTTCTAAGACCCTTTCCAATAACTAATAAAAAGACTAATATTTAGTTTATCAGAAGACGCAAAAAGCTCTAAAAAGGTTAATCAAGGTGCAAATAGTTTTAAATATATACTCCCAAAAATAATTACAAAATTAAGGGTTATTCTATTCCTCAGCTAAATCGTCAGAAAAGCCCGACAACAAGAAATACACAGAATAATATGTCAGCACATAAGACTTTGTAAAGGTAGAGATTAAAGATCTTCCATCCGCATCATGCATGTGCAATTTTTTATGCCATATTAAAATAATAACCAAAGATTATGCATGTAAGTTTTTAGCATAGATATACAGGTTATGAAAAAAACCCACACATCTCTAACTAAGAATGGATTGATTATCTCCAACATGCAGATGCCATAACCGAGAATCCATCAAATGGGATTCACAAAGATCATTATCCCAAAGGGTGCATAGACTATCATAGATATTAAGGAAAGCAGGCCACAGACCCAAAGCTACAGCCGTTTTATACCTATCGTGAGCCAAGGAAGCTAGCTAACACCGCCAAATGTTTTCAATGAGGATTCTTCAACGAATTTTTCACAGAGCGCCATCCTCAGGTTACGCTAGGCAATACGCAGAGATGTATTGCCCATAATTAGATACGGCCAAAAGGGCGATAATAGGGCATTTTCCTTCGAAATAATGCCATGAAAGGAAAGTGTGTGTGTTTGAGTGTGTGTGTGTGTGTGTGTGTGTGTGTGTGTGTGTGTGTGTGTGTGTGTGTGTGTGTGTGTGTAAACATGCACACGTGCATGAGGTGAAATAAATATAGCCCGTGCCATATCATACGGTATTCATTTTATAACATCTTTAAGATGGATGTAATGGACATACCTCTAGCAAAAACCATACAAAGGCCTTGAGACCTACTAGCTTTAGCAATATATTTATGAGTGAAAATCTTTAAAAAAATCCAAATCTCCAGGCATTGAGATCACAAACACTTAGTTTGGTTTAGATAAAAACTATATGGAATGTGTGTGTGTGTGTGTGTGTGTGTGTGTGTGTGTGTGTGTGTGTGCATGTGCACCCACCACCACCCAAGCACCATACACATTAAAGCAATAGGTCCCATCAATATGGGCCTACTGCCTCAATAATTTGATAACAAGGGATAGGTCGAATTGAATCCCCGGCCACATTTTGCGATCCATACATTCCAGAATGATCCGCAAAACATCAGCTTTCTTGAAGCCATTGTTACAAAACTTATTAATCAATTTAGAGACATCTTCAAAGGCAACAAAAGGGTTAGTCGAAGAGCACACTATCATGTGAAATGGCCCCAGAATAGTGTTCACACAATGCATGAGTAAAGGGAAGATTACTCTCTCTTTTTACAAATTCTGAAGGTGTGATCAGTAGTTTTTCCCTTTTCCAAGTATAGTGTGTAACATAATTACCAATAAAAGGACTTATGAGTGAGATTTCAATATTTACATAGGTAGTTTTGGTGACAAAGGAGGTTTCCCCAGAGTTTAACCTATCCAACCAGGTTGGTTTAATCGAAACAAGGTCAATTGGATAAATTTCCTTGAGAAGTGAGGCAAACATAGGATAATTAGGATTAAGAATATCGACAATATATCTAAAAGACTGTATGATGCTTTCATGCATATTTTTATGAGTAATGTCTACATGAGAAGCGAAAAAGAAATATTCAAAGTAAGCAAAATAAATATTACACATCATCAGGGAGAAAAAAAAATCACATGGGAATACCTTTCATTTGTCTAAATAATCGAGAGCCTAGTTGCACAAAATTGTGATTAAAAAGCCAAAAAAAAAAAACCAAATGTTGAATCTCTCCTACATCAATTGTCCTTGGGAATACTGCTAATGGTTTTTTAACCCATCATGTATTGCCAAGTTTAAAGAAACCTTAGAAAAGCCCTCTATTTTTCTTTTGTCGAATACCAAATCACAAACCTTGTATAGTATGTTCATAAAGCTAGCTTCTCTAATCAGTGGTATGTTTTCGTAACACTGTGTGATGTCTACAATGAATATGTGAAAGATAGATTCTGGAAGGTTTAGCATTACCTCAGTTGCATTTCTTGTGATACAAAAAGGGTTAGAATGGATACCTAAAAAAACTTTAAGTTATTGTTGCTTGATTCCACAGATCTTATGAAAGTCACAAAGAACCAAGTTTAGGAAATTAGTAATGATAGAGGTAATTTGTGTGAAGATACCATTCGCAGCATTAGAAATCCATCGAAATTTGTTCTTATGGATTTTAAAAGCAGGGACAAGCAGCGGTAATCTAGTACTAAGTGATTCAAAATGCATGCCCCTAAGTTCTTCTTGTAAACCTTTAGCAATCTCAAAAGGATTATCAGAAAGTCCATAAAATTCTTTAACATAAAGCCTTTTTCTCCCAGCCTCTTATGCAAGATGTTTGCAAATAATAGATATATTATTGGGTGCTTTATCAAACCCAATCACACCACCATGAATTTTTTTAGTAGTTGTGATGAATAACATATAAAGTGAGGGTTAGTCCACGAGTTCTCATTTGACAGCCATTTCTTGGGAATTCCTTTAATTTTATCCATAAAAATGTGAGGAACTATCGTAGTAATCATATTAAGTTACGAAGATTCCAGTTGGAGTTTGATGGCAATGTTAGGCAAACACTCTAGTAAGGCTCTGATTGCCATATGTGGATTAAGAGGTTCAGTAGGGATGTGATTTAATCCCTTTTTAAGAAGATTTCTAGTAATCGGATCTCAAATAATATTAAGATCTACCATGCATACATGTGAACCAAGATCAGTAAAGTCTTTCGTAAAAGTCTAAAAATTAGAACAAAAACATGGAGTTGTTCTTCTCGTAAAATATCATGCTTGCAAAATAATTTCTTTAAACATGCAGTATACCTCCATCCAATTTTAACATTTTGTAAAACATCATGATTTCCTAAGACCAAATCAAAGGCAGCTCGAAATACTTCCATAGGTGAGGCATACTCTAAGAGTTTGTTAGCAAATAAGCAATAAAAGAAATTATTTTTTTGTGCATCATCCTTGATACAAAGCATCCGTCTCTCCCAATAGGACCTTTTGAAATCTATTAATCATGAAATCAAAAATTACAAATCCTGTAGATTACAAACAGAGAAGCCCCTCCCACATCCTCTTGAAGGGAAAGATTTAGATTTGCTTCTAGCAAAACTAAAGCCAGAGGAGGGGGAGAGAAAATAGATAAAGGTACTAGGAGTACCAAAAGGGATGTGATGGGTTTCTTTCTCAATGGGGAGGAAGAGGATTCAATATCAATACAAGGGTTGAGCAGAGAATTTATAAGCTTAATGCCTTTAAACTACCCATAGCTAGTGAGCATGGTACCAGGCTCTGTACCTTTTAATTCAATGAGTATATTCAACATAATTTTTCTAAACTATAAAAAGACAATTTGTGCCAAGACCAAATTCCTAGCTTGTCCACCTAGCCATGAACATAGAAGAGAAAGATGAAAAACTACCTGCTTGTGTGGAAATAATTCTTCTAAGTGATTTAGAACATACCAAATAGAATGGTCAAACTAGATGATACTAGAGTCACAAGAAGCATTAGGATCAAGAAATTTACAAGCACGCGTTAGATAGGGTTTATAAATATTCCAAATAATTTCTGAGTAATATTCCGCATTGGCTTTGGTGAAAGTCATAGTGCCTTTTGTCCTACCATATATGCCCACTGGTTAATGAACATTTAGAAGGATCCAAAAAGCTCATAGAAAAAGGTGATTTCAGAAACTCTCCTCATTCCATATATTGAACTCCTTGATAGCAAGGTTTTTTGCATTCTTCGAGGAGGATGGACACTAGTAGCTTAGCGAGATAAAGCCGGGTTTCTGCTTGGATAGGCGCAAGAAACCCCTTATTTGCTAAAGTCCAAAGATGGTGAAAAACCCCTGTTGCTTCTACTTTCACCTGATGAATAGGTAGGAATGGGTAAACTTTAAATACTTTCGAGACCAGTTTTAGTAACTAGGAATCGGACATGGTGCACATGTTTATCTGGAATGATTTAATAGCTTCCAAAGCAGCAGGATCCCTACTGAAAATGTTTCCCGTCAAAGGAAAATTAGGAGTGGAAGGAGCTACAAGAAAAAAAGGCTCCAACCCACATTGTTCCCTTAGAAAATTGGAAATGTCAGTACCCACCACACAGCAAAAGCTGTGAGATCCGAGTGGTGGGCCTTTGTAAGTATAGGAATCTATGAAAGAAGGTTTGAGATGGTCTGATTCCCTTCCACCTGATTCTTGTCCAGGGTTACCAAAACCCGAACCCAATCATTGAACGAAAGAAACTGCAAGATAGGCCTAAAGGGAAGGCCTCACGATAAATGGAGGACATAATTTTGTTCTGAGTTTCTTCACCCTTTATGCAAGCAAGAACGTGTTGACATGCTTTTGAAGGATTATGTTCCATGGATATTTCAACCCCTATGTGAGCAGTGGTAAAATCTATAACCCAAAAACCATCAGTGATTGAAGTGGAAATGGAATGAGATTAATACTTCCTTTAACCACAAGCAAAGCATTACTGTTGTGAGCCATAATCTCTACCTAATGGTTAAGCCACTTGCTTTAAAACTATTGGCCCTATAGCATAATGATAGTGAGGGAAGCTCAACTCCTAGGTCACATCTAAGGCCCGGGGTTCCATATAGCCTTTTTTGTGAAAAAAGGTATACACTACAGCTAGTGTGTGTGTGTGTTTTTGAATTATAATAATAATATATCCACAACCAAACCCAAAGATTTCAAGAACCCAAACAGTCTTGATAGATGAAGTATTTAAGATGATTACAAAACAAAAGTATTGCTACAATAATCATGTTATCAGCATTGAGAGACAGTGTCACACCATGTGTCAAAGAGCTTAAACGACGAGACATTTTAGAGGGTAGAACCTATTACCTGCATCCATCCAACATAGGCAAACAAATAGTTAGCATGTGAGTGTATTACAAGTGCCTTAGGCCCTACCACGTGTTATAGATGTCACTCAAGGACAATCCCAAATTAATCCAATCAAAAGTCCATTCCAAAATACAGATAGATAACCTGAAAACCTATAATGTAATATTCCATAAGAAATGCATAGTCATCCACAGAGTGGATAAACACAAGTGCCTTCATATCCATGCCCATACTACTTATACAAGTCAACAGTACTCTAGTTAGGCATCATAAATCATCCTATCAAGTTAACTAGCATATGCCCCAGAAGCAAGTAACCATAATTGGCATAAAAATACAAGCTACCAATAGATAAAAACATGTTTGGAGCCATAGTATCAATTCAATATCTAAGTTCATGTAATAGAAACAAATATATATACCGATCAGTCGACCCTATGGATAGTATAACCTATCCGGAGTGACAATCACAAACAAGCCAGATGAGTTTCCAAGAATGAATAAAGAATACTTCAAAATGTCTGGTCAAAAAGCAGCAAAGCAGCTACCATAAGCAATCTCACATTTATATGTGTTAACCAGTATACCTGATTCGAAGCGCACGCATACAGTTATATCTACAAAAACTCGCACAAGTTCTAATACATGAAACCACTAAATGCAAAAAACAGCAAGCCCGGTTTGAGATTCAGACAATACAAGCTTTCGAAGACTCTTTCCAAAAATTAGTTTATCAGAAGATGCAAAAAGCTCTAAAAAGGTGAATCGAGGTGTAAACAATTTTAAATATATAATTCCAAAAATAATTACAAAATTAAGGGTTATTCGGTTCCTCAGCTAAATCATCAAAAAAGCCCAACAACAAGAAATACATGAAATAGTATATCGTCAACTATTCGTAAGACTTTGTAAACGTAGAGATTAAATATCATCCATCCGTAGCATGCATGTGCATTTTTTTATGCCATATCATCACCAAAATTAAAATGATAACCAAAGATTATGCATGTAGGTTTTTAGCATAGATGTACAATTTATGAAAAAAACCCATGCATATCTGACTAAGAATAGATCAAGTATCTCCAGCATGCAGATGCCATAACCGAGAATCCATCAAATGAGATTCACAAAGATCATTATTCCAAAGGGTCCATAGACTATCATAGATAGTAAGGAAAGCACGCCACAGACCCAAATCTACAAATTACTTGAGCAAAGGAACTTCCCATAGAAGCCAACACCAACAACATGGCAAAAGAAATCGTAAAACACAAAGGCTAAGTGAGTATGTGAACTCACAAGAAAGATGGTCGTTTATACCCGCCACCGTGAGAGGAAGCCAGCTAACACCGCCAATGATACTCTCATCGTAGTGAAACAAGTGGTAAGTGTATATTGTGATTGTGCCTATCAACGTTTCATATTGAGATTAATATTAGAGAAGGACAACTAATGTGTTTATGTTTGTGAGATAGGTAATGACCAGTGCACGTCACACATGGAGCATCTTATCTATATCTCGAAACATTATTATTTCGTATTATTTTATTGACCATGTGCCAATTGTTTATATATATTATTTATGCACGCTTATGTGTAGCGTTGCTATATTCCTAACATATATGTCAGAAGAGTTTTGATTATTTACACTAAGTGTGTAAACAAGCTCTAGTGTTTAAGCTATTTTTGTAAAAGAGCAACAGCAAGCACAATTTTGTATGCACAACTATTAATAGCTCCTCGGACTATTTATTGAATAAAATTCTCAAAATACTCATGTCGTGGAAGTGGAGCTATATGCATGAGGGAGGAGATTGCACCCAATAGTGTCTTGATGGTGATATTATTCTATTTCTCTTATTTTATGCTAAGCTATCCTCTATCATATCAATTTGATTCAAGTTGGACCATGGGATCAGGGGCGTCGGACACTGCATAGCTCAATGGCTCTGTCTAGTCACTTCTCTCAACAGAGCTACTGCATTAGCCTGAAGGTCAAGTGTAGTGGGTGAATATGCCCTCATCGCTCTGGTTTGAAAGAAGTCGGTGAGAACTCTCTGTACTAGTCCTCTAACGGGTAGTACTGGTATGGGCCACAAAAGGGACTTCCTGTGTCTGCGAAGCTCCAGGAGGAAAAGCTCCAAGCATCTCTGCTCTGGGAAATCCATGGTCTTGGAAATTGGTCCAAATCCATCTCACAAGAGGGAGTGGAACCTCCCTCTAATCTCATAGTATACTAGGCATCTGCATACATAGTGGACCTCTAATCTCATAGTATACTAGGCATATACATACATAGCGGGCCTCTGTCTCAGCCTCTGTGTGACAAAGCTAGCATACCATGTCCTCTGGTGCAATTGTCCCCGGCCCATATCTGGCTGTCTCCACTCTCAACTAATGAGATGAGGTGCGGATCTGTCCAATCGCACATTACACTCCAAATGACAGATGTGTGTTCATGTAGCGCAAGGTGCGATGAAGCCGTCCTCTATTAGGCGAAGAAATTCGTCCTTGTAAAAGACCATCTTCATCCCAAGGGATTGGACAAGGGGCGCCAGGTCCTCTGAGTATCCAGTCTCACGATGTCCTTCCTGAAGGCCCTGTTCAGCTCTATGCGACTGAGAACAAAGAAGGGCGCCTCTATGATGTACTAGAACAGAGAGAGTGCCTCCATTTGCATGCCATGCATACCAAACCAAGTGCTCACCTGGGCATACCAACACTACATGTCTCCATCTATTGCTAGTTGTCTCGAGCACTCTAGGGCGAGCCTGGCATATTTGTCTGGTGGGAGCTCCCATAATCTGTGCCAGTACGTCACTATCTAGAAAATAGTCTCTGTCATGATCGATGCACCCCCTATCTCTCCCTGCACAATCTCGTGTAGCACTGGCTTGCTTCTAATCATGCGTGAGATCATCATCACTAGTGGCTTCCACCCATCATATACATCCTCCACGTCTGTCTCAAGCGGCTCCTCCCTGTGTCTCCTATAGTATAAATTAGGACCCCAAATGGAAGCTCCATATAGTAGTGCAGGTGTGACTAGTGTGTCAAATAGCCTTAGCTTCATCCTCAACTCCTAAAACTGTATCTGTGAGCACTACCTCTCAAGTGAGCCCAAAGCTACATAGCCACGTATCAATCTGGTTTTGCCTATCTTTAGCATAGAGAAACGTGGTCCGGTAAAAGTTACCGCAATACATAAAAGGTCACATGCTCCACTTGCTCCCCAATATATGTAAACTGTTGTGCAAATCTGCATATCCACTGTGGGGAGGTGTTAAAGATCATAACCTTGGTCTTCCCAAGGTTTACTATGGGATCCTCACAAAAGGCATGTAATGCATTCAAGTGTCTCTGCAACCCCTTGGTGACTCAAAAACAAGGACAATGTCATATGCATACAATAGAATGGGTATCAAAACTCCTGCCAAAAGTGCTTTTGGACCTCCATGTATGTCAATGTAGTCAAACACCTGGTCAATGTAGAGCCCAAATAGAGTGGGAGATAGGGGACAACCTTGTTTCACCCCGATAGTGCTATGTATGTCCTATGATTTCCCCCCTAGGCCCACACTCTGCCAACGGCTGACTCAAAGTGTGAGGATCACCCAAAGACAAAGATAGTCTCCTCATCAATCTGGCCCATGGGACTGTGTCAAAAGCCTTGCGGAAATCCAAAAAGTAACAATATATCCGGTGCCCATGTGTTCTCCCCTCCTCAATGATACCCCATAATGTGAAGATGTGGTCCAGTGTGGAGTGTCCTCTTCGGAAACCTACCTGCCCTAGTGCTCTAAGTCTCCGCTTCTCCACCCATCTGCTAAGCTCATGCTCCAAGATGTGTGACCAATCATAATAGTTGTATGGTTACTAGGATCCATGGGGTCACCTTCATTCAGAATGGGCACAATGATACTAGAAGACCAACTGGCACGGAAACCCTTGCATAGGGCCATGTTAAACATATGAACCAAAAGTGGAGCCAATACATCCCTCGCATGTGAGAAGTGCTTGACAATCAGCCAATCATGATCCTGTGCTCTCCCATTCTACATCTTGTCAATAGCATCTCTCACCATGCTCAAGTGGAAGGAGGAGTGGGGGGAGTGGCGAGGCTCACGCCGGTGGGCGAGAGGTGGTTGTTCGAGGACATGGTAAAGGGAGGTGGTATATGCATGCCATATGTCGGGTGAGGTGATCAGGATCGGTGGGCGACCATCCTGGAACAGCCTCTAGGCCTCCTTGCAGTCTCATCCCAAAAACAACTGATACAACTCCTACTCAAAGTGAGCTAGGTACGCTCACTTCTTCCTCCGTACAAGACAACAGAAGATCTATCGTGCTCGCTGGTGAGTGATGGAGCCCAAAGTGACCTCCCGCTATAGGCTGACACGCATCTCACGGCACTCATCATACTAATTGTTCTGTGGAACAGTCCCTCCAGGTGGTCTAGGGGTGGCTCTAGTGTGAGGGGAAGCGGTTGCGGCGAATGTGTGAACGGTGGCTACAAGCTGTGGTACGCTCATCGAGTGGAATGTGTGTCGAGGTCAGAGAGAGTGCGATCAAAGTAAACAAAAGAGGTATCCCTGCTGAAGTGGTATCTCGGGTCGCGATGGTGTGATAGGGCTGGCGGCTAGATGGTGTACTGGCATGTGATGGAAAAAGCTAAGTATGCATGATCAGCTGCAACATCAATGGGGCGAGGCGATATGGTAAAATCTGAGATGAGGGGTATCAAGGAGAGAGAGCCCACCAAGTAGTCCATTGTACTAGCTCCATGTCCGAAGGGGTAGCAAGTGAAGGCGCTGGAGCCAAGCCACTAGGCTAGGCCATATTATAAATGGCTAATCCATGAGCTCCTCCAAGGGCTAGGAGGTACTCCCCATAGTCTGTACACGCTATCATGTCCTCAGATGTCCGCTCGAGACATGTGCCCATAGTGTCAATCTCCTAAGAAAGGTACCTGTGCATTGACAGGGCAGGGTTGAAGTCTCCAAACCCCTAGACCGAAGAACTTCAAAATGTCCTGATAGAGTGGCAGGTATCGAGACTCCACCTATTGTGCGTGGTGGGCAGTGGACTGACTCCCATCTATATCCCCGCACCTCAGGTAAACGGCTCCCCTAGCACTGGTGTGTCTTTGTATAAAGGACCATGTCACGCTCTCTAATTGTTGCTTCAAACAGACCTGGATCTGTTCGTAGAGCACCATTGCAAGTCCATACCGCAATCTCTAGTGTGGTCCCACAAGTCGCGCACCATCAGGGAGAGTGCTGCTCGGTGATAATCACCCTCCATTCTCTCTACAATGCCCACTTTCCAACCTTTCGCGCTTCAGTGCGCGAGGCATGCACTCCCTCCTGTGTGCCACCTGGGTTGGTGTAAGGTCATCCTCAAGGTAAGTCTTTTCTCCTTTTAATGTCCGTCTTTTGGTGAGGAATGCCTGCCTCCCCTGTACGCCCTCAAACTTGAGGATGAGTGCGCGCTCCTTTGTGGTGTCTTTCCCCACCCTCCATGCCTCAACAAAGGGAGTGTCGGGAATCTCCATCTTCCTGCATAGAGCTATGGCGTCTTCCTTCGGTGAAACCCCTTCCTTACATCCCACCACTCTCACATTGAGTGCTCAAATCTTCCTTCTCTTCTTCAAGCGTGTCGATGATATTCAGGATTGATGGTGGGTTTCGTTGCCTCTAAGCAACCTCAATCCAATTGCCCCCGCTTCTTTGACTTGTTGCCGCATCTTCTTGATCATTTCAGCCCATGTATCTGCTTCATTGGCCTTCTTCTCCTCTTGGGCATGGAGGGTCTGCAATTGCTCCCAAAGTGTATTCAGCTCCACATTGAAGAATGGCTGAATTTCGCCGCCTTCATATTGGGTGTGTGCCCTCAAGTGGTTGTTTTCCTCTTCAAGTATGTCTACTTGAGCCTCTAAATCCAAGATTAGGGAGGCTTGATGTTTATCTTCCAACATCTGAACCATTTCCTCTCGCACCTTGTTGAGTTGGCTCACCATGTGGGCCTGCGTCTCTTCCTTCCACCTGTCCATCTCCTCTTGCATAGAGGTGCGCAGCCCATGTAAGAGTTCTTCCTGACCTTCTCCAAGCTTCTTTTGCAAGCTTTCTACATATGTATCTTGCAGTTTGCATGTCTTTAAAGGCTGTCATGCATGTTTTAGCATGGGGGTCGCTGATTTTGTGTGTATTCACACATACAGTGCTGTATTTTGTCTCCTTCTCACCCCTAGTTCTTGAATCCGGAGAGCACTCCATGTTGGAGAAGGGAGTGGAAAAGCAGTATGCAGGTAAGAGAAGGAAAATACTCACATTGGTAAGAGAAAGAGAGAAAGGAAAGAGAGAGACGGGGCCCAAGCGGGCTGCCTTGCTGGAATACAGGGGAGCCGGAATACAGAGAATGGCGGGCGGAGAGAGATGGCGGGACAGGGTTGCGCGCACACGAGAGCGAGAGAGAGAGAGAGAGAGAGAGAGAGAGAAATGAAATGAAATGATATATTAACGTCCTCAAAAGGCCAAAATGACCTATGAGACCAAAAAGGTTACAACAATTGGTGGATCTGATACAATGTCTGTGTAAGAAAAGCTAAAACAACTAAACAACTAACTGAAACTGAAACAATAACTATGAGGAGAGAGAGAGAGAGAGACGGGCGGGCTGGGCACAGGCGGGGCAGGGGTGCGCGCGCGCGCGAGAGAGAGAGAGAGAGAGAGAGAGAGAGAGAGAGAGAGAGAGATGGGCGGGCTGGGCACAGGCGGGGCACGGGTGCGCGCGCGAGAGAGAGAGAGAGAGAGAGCATTGTCATCCATCTTGTCACGGGGGTAAAAGACAACTCTTGTATTCTAGTGAAAAAAGAGGGGGATACATGAGCAGGTACAATTGGAGAGGCTCGACTATTGATGAATTGGCAATCTTTTTTGAATGAGGATTGCAGAGCTTTTGGTGAGATTCAAGGAGAAGCAATCATAAATACCCTTCACAATTCCGAGTGTCCTGTATAAATGAAACCAATTTGTTTAGCAGAGGACATGTATCTTTGACTAGCCTAGAGATACACACACATTTCTCAATTTCCTGCCTCAAAAGTATGGAGCACCCTTCACACTAAAGCAACAAAAGACAAAGGTTGTCCCCTAGTCTTACCACAATATGCTCAATAATAAATGAATCAAAACAGGATAACTTAAGAAACACTTTTAAGGATATTAGCAAAAAAGAAAGACCTTAGCACGGCATAGCAAGAAAGGGAAGAAAAAGGTGTTTTTGCAAAACACACCCACTTAAGCAGATTTAAAACAATGAAAAAAAGAAAGAAATCCCAATCATAAGTATTTTAAAATAAACACAGATCATCAAAACCTCTAGCCCTGGTGAGGGCCCTTTCTCTGATTGAAAAAGTGTGGAGAGCCATCCTGTGGTGGGTGCTGCTGCTGCCAGGGACCTGCTGAGGTCCCTGGCAGAGGCTGTGTGGGCCTCAAGTGCTCAGGCACCCCCCATGTAGATGGTGGACCCTGATGGACAATAGCAGGGGGAAGATTTGAAGCTGATGGCAAGAAACTCTGGTTGTAAGTTACTTGTGGAAGGAAGTTGAAAGGTGTATTTACTTGCCCAGCTGGTATTCCTAACACTGGAGTAGCTAGGGCAGCTACTTGTAATCCCAAAGGATAACCATCTGCATTGACAGCTTGGATTTGATTTCGAGGGGGCATTCCCATGCTTGGAGATACTTGTGTTGCTTGTCTAGATAGCTGGTGTTGGCTTGAAGAAGGGAATTGATGCAGACGGGGAACTTGCTGATACATGGGAGGCTGGTACATACCTGGATGATCTGAATGTTGCATGGATGCAGGCCAGCTTTGCACTGTCTCCATGCAAGACTGAAGAGGTGGCTGATTCGCCATGGGTACTCCATACCCAATGGCCACCTGAGGTACATGCCCAGATAGTTGGGGATGACTTTGTGCAGGAAATTGCTGGGGATGACTTGGTACTTGGGAATGACTTGGAGCAGGAAATTGCTGAAAAGGTATCTGCGAAAAAACATGTCCTTGGTTCGTCTGCAATTGCTTTTCTTTTGGCTGATTGGTCACCACCTCTTCTGAGCCCGAACAAGCTTGTCTAGCTGGTCCTGGTGGCTGGGGTTGACCCAATCTTGGAAATTGCTGAGATGGGGCCTGTTGATGAGCTGGAAACTGGTATCCAGGGGGCTTCTCTGAATCAACTTTGGAAGCTTGCATAGGTTCCACCCTTGCACAAAACTGTGGCTCTCTCTGGCCTCGATGATGCTGGAAATGCGGGTTCTGATTTCTGGGCAGCCTTCCAGTGAAGTCCTTTAAAAAAACATAAAAGCATCACCAAGTTAGCATAACAGATACCAAAGTTTGATCAGACTGTCAACTTGGTTGGAAGCATTACATTGTTGGACTGCAAACCCCTTGTGTTTTCTCCTCTCATTCTCCGGTTATTATTGCTTTTCTTGAAAGGCTGACCCTGCACCCTTCTTCTGTCTGGATTCCACAGGTGGTCGTTGTCCAGCATACACCTATCTGGATTCCCTCGCTTCACACTGGCTTTTGAGCGCTTGAATTCAGCTTCCTTCTCATCATCAGAAAAGTCTACTTCGGAATCCGAGAGCTCTTCATCATGATTACCAGAGTTATCATACCCCTTTGTATACAAATCTGGATTATTGAGGACAAAATCAGCAAAATCCCGAACATAGGACACATGCACTCCTTCCTTGGCTCCCTCTGGCACTTCTCCTTCATCATTGTACCGCACAATATAGAAGGGCTTCTTTACAGGTCCAAACAGCTCATCAATGATGCCCAGAGGTAATCTCTGGTCAGTTAACCATAAGATAGAGCCATCATTAAGTGGTGGTTGGCCTTCTATGCCCTCAACAATTAGATGTACGCCCACAACCTGTACCAAGGAATGAGTAGAGGGTGAGATTGTGCATATCCTGATCGCATGCATCTGGCCTCCCATCAGATACATTGTAAAAACTTTCAAAAATCGAAAACCACTTACCGAAGAGACAACTCCAACTGGCACAGTCTTATGGTATGGTTCTAAGGCGACAGATACTTTGGGCACATGCGGCAAATGCTGTTCACAAAACCCGGCCAACCATGATTGCAAATAGACATGAAAAGACATAAAGCTCAATACATAAATAAGTTGTAATTCATACTACAACATTGTCATGCATGGTGTGCATTTTTACCAGCAACCCATAATTGCAGGCAGGAACTGTGTGGGCAATCCCACATACTGCCACTTTGTTGCACAGGCGATGAGCAGCTTTCTGTCCACGCAGGGGATAGGACTTCAGGGCCTTCGTCTCCCCATCAAGTCCTAGGAAGAGCTTCTTAACTCCGAGTTTGCAGATTTGCACAACTCAAATGATATTCATATAGTGATTATGGACCCACCCAAGTACATGCTTTTATAGGCATCAAGCCTCGTCTTTGAACTTACTGTTCATACCCTAAGGGGGGGTGTTCACACACAACTGGGCACTTACTAGACTTCGAAATATCCAACAAACCCCCCTTTGGAGTGAAGAGAGAGACCTTCAAAATGACGATTTAGGCTCTTAGACTGCAATCATGTGATACAAAAGAACACAATGATGCCAACACCTAAAACTCACATGTCAAGCCTACATCAGTATATCCATAGACAATCCCCCTTTGGCTCTAAGTAGGGAAGGAAAGAAAAGAAGCCGAGCCTTTTATAGAAACAAGGCTTTACAAAAAAAAACATCCAAAATATTCAGACTTTGGGGACTTCTTGGGCATAGAACCCATGATTACAAAATATTCAGATTTTGGGGGACATCCTAAGTAGAGAACCCATGACTAATACTTGGAAACAGATAAATTTTTGGAAGTAGAACAACTTCCCGATGTTTTGTCGATGAAGATTTACTTTCTTGCTATGACATTTCTATGCTATCACAACTTGGAGAATGTGCATTGATATAACGATGACAAAGGTCTCACCATGAAAGCCCATGTCGGTGCAGCAAAGAATGCATCCATTGAGGATGAGGTGTCCGCTAACACCGTGGCAATAATGCCCATGAAAATTTAGGAGATAGTAGGCCTATAGAGAGCCCCATGTGAGCGTGCCTTTAACAGATGAAAGTTTAATTTTGAAATTGGAATCTTGTTACTTCTGATTTGTGAAGTGAGAACAAAAAAATGTAAAGGTTGGGGACGTGCTGCAGGCTGATGAGTTTGATGTGGATGTGGCGATGCTGAAGGCGGCCAGCAGCACATGTGGCCGAGGCTGCTGCTCAGAAAAACGCAGCTATGATGTTGGTGAGATGGCAGGTGTGGCCAGGTTGAGGAGAGCGCCAACAAGCTGCTATGCATGCGGTGGAGGAGGAACTATGCTCACAGCTGAGGCTGAGACTGAGGCTGCTGCTCAGAAAAATGCAGCTATGATGTTGGTGAGATGGCGGTCAGCAGCAGGTGTGGCCAGCATTGAGGAGAGCGCCAACAAGCTGCTACGCATGCAGCGGAGGAGCATCTATGCACATGGCTGAGGCTGAGACTGAGGCTGCTGCTCAGAAAAACCCAGCTATGATGTTGGTGAGATGGCGGCAGCAGCATCACAAACGCAGCCATGATGATGATGATGATGATGGTGGCAGCAGTATTGGTAGGTTGTAGAAGAAAACACATCATGATGATGGTAATTCACCCTAGCTCTGATACCATGTTGGTATCCACAAGATCTGGAGCTCAAGCTATGGAGGGTCATGATGTGAGTGTAGGAGAGAGATGAGGTTCTAGGAGAGATGAAGTTCAATCAATGACAATCGTGAAGAGCGAGAGAAAGAAACAAAGAAAGAGAGTTATATTAACGTCTACGGAAGATCCCAAGGGCCTATGAGACCAAAAAGTAATACAATGGTACCATGGATATACTGAGCCATGGGAAACTGAAAGAAAAAGTAAAATGAAAAACATCTGACAGTACATGTGATCAACAGATGATCCTGTGTAGAGTGAGAAATGATGTGATCAGCTAATGTCGATACCCGCCTCGGCCAGAACCGATCTGATGGTGGAGTGAATGTCAGGCCTCTGTGATGGGATCGTGACATGTCCGCGGAGATCCTCACGAATCCGTCTCTGTGTGGTGGAGGGTCCTAATGCTCTGGGTCGGGGACATCTGGCTCGCAGAATGGATCGAGCTCTCTCACTAAGAACTCCTCTAGGGTGTGGAGCTGGAGCGTGGGTACGGGTGGTGAGAGAGAGAGAGAGAGAGAGAGAGAGAGAGAGAGAGAGAGAACAAGAGCGAGATGTTGCACAACTCAAATGATATTCATATTGTCATTATTGAACCACCCAAGTACATAGCTTTTATAGGCATCAAGCCTCATCTTTTGACCTAGACCTTAATAAGGACTGTTCACACCCGAAGGGGTGTGTCACCAATTGGCCGACCATTTGGTCCATCTCCAGATTTGTGTCTCGTTCACCTGAGGCCAGGACGGTGTCTCATGTGAAGGAGCCAGTATTTTTGCATAACATGGACGGGAGCCAGACTGGTGCCACCCGTGTGTTAGTAGGACGGTGTCGTATGGACGGGAGCCAGACTGGTGCCACCCGTGTATGACCTGGACTGTGTTCTATCCATGGGATTGTCACGCCATGGAAGAGCCAATATTTGTGCCGTGTCTTGCCTATGGGATTGTCACTCCATAGGGAGGCTCGTGCTTGGATCTGTGTCTTACCTATGGGACTGTCACTCCATAGGAAGACCGGGATTTATGTTTTCTGTCATGCCATTTTTATGCCCGACAGATGTTTTGTACTTGTTCCATGAATGGGAGATATGTCCATGATACTATTTACACATGCATTCATGTTTTGCATGTTTGGAACTGTTTTCGCATGACTTGTATTCTTGTGTTTGCATGTTTGACGTGCCACTTACTGAGCGGGGACGCCTGCCAGTGAGTCGTGAAGTTTGCTCCGTCTTCTGACGAGTTTTGTTGCGTGTGAACAGGTGGTAAGTGTATTGCACTTGTTGGTTTAATAGCTTTCCTTTATAACCTTTAATTTTATAAGGTTGTAAGTTCACATTCATTTAAAAGTGGGCACCCATTATGGGCACCCACGTGTGGGCCAAGGTGGGGAGGGAAACCCCACACTTAACCCTTTATGTGTGTGGGGGTAGGTGCATGGCCACCTACCCACACCACTCCTTGAAGCTCGCCGTCCCCATGCAAGCGTGGGGAGCCGGCCAGCTGTGGTCGTGTGCTTCCCCCCCAATCTCCTACAAAGAGGCGACCATCCTTCTGCTCACACACAGACGGGTGTACGCTTCCTCCTCCTCAGGCTGCGCCTCCTCCACAACAGACGGCTGCACACCAGGCGGCTGTTTCCTCGTTTGCAGGCGACTGCATCTCTGCGCCTTCCTCACGGCTGCACGCTGGTGGGCTGCTCTCTCTCTCTCCACACAGGTGGCGGCATCTTTCCACAGCAGGCCACGCTTCCTCTTCAGCTGGCTGCTGCGCCTCCTCCTCCTCGCTTGCAGGCGACTGCGCATACTCTCCAGCAGGCTGTGCACCTCCTCCATAGCAGGCGGCTGTGCCTTTTCCAGGCGGCAACGCATCCCACAGCAGGCTACGCCTCCTCATCCTCCCCTTGCAGGCGGCTACGCCTCCTCCTCCTCCTCAGCAGGCGGCTGTGTTCCTTTATAGGCGGTTGCGCCTCCCTTCCATAGGCGGCTACAGGCGGCTCTGCGCCTCCCTTCTTCAGGTGGCTACACCTTCTACACAGGCAGCTGCTCCTCCTCCTCAACAAGTTGCTGCATCCTGGTGTCCATCGCTAGTAGCTGCACACAGACGCCTCGGGTATTCGTCTTCCATTAGCGAGCTACAAGTAAGTGAATTCAGATTTAAGTAAAGGATTTTGTTGTAAATCTGATAAAAGATTCTCTCTACCGCTAACACCCGTTCGGTGCCGGGTAGTCCAAGCTTTTGGAGAACCACGGTCCATGGGTGCGGAGATCGGGAGAGCCAGGCGTTAGTACGGGAGCGCCTGTTTGTGCGTGGTCCTGGAACACCAGTAGGGCGCTCTCCGCGGATTCCAGTAAAGGCACAGGACCGTGGAGACCTGACCACTCAAGTGGGTCGCACTCCTTCGAACGTCTACTTCGAGTTTCTTGTTTGGTACTGTATTCATCGCAGTTGTACATGGACATCATCTGATTCATTGAACCAATGGAGCATTGTAATTGTTAAATACTCCCAATAATATATCATATATTGAGGGGGGGGTCGGCCCGTTCCGGCCCTAGTGCTGGTGTCCATCTATCAACATTTCTCATTTCATTTCATTTTCAGTTGTTATTAAGTTGTCCATTCAAATTGTGATATTTAAGTTGTGCTATTACGCGTGTGGGTGTCCAACGGAGTCTATTCCCACTTGACGGGATCGGTTTCATTGGTATCACAGCACCGTTATTTCCCTCTTCTTAGTGGGGAAACGAACCTGTGTATTGGACACCCCGCTTCTAGCACACTTAACACAATGAACAGCCAAGGCAACCCTTTGGAAGTGCCTAATTCGAGGGGCCCATCAAGTGCCTCGCGTGGTTCTGATGCTTTACAAGGAAGGCACAAGCCCCTTGAGAGGGTAAATGATAGTGATTCAAGGGGACAACTGTCTCGAGGAAAGATAGTCATGCAAGAAGAAGAGCCTGATGCAATGAGGGCTGAATTGGAGCATATGAGAAAGCTTTTGCATGCACAAGAGCAAGAGCTGAAATTTTTGCAGGAAGATCCCCATGTGCAAAGTGCCATTGAAGCAAGGAAAGTCGATGCAATGGTAGACGTGACTTTTGAGTCCATGGCACGAGAAGTGGGCAAGAAGCCAAGGGAGTTGGCACTTTCCTACCTCCTCCGCAAAGGTGACATCAAAGAGGGGGAAGATGGAGAGCTGAAATTCAGAAATCCACCTCGCTTGAAGCATGGAGATCCCGTATCTCAAAGGTTGAGGTCATTTATGCAAAGGGAAGAGGTGACAGTCACCTCTCATCATGCATCTTCTCCACAAGGCACAAAGGCTGACAGGTATATGTATGCTAGTGCTCATGGAGGGCATGATGGTCACATGCATTCAAGACATGTATCCCATGGAAGGAGTGACAGGTCTGCCACCAAAAGAGCTTTGCCTACTGAGTTGTCTCATGGAGAGACATTGCCTTATGCAGGAAGGTCACATGCATCTGATTCTCAAGTTCGTGGAGCACATGTCACCATGCTCCATGAAACTTCCATGATGGCCCATGGAGCCCATGCAGATAGGACTGCCCCATTGGATAAGGGGAAAAGAAAAAAGAGAGGACCATGAGCCTCATACCAGAAAGCTCAAGGAATTTAAAGCAAGTGACAAGTCCGTTAAGTTTGATGTTTTTCATGGAGAGCATGATGCTTCCAAAGTGTTAGCATTTGTGGCACAGTTTGATATTGCTTTTAATGATGAGGACTTCACTGAGAAGTCTAAAGTACGCCATGCTAGCATGTTCTTGAAGGGGACCGCTGCTCATTGGTGGATCACTAAAAAGATCACCAAAGACCCCATTTGCACCTGGAAAGAGTTTAACGACAGATTTTATGCTCAGTTCTTGCCACCAAATGCGGAGCAAACTCTCACCCAAAAGTGGGATAGACTTGAGCAAAGAGATAATGAAAGTGTGCAACAATATGTCAACAAGTTTTGGAAAGTGTTGCTTGAGGTAAATCCTTTTATGCAAATCACTGAGGATGAAAGAAAGAGGAAGTTTCGCTCCGGATTGCAACCAGCTTATCGTTCGGGTATTGAATTGCACCCGCAACATACTTTGCAACAGCTTACACCCAACTGCCCTTGCTACGGAGCAAGTGGTGCTCAAAATTAAGCAAGATCAAGGCGGTTCAAAGGGCAAAGACAAGGCTGTCCCAAATCTGCAAAAAGGTGGACAGCCACCTAAAAAGAACTTCTGGGAGACCCACAAGGGTGGTAAAGCTGAAAATACCTCATCTAAAGATCAGGGCCCAAAGAAGAACAAATTTGGCTTGACCCCCGAGCAAAGAGAGCAATATGCCAAGGAGGGAATATGTTTTTCTTGTGGCAGCAAAGAGCACATTGATGCAAAAGAGCGGATGGTATGCAAGGCATGGGGTCAAATCAAGGATCAGCCCGCCTTATTCATGTTTGATGATTGTGCAACCGATAACTTCATCTCTATACAGATGGCAGCTGCCTTGGGTATTGAGGTTGAGAACATGGGACCACAGATTGAAGCCGAAGCTGCCTTTGTTGGTAGAGAGGTGCAGGTTACCCCACTGATAGGAAAGTTGCACATACATATCCAGGGCTACCTTGATAATGAACATTTCTTAGTTGCACCACTAAATGGATGTGATGTATTGCTGGGCAAGCCATGGCATCATAGGCTTGAGCCCCGCAAAGAGTACAAGACCAACATGATTTCTTTTATGCATAGAGACCGCATGCATTTCATTGATGCCGGCAAAGAAAGGAATTCCATTCCACTTGTATCTCACATCCAGATTAATAAAGTAATGAAAAAGAGTCTTTCTGCGTACTTGGTTTTTGTTCGTGATAGCATTATACCAAGTCATCAAAATGTGGATGCTATGACTTACGATAGACTAAATTTTCTTCATGCATTCAACGACTGTTTTGCTGATGCATTGCCAGGTGAGTTACCTCCCCAAAGGCCCGAAGATCATCGCATAGATCTTATGCCAAGTAGTTCTCCACCTAACAAACCCGCATACCGTGTGAGTGCTGCACAACAAGATGAGATCATGAAGCAGGTAAATGAGCTTTTAGAGAAAGGTTTGGTTCAGTCTAGTTCATCACCTTATTGCTCTCCTGTGCTTCTTGTTCAAAAGAAAGACGGGTCATTCCGCATGTGTGTGGACTATAGAGCTTTAAATAAGCTTACCATCAAGAATAGATTCCCAATTCCGCGTATTGATGACATTTTGGATAAGCTTGATGGTTCGGCTTGTTTCAACCGTTTTGACTTGAAGAGTGGTTACCACCAAATACGAGTGGTGCCACAAGATGTCCATAAAAATGCATTCAGGACAGCTTTTGGATTATATTAATTTTTGGTGATGCCTTTTGGTCCCACCAATGCTCCTGCCACGTTTAATCGTATGATGGATAGGATATTCCGACCCCATCGCAAATTCACAGGTGTATTCTTTGATGACATCTTGGTTTTCTCCAAGAATGAGCAGGAACATAAAACTCATTTGGTCACAATGTTCGAAGAGTTGCGAAAGCATAAACTTTTCATTAATGCCAAGAAAAGTGAGTTTTTCCTTTCAGAGATACATTATTTGGGTCACATTGTATCCAAGGATGGAGTAACAATGGATCCTGCAAAGATAGAAACCATTCGGAATTGGCCAGAATTGCAAAACGTATATCAAGTACGTAGTTTTTTGGGATTATGTTCATATTATAGGCGTTTCATAAGGCATTTTGCTATGATAGCCACCTCTCTACATGATCTCACAAAAAAGAAAACCACTTTCAAATGGACTTCAAAAGAACAGGATGCCTTCTTGCAGCTCAAGCATGCTATCATATGTGGACCCATATTGATTGTTCCCGACTTTCACAAGTCATTCGTAGTGGAATGTGATGCTTGTGGCGATTGTATAGGGACTGTCCTAAATCAAGAAGGGCATGCAGTTGCATATGAGAGCCGTCGTTTGCATGATGCTGAGCTTCATATGGATATTATGAGAAAGAGCTCTTGGCTATAATTCATGCCTTAAAGATATGGAAACATTATCTTCTTGGGGCTGAATTCGTAGTCAAGACAGATCATCAAAGCTTGAGATACTTTTTATCTCAAACAAAGCTTTCCGAGAAGTAGATGAGAATGGCAAACTTTCTTTCCATGTTTCATTTTCAGATTGGGCATACTCCAGGAAAGAAAAATGTGGTGGCAGATGCATTATCCAGGAGGCCTTATGTGGCTGCAGTTTCCGCGGCCTCTCATGGAGACTTATCTACTATGCGAGAATTGTATCATTTGGATGCTGATTTTTGCCATATATGGACTGATTTGATGGCTGGTCACTCACACGCCTCTTATGTTATCAACGAGGGTTATCTTATGAAGGATAATTGCCTATGTGTGGTAAAGGATTTGCGTCCAAAGGTTATGGAGGAATGTCATGCTCCACCTTATGCTCGTCATAGAGGTATCATGCCCACTACACGGCGCACACATGATTGAGAGATATTTCTTTTGGCCAAGCATGTGTAAAGACATTGAGGCTTATGTACGTGCATGTATTACTTGCCAAAAGGTGAAATTTGACAGGCAAAAACCTCCAGGTTTGCTTCAACCATTGCCTATTCCCTCGTAACCTTGGGAAAGTATTACTATGGATTTTATTATGGACTTGTCTAGATCCCAGCATGGGAATGATACTATTTGGACCATTGTGGACAGGTTTAGCAAGCAAGCTCATTTCTTGCCCGTCAAGAAAACCATTAAAGTTGATCATATGGTCAAGCTTTTTCTTGCTAATATTTTCAAACATCATGGTATCCCTAAATCCATTGTTGGGGATAGAGATCCCAGAACTACGAGCCTCTTTTGGAGGGCTTTATTTGATAATATGGGCACTAACTTGAGTTTTCATCAGCTTATCATCCCCAAACGGATGGCCAAAGTGAAGCTGCAAATTCAGCCGTGTTGAATTTGTTGAAGTGTTATGTGGCAGATCAAAAGACTGCATGGGAGAAGTATCTTCCACTTGTTGAGTTTGCCTACAACAATACCATCCATGCCTCCACGGGAAAGGCCCCGTTTGAGATTATTTATGGCAAAGTGGTATTGCCACCTATCCTTCGTACAAAGGATGAGATTTTTGCAGCTAATGAATATGTTCGTGACTTGGATGTAGCCTTTGCTCAGGTGTTTTGCTGAAATTTGAGAAGGCTAGGCTTCGGAAGAGGCCAGGACGAGAAGGATCATATCCTAAGCTTTCTCCTCGCTATTATGGATCCTTCAAGGTGATTCAAAAGATCAACGAAGTGTCATACAGGCTTGCTTTACCTAGTCATTGGAAGATTCACAACGCATTTCATGTGAGTCTTTTTCGGAAATATGTGGGGCCAAATCCTGACGAGCCTGTCACCGAAGATCCGCCAGAGATTGATGAGCTTGAGGAGATCCTCCAGCCAGAACAGATTGTCTTTCACAAGGAGCGAAAGCTTTCCAGGAGATACCTTGTGAAGTTCAAAAATTATTTGCCCATTGATGCAAAGTGGGTAAATGAGGATTATTTTATTGACTACCCACAGTTGTTGCAGGCATATTTTGAGGCTTTTCAGTTGAGGACAACTCTTTAGAAGCCCGGGGGGATGTCACCAATTGGCCGACCATTTGGTCCATCTCCAGATTTGTGTCTTGTTCACTTGAGGCCAGGACAGTGTCTCATGTGAAGGGGCCAGTATTTTTGCATAACATGGACGAGAGCCAGACTGGTGCCACCCGTGTTAGCAGGACGGTGTCGTATGGATGGGAGCCAAACTGGTGCCACCCGTGTATGACCTGGACTGTGTTCTATCCATGGGATTGTCACGCCATGGAAGAGCTAGTATTTGTGCCGTGTCTTGCCTATGGGATTGTCGCTCCATAGGGAGGCTCGTGCCTGGATCTGTGTCTTATCTGGCCTGTCACTCCATAGGAAGACCGGGATTTATGTTTTCTGTCATGCCATTTTTGCGCCCGACATTTTTTTGTACTTGTTCCATGAACGCGAGATATGTCCATGATACTATTTGCACATGCATTCATGTTTTGCATGTTTGGAACTGTTTTCGCATGACTTGTATTCTTGTGTTTGCATGTTTGACGTGCCACTTACTGAGTGGGGATGGCTGCCAGTGAGTCGTGAAGTTTGCTCTGTCTTCTGACGAGTTTTGTTGCGTGTGAACAGGTGGTAAGTGTATTGCACTTGTTGGTTTAATAGCTTTCCTTTCTAACCTTTAATTTTATAAGGTTGTAAGTTCACATTCATTTAAAAGTGGGCACCCATTATGGGCACCCACGTGTGGGCCAAGGTGGGGAGGGAAACCCCACACTTAACCCTTTATGTGTGTGGGGGTAGGTGCATGGTCACTTACCCACACCACTCCTTGAAGCTGGCTGCCCCCATGCAAGCGTGGGAAGCCGGCCAGCTATGGTCGTGTGCTTCCCCTCCAATCACCTACAAAGAGGCGACCATCCTTCTGTTCACAGACAGACGGGTGTGTGCTTCCTCCTCCTAAGGCTGCGCCTCCTCCACAGCACACGGCTGCACAGCAAGCGGCTGTTTCCTCCTTTGCAAGCGACTGCATCTCTGCGCCTTCCTCAGGGCTGCACGCTGGTGGGCTGCTCTATCTCTCTCCACACAGGTGGCGGCATCTTTCCACAACAGGCCACGCTTCCTCTTCAGCTGGCTACTGCGCCTCCTCCTCCTCCCTTGCAGGCGACTGCGCATACTCTCCAGCAGGCTGTGCACCTCCTCCATAGCAGGCGGCTGTGCCTTTTCCAGGCGGCAGCGCATCCCACAGCAGGCTGCGCCTCCTCATCCTCCCCTTGCAGGCGGCTACGCCTCCTCCTCCTCCATAGCAGGCAGCTGCGTCCTGCACAGTAGGCGGCTGTGTTCCTTTACAGACGGTTGTGCCTCCCTTCCATAGGCGGCTACAGGCGGCTCTGCGCCTCCCTTCTTCACATGGCTACACCTTCTACCCAGGCAGCTGCTCCTCCTCCTCCTCGACGAGTTGCTGCGTCCTGGTGTCCATCTCTAGTAGCTGCACACAGACGCATTCGTCTTCCATTAGCGAGTCACCAGTAAGTGAATTCAGATTTAAGTAAAGGATTTTGTTGTAAATCTGATAAAAGATTCTCTCTACCGCTAACACCCGTTCGGTGCCGGGTAGTCCAAGCTTTTGGAGAACCACGGTCCATGGGTGCGGAGATCGGGAGAGCCAGGCGTTAGTACGGGAGCGCCTGTTTGTGCGTGGTCCTGGAACACCAGTAGGGCGCTCTCCGCGGATTCCAGTAAAGGCACAGGACCGTGGAGACCTGACCACTCAAGTGGGTCGCACTCCTTCGAACGTCTACTTCGAGTTTCTTGTTTGGTACTGTATTCATCGCAGTTGTACATGGACATCATCTGATTCATTGAACCAATGGAGCATTGTAATTGTTAAATACTCCCAATAATATATCATATATTGAGGGGGGGGTCGGCCCGTTCCGGCCCTAGTGCTGGTGTCCATCTATCAACATTTCTCATTTCATTTCATTTTCAGTTGTTATTAAGTTGTCCATTCAAATTGTGATATTTAAGTTGTGCTATTACGCGTGTGGGTGTCCAACGGAGTCTATTCCCACTTGACGGGATCAGTTTCAGGGTGTTCACACCAACAGTACTTACACCACCAGACACTTACTAGACTCTGAAATACCCAACAAGGATGAGGGTTAGGGTTTGCAACAATGCACAACGCAGACACACACATTGAAGCAATTGAGAGCAAGCTTGGAGGAAGAAGGGTTCACCTGCGAGGGCGGAAACCACCCCTCCCCCCCCAATCTGCCTCGCCAGACCATACCCGCCGACCGCACCCGACCCGGAGAGGAGGCAAGAGGCTAGTTCAGTTCGCCACTTGGTCCACCATTTCTCAGAGCCTGTAGCAATGACCATCGCTGCCTCCCTAGTGCATGCGCCCCCCGCACACACCCCCCCCCAACCCGAGTTCTAGGGCAGCCTGTAGACTACAGCTTCTTCCGATGACTCCTTGTTGAGGGAGCGGGTATCTTTGAGGAGACAGTGGCCCCCATCCGTATCTGCATGATTTTGCATCACCAAAGAGTGGCACGATGATATTCCCCTTCCCTCTGAGTGCAGCACCAAGGACGGAATGGAGCATGGAGTCTTGTGTCAGCCACCGACCACGGACAGGCAATAAAGCTTTCACACCATTTGCCTGATCTACCTATCACTAGCGTGCTCACTCACTTCTGGTCATTGGCACGGATGGAGGTGGGTGGCTCTGGCCACAAGGACCCAGGTGTCCTCTAGTTTGGAGGCACTTCTTTTTGTATTTCTCCACATTTCGGTGGCAGCACAAATACCTTCATTCTGATAGTTGGAGCCCAGACTATGCATATTCAAAGGCCCGGATAGAGTAGCTCCACATGGAAGGTAGGATTCGTGCCTACCTGGTGAGGCTTCCCCATGGGATTACTCTCCAAACGCACGCCCAAGACTCTTCGAATGGAGGGAAGTTCCGACAGTTCTGCCTCCCACACTTTTTAGTTATGCGGATTGTCTCATGGAACATTCAGGATTTGGTAGGACTGCAGTGCTTACAAAGGTGCACAATCCTCAGAGAGGAGCTTCACAGAGCCATTGCCATTCTCTTCCTCGAGAAGCATCATTTATCTGAGGGTCGTACCCACCGTTGTGGGAAGATTCTTCAGGGCAGGAGTCACACCTTTTGGTCTCATGCTTTTGGCCCCTCCGGGACCCAGGGTGGTGTATGCATTTTTGTCAGCAATCCGTAGTGATCGATTCAAGCACCCAAAAGTGGTCTACAAAGAAGATAAAAAGCCTAACACACATAATAGAGTATATACAAGCCGTCCATAATGTGAACACGCTAAGGGAGTGCGTAGATGTGGACTAGTCGGTGTAGTCCAACTGTCAAATCTCTGGCGAAGATATGTTGGTGCCAGCTACTAAACCTGCCAGTGATACAAATGTCGAACGGTCATGCAGGCACCTCGTGAGTGTCAGCTCATGTTGAGCTTGACATCTCAACAGATCAGTCATCTCAAACTGCTCTGAAAGCTGAGACTGAACATGAGTGACCAGCTGAGAAGCAAATCCTGTAAGAAGATCATCCACGTATAGCACAATGATTCAAATATCACCATCAGAGAAGAGGACATAAAGGTTTGAATCTGGATAAGCTCTCTCAAAGCCAAGTGAAATCAAGAAGACATCAATCTTCTCATACCAAGCACGAGATGCCTGTTTGAGACCATATAGAGCCTTCTGCAATAAATAAACATGATCTGTGTCCCTAAATCTCAAATCCTAGAGGTTGCTCTATCACCATTTGGCCACCCAATTAGTCCACCCGTGCTTTCTCATCATGTATGTACATTGGACTAGTGTCCATGGCAATTGTATATGCCGGGGATTGATACCACTCATGTGATACTGTGGACTTGGCTTTCCGTTGGGACTTGTGCCTCTGTGTACATGCCTGGTGGATTGGTGTTCCATTGGGTCTGGTACCTGATGTACTTGTTTGGAGCACGTTTATTTTGGTATAGTCTCATGAATGGGGATTGTCCATACCAATGCTGCATTGCATAGCATCTTTATCTGCTTGCTTGCAATTGAAATTGCATACTGTTTTCATGCTTGCTTGACCAATGTGTAATTCCGGGTAAGGAGACGCTCGCCCGCAAACCGAGCGTGTGAAATTGTCTACTGACATAGTTATGTGGCATGTGACAGGTGGTAAGTATTGGTCATAAACCTAGCCTTAGGAATTAGTACTAATTTATTAGTGAGTGTGTACACACTTCATTAAGTTTTGGGCGACCAAAACTCACTTATAAATTATGACCAGCTCGGTGTTCACACACATTGATGTCCCGAGGTGGACAAATCCCAATGTCCACCACCCAGACCTTATCCCCTTTGTACAAAGGGAGTAACCAGCCATGTGTCCTTTCTAGCTTGCTCCACAAAGCACCTGCCTACCACCTAGAGTGGACAACTCACCACCTCACTCTTCCCTCTCTCTCTAGAAGAAGACACCTCCTTCATGAGGGCTTTTGGGCTGTATTTTTTGTACTTTTCTCCTTCCCAACTCCATATCCAAGCTTACTAAGGTGTTTTCCAAGCTTCCAAGAGTGTTTCCAGGTGCTAATCACTCTCCTACACACTCCCAATGACTGAAATTCAACAAAACAGCTCTCTTTCTTGCTGTAATTTCTGGTCTTTTTGCTGAAATGCAGATAACTCACAACTTCTTCAAAAGATTAAAAAGGCTGGCAAAAGTAAATATGATCTCTGAAGGAATCAAAAAAGGGAGGCAATTTACCAAGCAACTTGTGGATCGGGTTGTTGATTGAGCTCCCATATTCTTCAAGTTGCCGCTTGATGCGAGTAAAGTCCCCAATCTTATTAGTGATATTGTCAAATTCACTGATCTCAAGATCTGCCTCCAGCTTGGCAATCTTCATGGAAGAAGCAGCACCAAACCTCCTCTGAATCTCAAGCCACATCTGTCGGGCATTACTCCCTGTAGAAATAAACTCTGCTTGTATGGCAAGAGTCGTGCAATGAATGATGATGAGGCATGCATGAGCATCCAAAACTCCTCGAAAAGCTGGATCCACCAAGGCAAATGTCATAACTGTGAGGACAAAAGGACAAAAGGACCACATGTACAAGAGATCAGAGCAAAACCACACAGCATGAAATATGTGAGTGAGTATATATATATATATATATATATATATATCATAACTGTGAGGGCAAAGGGACGAAAGAACCACATGTACGAGAGATCAGAGCAAAACCACACAGCATGAAATATGTGAGTGAATATAGTCCTTTCGTCCTTTTGCCCTCATAGTTATGACATCTTCCTTGGTGGATCCAGCTAATGGTGAGTGAAAATATGGGTCGCGTCGATGTGAGGCAAAGCACTCCGAGAGGTGGTCGATGTCGAAGGCTCGCGTTGATGGATGCAGAGGCACTCCGAGGTGGTAGTGATAGCGGAAGATGAGGTGATGCAGGCTTTGATTATAAGGGTGCTGCTGTACCTAAGGTGGTAGATGAAGAGCAGAGAGGCTTGCCATCCCGACTGGTGGTGGTGGAGCAAGCTATGGTGACAAGGGTGCTGCGTACATGAAGGGTGTAGGCTCTGATGACAAGGGTGCTGCGTACCTAAAGCGTGCAAGCTCTGGTGACAAGGGTGTTGTGTACATGAAGGGTGCAAGCTCTAGTGACAAGGGTGCTGCGTACCTGAGGGGTGGTGAGGAGTAGAAAGGGCTGCCGTCCCGAGTGGTGCAAGCTCTGGTGACACGGGTGCTGCGTACCTGAAGTGGAAAAGGAGCAAAGAGGGCTGCCGTCCTGGGTGGTGCAAGCTCTGGTGACACCGGTGCTGCATACCTGATGTGATGACGATGGTGAAGCTAAGCAGAGAGTGGACTGCCATCCCGATGGTACGATGTAGCAGAGAGTGGGCTGCTATCCTTACGGTGAGAGCTGAGGCAAAAACGCTGATATGCTCTATGTATAGCAGAGGGGGCTGTTGTTCCATGGGCCGTGGTAAAACGCAGATGATATGCTGATGTAAGCCTGAAGATAAACGCTGATGTCAGCCCAGGTGTAAGCGCTGAAGACAGGCTGATGTAAACCTGATGTGAAACGCAGATGTAAGCACTGATGTCTGCTGATGTAAAACACTGATATACACCTGATGTAAACGCTGAAGACAGGCTGATGTAAACCTGATGTGAAACGCTGATGTAAGCCTGATGTGAAACGTTGAAGTCAGCCTGATGTAGGCGGCCTGTACCAGCAGATGTAAAACGCAGATGATAGCAAAGAGGGCTGCTGTCCCACAGTGGCCTGTAGCAGAGGAGGCTATTGTCTCGGGTAATGGCCATATGGTACCGGTGTGAGGTGAAAAAAAAGAAGAAAGAACCTGCCTCTATAGCGCTTCGCCTCCCAAACTTGGAAAACAACAACACAACACAGGCACCACCAGCCACCGGGGCTGGAACACTTTCACAGTTCACCACCCAACCCACGCCAGACAGACAGCACCAAACAGGGGCACCACAGACAAAGCAAACACCCAACAATATATTCCAGAAAAACACTTCATACAAGCTTCTCCCGACACAGAAGCCTTACTCACACAACCATACAAACACTCAGACCTGTCACTGCCAAGGATACACCACATCCCCAATCACCACGAACCTCTCGCCTGCATGCTGTGCCAATCACACCAGAAAGAACCCGGCCACTTCTCACTCTTCAGAAGGCGCCCCACCAGCTAACCCTCAACTCTCTGCAGTGTTGGGTTTTATGCTGTGTATGCACCCAGAGGAGTGCTAGTGATCATCAGTAGATTACTGGGACACTTTTTACTTCAGTTAGTGGAGGTTTTTTCCCCCAGTTTAGCTCAGTTTCACTTATATGCAGTTTACAAGTGTTTTGGTCCACCCGGCACATTTATGGCCGGACATGTGAACACTTATCTTTAGGGTCACTATCAAGTGGCTATTGTACTTCACTTTATCATCATTCAAGCAATAGACTGAAGTCGTGTTCTCTCTCTGTGTTGGTTTCCACGCCTGTTTGTACCTTCTGTAAACCCTAACCCTAACACCCATTCCCTTCAATTGGTATCAGAGCATTGAAGCTCCAAGGTTGATGTGTACGTACTGTACGTTGTGTATATGTACGTACTGTACGGTGTTCCGTACAGTAAAATTTTTTATGTACGTAAAAATACGTACCATTGGCAAACAATAGGACATTCAACACCTTTCTACATTTAAGGTACATAAAAGTTTGAAACATTCAAGAATCAAAATAAACCAATTTGCATGTAGTATGTACTAATTTCAAAACACACATCATATACTTGACACAATGGCTGTCAAGACAAAATAGACGTAGAAAGGCTCATACTAGAGCATACAAATAACAAATGTCTGATATCAACCTAAAAGGCTCATACTAGAGCATACAAATAACAAATCATAAATGTCTGATGTCAAGAGTCAAGACTCAGAAGTAAAAAACACTAAGCAATAACAAAGAGTCTCGACTCGACTCTCGAGACTCTACTCTCTGAATCTCAAAACTCCTCATCGGATGAGGATGATGACACTCCTGAAGAGAGCAAGTCCCCATCTGTCAGGACGTTGCCCTCTTCATCATACTCTGGCTCTGCCATCATACTCTGCTGTCCTGGATCATCATCCTCCGTAGGCTGAATGAGAGGAACAGCCTCATTTGCCCGTCTCCGAGGAGTACGGACAGGAAGCTTTCCTCGCCGAATGGTCTCTCGTCGTGAAACTTCTGGACCTGCATCTCGCCCGACTAACGGGAGACTGAGAACTCGCGCACGTGACCTCGTCACACGTCGATCCACACTCTCCAGCTCTCTGTGCAGCATGCGAATAATCTCCTCCTGATCGTTTCTCACAAGCTGCTGCTGCTGCTGCTCAGTCTCCTCTGCACTCCCCTCCGAGACCAACTTCAATTTTGATGGATCTGTCTGTTAAAAAACAAAATGCAATTCAGTGTGCACATTATTAACAGCGTAGAAAGTAGTAATTAGTAATTACAAATATTCGCTTGTAATATGTATAAACGCTAGCCCAAAGTTTCAACTTTCTAACCTGCTTGGGTGTCCCCAAAGCGTGGTAATCTCGCACAAGCTTCATATTTGCTCGGCAGTAGACCAATCTCTCTAGCTGTGCAGTGCTGAGTCGATTACGGATCTTGGTGTGAATTAGCGAATAAGCGCTCCAATTGCGCTCGCATCCACCAGCAGAGCAATCCTACATGTCACATGTGCATTGTGACGTGTCAATGGTGACAAATTACAATGGACATTGGACATGGTCATAGACAATAGACATTGATGATAGACTTTACCTGTGAGAGGACACGTAAAGCGATACGAGTGAGCTTTGGAAGACCTTGTCTTCCATAACTCTGCCACCATGTAAGAGAGAACTTCGTTGCCTCCGGCCTCAACGCCACAGCTCTAGTAAAGGATGACCCTAAATTATTTTCATAGCTTGCGAGCTCTGCATCAATGTCCAACTGCTCATCCTCCTCGCAAATCAAGCCAATGTACGCATCCTTGCCCTGTAGTAGACTCCTGTCATTAAAAAGAGTTGGCTTCTTGTAGAAAGGATGAAGCAATGCAGCCATCGCATGAATGGGCCGACTCATAAATGTCCATCTCTTGTCTACAATAGCCAAGATCTCTTCCCGATTGTAAAAGCATTGACGCAACATTAGTTAACAGGCTGAATTTTGATTATAGTATTTACTATTATACATTATAGTATTATACTAAATATTTAATAGACTCTAGAGTAATCATTGCAGAAGCAAGTACATACCGATCAAGCGTCAGTGATCTGCAGCCTCTGATGTGTGTCTTCATCTCTGAGAAGAGATGATAGACTAGGCCCATGGTGGAGCCCTCCATGTCTGTGACACGCAGCAACACATAAAAATTGGCTGCAATGCTACTATCATAGCCTGCACCTCCGACCAAAAGGACTCATCAAGCACCCGCCGCTGTATGTATCTAGTGGACTCCTCCTGTGCGTGATGCATCTCTCTCCACTTCGGGTCCACTACTGTCTGTAGAAGTGGATCCCTCACTGCATAGAGTCGCTGCAACACAAGATACATATATGCAAATCTGGTCTTCAAGGGCCGCACCATGTCAAGTGTACTGTGACTCCTAAAGATAGCCAATGCCTTGTGCTTTTTGCGGAAAAAAGTAGTCATTTTTGTGGCATCGGAAACAATAGGCAACACCCATGTTAACTTCCCAATGTCCTCCATCAACAAGTCAAGACAGTGAGCTGCACATGGAGTCCAGACAATGTTCTTAAACTCTGCCTCAATCATCTCACCCATAGCCTTGCAATTGGAGGCGTTGTCAGTAATAACCTGCACCACATTCTCTGGGCCAACCTCAAGTATAGCCTGCCGGATGTGCTCATAGATAAACTCACCTGTAATCCGCTCTCCAGCCTTTCCTGCATCAACAGCACGCAAGAAGTACGTGCCAAGGCAAGACGACACAAGAATATTAATGATGTGTCGCCTACGAATGTCACTCCAGCCATCTGAAATGATGGTGCACCCAAACTGCCCCCAACCTGCCTTCACTGGTACCAATGCCTTATCTATCAATGCTTTCTGCTCCTCAAGCGTAGTGGTCCGCATCTTATTGTATTCCAACCCCGACCAATCCTCTGTGTGTCCAACCTGGGCTATGGCTCTGACCATCCTCTGCCACTGCTCAGTCCTCAAGACATGAAAGGAGATGTTGCACTCAATGAGAGTGCGAGCAATCTCCATCTCAGCCACTTTCTGGCGCTCCTTCACCCAAGAAAGAGAGGCAACTCGAGAAGGCAAGGTAGTCTGCCTTGGTGCATGCATCTCTCCATCATCCTCCACATAGTCCTGCTGCTCATGCATGGTACGAGCCCTCTTCCTACTGCCAGTGGGCTGCTCCTCCTGAACCTGTGAAGAACCACCCAAGTCTCCCAAGAGTGCATCATGGAGAGCATCCTGTGTCTGTTGACTACCTTTCACCTTTTTCCCTGCACCCATTGCTGGAAAATTCTCAGCAATCAACTTATCCCTAATGTCCTTTGGTACTGCCTTGCACCCTGCACAGTTATTGGTTGTGCCAATGCCTGTCAAGTGCATAACGACGCGAGAAATGGTACCGGTGAGCTGAAAGTTGCAATACTTGCATTGCCATCGTCGCGTGCCAGATCCAGCTTGCCCTGGCGTGTTGACAATGCGGATCACATTGGTGTGCTCTTGCCAATACGGGTTAGTTGGCTTAGGCATGATGGCTCTTGAGACTTTTGTCTGCACCTGCCAAGTGCGCAGCACATATGCAAGAGAAAGAGATAAGACTCAAGACTCAAGAGGGAGAGAAAGAGAGAGAGAGGAAGATGCTCAGTTTACCTACACGCACGCCTGGCGGCAAATTGCCAACGCTGTGGTCGCCTGGTCTTTTTCGAAATCTTTCTGCTCTCGCCTCTCTGTAACGCACGCTCTCTGGAGTCCAATAATTAAAGTTGATAGGCCTAGTATGTACCCAAAGGCCAGTCGCCAGGCGGGCGCCCATTCATACACGCTCGGCGATTTTCAGCCTAAAAAAACCCACACGTACGGATCGATCCGTACGTGTACGGATCCGTACGGTACGGCCGTACGGTACGGATCAGATCCGTACGTACGTATATATCAACCATGTGAAGCTCTGCATTGCCCTGCCTGTACACTGCCAAGCTTTTGTTGCTGCTGCCCGTACAGCATCCGTACATCCAGTCTGCGCTAGCTGCCCGTACATCCAGTCTGCGCCGCCTTCAGCAACAACTGTGCGCTTGCTGCCCGTACACCCAACCTGGTCGCCTTCAATCGGGTACTGCAACAGGCGTCGCCTACAACTACTGTACCTGCTCGTACAGTAAGCGCCGCCTTCAAGAGTTCTGTACCTGATCGCCTCAACGCTGCAGCACCCTGTACAGCTTCCGTACCTGTCAGAGCCGACCAGAATCTGCTACGTCAACATTCGACTGTAGTTGAGCCTTCTGCTTCCGTACTGTACCTGCCTGCCCAGCTTCCGTACTGCTTTCGTACCTGCTTCCGTACAGCACCTCGACTGTAGTTGCTGTGTACCTCCACAATACAGTCGACTGTACTACTGCTCAGCACAGAAGTGGTAAGCATTACATATTTTGAATATTGGGCAATTTTATTTTCTCTGTGAAAATATACAGGCACAACAGGCAGATTCTCTAGCAAGGAAATATACAGGTTTTTTGCACAGTTTGGGTGCAGCAAATTTGGGCATTTTTGGGGCATTTTGGCATTGTGTACGCCATTTGCAGCTCTACTCAGTCATTGGTGCATTGAGCTGCACATTCAGAGGATTGAGAGTGCAGGCATATTTGGGTGAACTGTATTCAGTGGAGTACAGTTGTTATCAGGGTTTCTGCTATTGGGTTTTTTGGTAAACAGGTACAACATTGTGCGTAAGCATAATGGCAAATCAACAGCAAAGTGATGTATTCACATATTTGTCTAAGGAAGACAAATTGGATGGCACGAACTACTCCTTGTGGAGTTTTATGCTGAAGAATGTGCTTGTGGCAAAAGGTCTTTGGGATTTTGTTAGTGGTGATGAACCACGTCCAGGTCCATTGGCTCCAGAGACTCCTCCCCAAGGGGGTGCTCGTGGACGAGGACAACAGGTACAGGCTCCAGGACAGCCATTGCCTGTTCAAAGAACAAATGCTCAAAAGACATGGGATGCCAGGGATGCACAAGCTTTGTATTACTGTAAGAAGCCAGGTCACTACATCACGGAATGCAGGAAGAGGATTGCCAAAGAGAAGGCAAAGGAAGCTGGGATGTCTGTTAATGATGCTTCTAAAGCTCCTCCAAACACTGCTTCTTTTGTTGAGGACAAGGATTACTGTTTTTATACATGCAGCTATGATGCCTCTTGGTCTTCACAGGCACTCAGTTTGACAGAGCATGCATGTACTTGGTATTTTGATAGTGGTGCCTCAAAGCATATCACATCTCGCAGGGATTTGTTTAGTCATGTTGGCCCTGCCCCTGTTGGCAAAACTGTTCAGTGTGCCCACAATGCTTCATATCCAGTTCGTGGCATTGGGGAGATTTAGCTCACAGCCATTGATGGCTCCATTCTCCGCCTTACAGATGCCTTATATGTACCAAGGATAAAGAAGAATTTGTTGTCCATTTCTTCTTTAGCACATTGTGGTATGCAAGTCCACTTTGATGATGATAAATGCATGGTCAGAGACAAAGCTAATGCCTTGACCTTGATGCTTACTGGTACATTATGTCATGGACTTTATCAGTTGGATGCATTTCAACCAGTGGATCAGTCTGCTTATCATGCATTCACTCTTACTCCAGCTATGGTTGATGCGGAGTTATGGCATGCTCGCATGGGGCATGTAAATTTTGGTAGTCTTATGCTTATGCAGCGACATAAAATGTTTACAGATCTACCTCTCATGGAGAAGCCTCCAGATCACATTTGTGAAGGATGTATTTTGGGAAAAATGCACAGGTTTTCCTTCCCACGTGATCAGGCTCTAAGAGCAACTGCAAAGTTGCAACTTATACACAGTGATCTTTGTGGTCCCATGCAGACGAAGTCATTAGGTGGTTGCTTCTATTTTGCGACATTTATTGATGACTTCTCTCGTATATGCTGGGTCTATCCTTTGACACAGAAATCAAAGGTATATGATGCATTTTTGGCCTTTGTAGCACTTGCGGAGACAGAGTCACGATGCAAGGTGCAGACTCTCCGTTCTGACCGAGGGGGGGAATATATGTCACATATGCTGAATTCCTTTCTTGGGAGTAGAGGTATAAAACATCAGTATACTACTCCTTACACTCCACAGCAGAATGGGGTTGCAGAAAGGAAGAATCGGTCACTCATGGAGATGGCCAGATGTATGCTAAAGGCAAAAAGGCTACCACATATCTTTTGGGTGGAAGCAGTCATGTGTGCTTGTCATATTTTGAATCGATGTCCCACAAAGGCATTGGTTTCTATTACTCCTTTTGAGGCTTGGCATGGCCGCAAGCCTTCTGTATCGCATTTTCGTATCTTTGGGTGTCTTGCATATGCACACATACCCAAAGAGTTGAGGAGGAAGCTGGATGATAAAGCCACAAAATGCATTTTTGGGTATAGCCGTGAGAGCAAGGGCTACAGGTTATATGACCCACTATCCAGGAAGATATTCACTAGTCGGGATGTGATTTTTGATGAAAAATCAGAAATATCCATGGCTGGTTGTGAGGCAAATCAGGCTGCAAATGATGTGTTTGAAGGTCTACTACCTATGGAGTTTCATTCCACAGTTGGTGATCCAACTAATGAGGGTACAGGACAGCCAGCAAATGATGTAGGTGGTGCAGAAATTCAGCAGCCAAATGAGCCAGAAGCTGAACCAAATATGGGGCAGCAGGCACCACAGGTCAGACATATACCTAGATGGTATTTGAGGACATTACAGGACAGCCATTTAGAGGGTCCTCTTGCTGGTCGTACTCGTAGGGAGACAAGGACCAATGAGCATGCACACATCATGGATTTGAATCTGGTTATGGCAGCCAGTTTACAAGATGATGATGAGCCTGATTCATTTGTGGATGCACGAGATAATGTGCATTGGAACAAAGCCATGCAGGATGAGCTTGATTCTATTAAAAGGAATCAAACATGGGATTTGGTTGATCTGCCCAAAGGCAAGAAAGCAATTGGTACTAAATGGGTCTATAAGTTGAAAAGACATGCAGATGGATCCATTGACAGGTACAAAGCCCGTCTAGTTGCAAAGGGCTATGCACAGAAGAAGGGCATTGATTATGAGGAGACATTTGCTCCTACATCCCGTATGTCGACACTTAGGTGTGTCATTGCATTGGCTGCACATCGTGGTTGAGTTGTTCACCAGTTGGACATAAAGACTGCATTTCTACATGGGGACCTCGAGGAGGAAGTTTATGTATTTCAGCCCATGGGATTTGCAGAACATGGTCATGAGGGGAAAGTTTGCAGGCTGAAAAAGGCCTTGTATGGTTTGAAACAAGCTTCACGAGCTTGGTATGCAAAAATAGATGCTTTTCTACTCACTCAGGGATTTGTGAACAGTCCATCAGAGGCCACTCTGTATGTAAAGAAAGAAGAGACAGATCTGCTGGTCATCAGTCTTTATGTGGATGATCTCTTGCTCATGGGATCAAATGATGACAAAATTGCAGCTTTTAAGGAGATACTGCAACAGACATTTGACATGTCTGACTTGGGCCTTGTACATTACTATTTGGGTATACAGTTTGTGCAGGATAACAGAGGCATTGGGTTGTTGCAATCACGCTATGTTGCTAAACTTCTGGAGAAGTTTAAATTTCAGGATTGCAAGCCTATTAGTACTCCTATGGAGCCTGGGATGAAACTGTCACTACAAGATGACAGTGTTTCCTTTGATGCCACTACATATGCTCAGGCTGTTGGGTGCCTTATTTACTTGTGTAATACAAGGCCAGATATTCAGTATGCAGTTTCTCAGTTGAGCAGATTCATGCGATGCCAAGTCCCCCAAGGAGGCAAGGTTGTCACATTGGCAAGCTGTGAAGCGTGTATTCCGTTATTTGCAGGGTACCTTGTCTCTTGGATTGCTTTATCCTGAGGGGGGTGACATGCAGTTACACGCTTACAATGATTCAGATCGGGCTGGTGATTTTGATACCAGACATTCCACTAGTGGAAATTGTTTCTTCCTTGGCTCTTCACGCATTTCTTGGCTAAGCAAGAAACAGACCACAGCGGCCACTTCGTCTTGTAAGGCAGAGTACAGAGCAGCCTACACTACTACTGTTGAGTGTATTTGGCTACGTCGTCTCATGACTGATATGGATATTTCAGTGGAGGAGCCTACACCTATCTATACTGATAGTCAGAGTGCCATTGCTGTGGCCAGGAATCCTGTGTTTCATGCTCGCACGAAACACATTGAGATTCACTATCATTTTGTTCGGGAGAGACTCCAGGCAGGAGATATCAGTCTGATCTACTGTCCTACAGATCAGAATGTGGCAGACATCTTCACCAAGGCATTACCACGTCCAAAATTTGAAGCATTCCGCAGTGCTTTGAATTTGTTTCCTTTTGGTGGATGATGTACAGTGATCACATATCACTCCAGGGGGGTTTGTTGGGTTTTATGCTGTGTATGCACCCAGAGGAGTGCTAGTGATCATCAGTAGATTACTGGGGCACTTTTTACTTCAGTTAGTGGAGGTTTTTTCCCCCAGTTTAGCTCAGTTTCACTTATATGCAGTTTATAAGTGTTTTGGTCCACCCGGCACATTTATGCCCGGACATGTGAACACTTATCTTTAGGGTCACTATCAAGTGGCTATTGTACTTCACTTTATCATCATTCAAGCAATAGACTGAAGTCGTGTTCTCTCTGTGTGTTGGTTTCCACCCCTGTTTGTACCTTCTGTAAACCCTAACCCTAACACCCATTCCCTTCATGCAGCCCATCACTTCTGCATGTGTCGCCACCAACAGCAGCTACCCAAACATCTCTCTCTCTCACTCTCTGTGCTAATTCTCTGTCAGCCACCTGCAGCTTATGTGCAGTGCTACCGGCCCACCACCAAGCAGCAACACCTGTCCTTCTCTATTTGCTTCACTCGGCACCCTGTTCTCTGTCCACTCTGACTAACCGAACCAAGGCCACACCACCTCTGTCCGTCCACGCTCCAGTCTTCACTTACGCGGCCCACACCAGCCAACGCTCTGTCTGTCCCCTTTGCTTCCAACCAGCTGCACCTGCAACTGTATATCCAGCTCTTCCTCACCTCAAAGTCGGCCTCCCAGCAGCTCTGCACTGACCACCTCCACGCATGCCTTCAGCTTACCAGTTTCTCTATGCTTGCCAGCAGCTGCCACCTTGACGCCAGCACTCTCTTTCCCACAGGCAGCGCTCCACACTTGCCTTGCACCTTGACGCCTTTGTTTCAGCAACGCCGGTGGGGCCCTTACGCTTCCACGCTTCTTTTGCTCTTCGCCAGCCCGTTGCCAAGGCTTCCACTTACACGTCCCTCCATACAAGCCCGTCAGCCCTGACGCCAGCTGCTCTCACCAAAGCGCCTGCACATACGGCTGCGCATCACCCTTGCATCTTGACGCCCTGGCGGCCTTCTCTGCAGCCTGCAGAGAGCAACGCTCCACGTCACCCAGTCGTCACAAGGCTTCCATGGCGGCCTTTAACGCCAGCACCTCCACACGCCAGCCCACGCTTTGCCAGCTTCTCTGCAAACCCACACCAGCCCTTACTCGTCTGTGGCTGCACTTCACAAGGGGGACCCCCAACCTCTACGCGATGGTCACACACCCTTCCTATCTCTGCATATACGCGCAGCTGCGCCTTCCTCTGCACTCACCTCTTGTTGCGCCCAAGAGCCCCCAAAAACAACAAGGCAGCCTTGCACCTTTTGTCTGCAGCCCGCGCCGACTCGCACTCGCCAGCTTTGCCTCTTCACGTGCCTTCTGGAGAGAACCCGCTGGCAGCCATTCAAAACTCCATGCCAACCTTCCAGAAGGCCACGTTCATCCTTATTTTTTTATTTATTTTGAAAAATGGCCACCATGCTATTCCTTTTCACACCAATGCTCTTATGACCTTGGCCCCATAATCTTTTATGCTCCCATGCTTTTCATATACTCAAATGCGACCTTCCAAGTGCCCATTGTATTTTGACGCGCCCACACATATCAAGCGGCCGAACAGCTGATACCACCTGCACAGCTGACCTTACTCCGGACAGGCCTCAACAAGCCCAAAACCAAAAGCATCCACCTTGTACACCTGGCAACGCCCTCAAAACCAAACTCTTCACACCTGCCATGCACACGTATATACACAGGCCCAAAAGATCTCTCAGAAAAATGCCTGACATACTTTGCCAACCCCCCCACCTGCTAGAGCATTCATGCTCAGCAGCAAAAAGATAAGTCCAATAGCTATCCACCAGGATCAAAGGGAAAGAGCTGTAAGTGACCATCCCATTTCCCAGCATCCATGAAACACAATGGATGTATCACTGCATACCAAACATCAACCATAGCCACAAAATCTTTTCTGTCCACTTCATCCACAACAAACCTCCTCGTCTTCAAAACCTGTGGCATTGCAACATTTAGCATCCCATTCATCATTACCAGTGAAGGCCAGGTTTCAACATCTTGACCTTTATCCACACAAAAATCCAGATCCTTTCCAACAGTAGTGTCCACCATGACTTCCAGCTCTAGCAATTCAAGCATCTCTTCACAACCATACGACTCAGCTGGTTCAGAATCCTTGTCATCCATGCACTTTGCCTTTAGCATCTCAGCAACCAGCAAAGAAGCCTTTGTTACACTCTCAGCCATATCAGCATCCATCTCCACCTCTGGCTCCTGCTCATCAAGGCTAGCAACTGTCCATATATCATCCTCAAGCACAATACTCACCTCACAACGCTCTTCATCAGTCAAGTCTACATGCATACCTTCTTGAGTACTGCCAACCCCCCTCATATCATCGTCCAAAGACTCCTCAGCACATAATGCATCCAATGGAAAAACATCCACTTCATCCATCGCAGGTACCATATCACCATCAAGCTGTTCCAGAAAATCCATAATAATGGAGTCTTCCTCCATGCTCTCCACATCCGCATCACAAACCATCTTCACTTCATCACAAGTCTCTACCCCATCCTCCTCCCTTGTAGAATCTGGCAAAGAATCATCCTCAAAGCATCCTGTATCCAGCTCCTCTTCCTTCTTATCATCAGCCAATCCCAAGATATCATCCTCTTTACTTCCCTGTGCATGCATATCATCCAGATCCAAATGCAAATGATCTTCAGTAGAGCCTTCCAAATCACTGTCATGTACAGCTATGACGTTCCCATCCAAAGAAGAATCCACTGGCAACTCCTTATCTTCACTTGCTTTTCATCCACCTTCACCTGCTTAAAAGACTTTGGAAAGAAATCAGAAGGCATATAAAACATCCCCCTTTGTACCTGTATCGGCCTTTGAGGCTCTTGTCTAATCAAACTTTGCATAGAACTCTTATCCACCTCAACCAAATTCACATGCATATCCCTCGCAGACACAACACCTTCATACGGATAAATACCCATCTCCATCTGCTTCAAAATCTTGCCTTCCTTTTCCCTAGCAACCCTAACTGCATCATGAAATGACCTGGGATTCTTCAACTCAACCCTGACCTTCAAATGGGGTAACAAACCATCAATAAACAAGCTCTTCTTCACAAACATAGGAGGAACTTCCTGCTTCAATGTCACACACCACTTACTCCACAAACATGTAAATACCTTCACAAAATCATCCAGTGATTGCCCATGGACCTGCTTCAAGATGCTCAACTCCTGCCAAAGCACACTAGAATCCTCCGCTTGCTGAAAACGCTCCAAAAGGCCTTCTTTCAACCTGTCTAAGGTCAAAACACCAGCATCCTGTGCTTCAAAATCCTTAAACCAGCTTCGGGCATCTCCCTTCAAGAAAATCTTTATCAGCTTCAAAACCTGCTGTTCATCTGTCACATGATTGCTAATGCATGCCAGCTCCATCTGCTCCAAAAAGTCACACACATCTTCACCCTTCCTGCCATGAAATTCAGGATAAGACCACATCCTGAAAACCTGTAACAATCCCTGAGCTCTCCTCAGCGGAACATACGCCCTTCTAGGCAAAGAACAACGCCAGATTTATCCTCAGTGGGGGCACCAGAAGAATGTGAGGTGAAAAAAAAGAAGAAAGAACGTGCCTCTATAGCCCTTCACCTCCCAAACTTGGAAAACAACAACACAACGGAGGCACCACCAGCCACCGGCTGGAACACTTTCACAGTTCACCACCCAACCCACGCCAGACAGACAGCACCAAACAGGGGCACCATAGACAAAGCAAACACCCAGCAATATATTCCAGAAAAACACTTCATACAAGCTTCTCCCGACACAGAAGCCTTACTCACACAACCATACAAACACTCAGACCTGTCACTGCCGAGGATACACCACATCCCCAATCACCACGAACCTCTCGCCTGCATGCTGTGCCAATCACACCAGAAAGAACCCGGCCACTTCTCACTCTTCAAAAGGCGCCCCACCAGCTAACCCTCAACTCTCTGCAGCCCATCACTTCTGTATGTGTCGCCACCAACAGCAGCTACCCAAACATCTCTCTCTCTCACTCTCTGTGCTAATCCTCTGTCAGCCACCTGCAGCTTATTTGCAGTGCTACCGGCCCACCACCAAGCAGCAACACCTGTCCTTCTCTATCTGCTTCACTCGGCACCCTGTTCTCTGTCCACTCTGACTAACTGAACCAAGGCCACACCACCTCTGTCCGTCCACGCTCCAGTCTTCACTTACGCGGCCCACACCAGACAGCGCTCTGTCTGTCCCCTTTGCTTCCAATCAGCTGCACCTGCAAACTGTACATCCAGCTCTTCCTCACCTCAAAGGCGGCCTCCCAGCAGCTCTGCACTGACCACCTCCACGCATGCCTTCAGCTTACCAGTTTCTCTATGCTTACTAGCAGCTGCCACCTTGACGCCAGCACTCTCTTTCCCACAGGCAGCGCTCCACACTTGCCTTGCACCTTGACGCCTTTGTTTCAGCAACGCCGGTGGGGCCCTTACGCTTCCACGCTTCTTTTGCTCTTCGCCAGCCCGTTGCCAAGGCTTCCACTTACACGTCCCTCCATACAAGCCCGTCAGCCCTGATGCCAGCTGCTCTCACCAAAGCGCCTGCACATACGGCTGCACATCACCCTTGCATCTTGACGCCCTGGCGGCCTTCTCTGCAGCCTGCAGAGAGCAACGCTCCACATCACCCAGTCGTCACAAGGCTTCCATGGCGGCCTTTAACGCCAGCACCTCCACACGCCAGCCCACGCTTTGCCAGCTTCTCTGCAAACCCACACCAGCCCTTACTCGTCTGTGGCTGCACTTCACAAGGGGGACCCCCAACCTCTACACGATGGCCACACACCCTTCCTATCTCTGCATATACGCGCAGCTACGCCTTCCTCTGCACTCACCTCTTGTTGCGCCCAAGAGCCCCCAAAAACAACAAGGCAGCCTTGCACCTTTTGTCTGCAGCCCGCGCCGACTCGCACTCGCCAGCTTTGCCTCTTCACGTGCCTTCTGGAGAGAACCCACTGGCAGCCATTCAAAACTCCACGCCAACCGTCCAGAAGGCCACGTTCATCCTTATTTTTTTATTTATTTTGAAAAATGGCCACCATGCTATTCCTTTTCACACCAATGCTCTTATGACCTTGGCCCCATAATCTTTTATGCTCCCATGCTTTTCATATACTCAAATGCGACCTTCCAAGTGCCCATTGTATTTTGACGCGCCCACACATATCAAGCGGCCGAACAGCTGATACCACCTACACAGCTGAACTTACTCCGGACAGGCCTCAACAAGCCCAAAACCAAAAGCATCCACCCTGTACACCTGGCAACACCCTCAAAACCAAACTCTTCACACATGCCATGCACACGTATATACACAGGCCCAAAAGATCTCTCAGAAAAATGCCTGACATACTTTGCCAACCCCCCCACCTGCTAGAGCATTCATGCTCAGCAGCAAAAAGATAAGTCCAATAGCTATCCACCAGGATCAAAGGGAAACAGCTGTAAGTGACCATCCCATTTCCCAGCATCCATGAAACACAATGGCTGTATCACTGCATACCAAACATCAACCATAGCCACAAAATCTTTTCTGTCCACTTCATCCACAACAAACCTCCTCGTCTTCAAAACCTGTGGCATTGCAACATTTAGCATCCCATTCATCATTACCAGTGAAGGCCAAGTTTCAACATCTTGACCTTTATCCACACAAAAATCCAGATCCTTTTCAACAGTAGTGTCCACCATCACTTCCAGCTCTAGCAATTCAGGTATCTCTTCACAACCATACGACTCAGCTAGTTCAGAATCCTTGTCATCCATGCACTTTGCCTTTAGCATCTCAGCAACCCGCAAAGAAGCCTTTGTTACACTCTCAGCCATATCAGCATCCATCTCCACCTCTGGCTCCTGCTCATCAAGACTAGCAACTGTCCATATATCATCCTCAAGCACAATACTCACCTCACAACGCTCTTCATCAGTCAAGTCTACATGCATACCTTCTTGAGTACTGCCAGCCCCCCTCGTATCATCGTCCAAAGACTCCTCAGCACATAATGCATCCAATGGAAAAACATCCACTTCATCCATCGCAGGTACCATATCACCATCAAGCTGTTCCAGAAAATCCATAATAATGCAGTCTTCCTCCATGCTCTCCACATCCGCATCACAAACCATCTTCACTTCATCACAAGTCTCTATCCCATCCTCCTCCCTTGTAGAATCTGGCAAAGAATCATCCTCAAAGCATCCTGTATCCAGCTCCTCTTCCTTCTTATCATCAGCCAATCCCAAGATATCATCCTCTTTACTTCCCTGTGCATGCATATCATCCAGATCCAAATGCAAATGATCTTCAATAGAGCCTTCCAAATCACTGTCATGTACAGCTATGACGTTCCCATCCAAAGAAGAATCCACTGGCAACTCCTTATCTTCACTTGCTTTTCATCCACCTTCACCTGCTTAAAAGACTTTGGAAAGAAATCAGAAGGCATATAAAACATCCCCCTTTGTACCTGTATCGGCCTTTGAGGCTCCTGTCTAATCAAACTTTGCATAGAACTCTTATCCACCTCAACCAAATTCACATGCATATCCCTCGCAGACACAACACCTTCATACGGATAAATACCCATCTCCATCTGCTTCAAAATCTTGCCTTCCTTTTCCCTAGCAACCCTAACTGCATCATGAAATGACCTAGGATTCTTCAACTCAACCCTGACCTTCAAATGGGGTAACAAACCATCAATAAACAAGCTCTTCTTCACAAACATAGGAGGAGCTTCCTGCTTCAATGTCACACACCACTTACTCCACAAACATGTAAATACCTTCACAAAATCATCCAGTGATTGCCCATGGACCTGCTTCAAGATGCTCAACTCCTGCCAAAGCACACTAGAATCCTCCACTTGCTGAAAACGCTCCAAAAGGCCTTCTTTCAACCTGTCTAAGGTCAAAACACCAGCATCCTGCGCTTCAAAATCCTTAAACCAGCTTCGGGCATCTCCCTTCAAGAAAATCTTTATCAGCTTCAAAACTTGCTCTTCATCTGTCACATGATTGCTAATGCATGCCAGCTCCATCTGCTCCAAAAAGTCACACATATCTTCACCCTTCCTGCCATGAAATTCAGAATAAGACCACATCCTGAAAACCTGTAACAATCCCTGAGCTCTCCTCAGCGGAACATACGCCCTTCTAGGCAAAGAACAACGCCAGAGTTATCCTCAGTGGGGGCACCAGGAGAATGTGAGGTGAAAAAAAAGAAGAAAGAACCTGCCTCTATAGCCCTTCACCTCCCAAACTTGGAAAACAACAACACAACGGAGACACCACCAGCCACCGGCTGGAACACTTTCACAGTTCACCACCCAACCCACGCCAGACAAACAGCACCAAACAAGGGCACCATAGACAAAGCAAACACCCAGCAATATATTCCAGAAAAACACTTCATACAAGCTTCTCCCGACACAGAAGCCTTACTCACACAACCATACAAACACTCGGACCTGTCACTGCCGAGGATACACCACATCCCCAATCACCACGAACCTCTCGCCTGCATGCTATGCCAATCACACCAGAAAGAACCCGGCCACTTCTCACTCTTCAGAAGGCGCCCCACCAGCTAACCCTCAACTCTCTGCAGCCCATCACTTCTGCATGTGTCGCCACCAACAGCAGCTACCCAAACATCTCTCTCTCTCACTCTCTGTGCTAATTCTCTGTCAGCCACCTGCAACTTATGTGCAGTGCTACCGGCCCACCACCAAGCAGCAACACCTGTCCTTCTCTATCTGCTTCACTCGGCACCCTGTTCTCTGTCCACTCTGACGAACCGAACCAAGGCCACACCACCTCTGTCCGTCCACGCTCCAGTCTTCACTTACGCGGCCCACACCAGCCAACGCTCTGTCTGTCCCCTTTGCTTCCAACCAGCTGCACCTGCAACTGTATATCCAGCTCTTCCTCACCTCAAAGTCGGCCTCCCAGCAGCTCTGCACTGACCACCTCCACGCATGCCTTCAGCTTACCAGTTTCTCTATGCTTGCCAGCAGCTGCCACCTTGACGCCAGCACTCTCTTTCCCACAGGCAGCGCTCCACACTTGCCTTGCACCTTGACGCCTTTGTTTCAGCAACGCCGGTGGGGCCCTTACGCTTCCACGCTTCTTTTGCTCTTCGACAGCCCGTTGCCAAGGCTTCCACTTACACGTCCCTCCATACAAGCCCGTCAGCCCTGACGCCAGCTGCTCTCACCAAAGCGCCTGCACATACGGCTGCGCATCACCCTTGCATCTTGACGCCCTGGCGGCCTTCTCTGCAGCCTGCAGAGAGCAACGCTCCACGTCACCCAGTCGTCACAAGGCTTCCATGGCGGCCTTTAACGCCAGCACCTCCACACGCCAGCCCACGCTTTGCCAGCTTCTCTGCAAACCCACACCAGCCCTTACTCGTCTATGGCTGCACTTCACAAGGGGGACCCCCAACCTCTACGCGATGGCCACACACCCTTCCTATCTCTGCATATACGCGCAGCTGCGCCTTCCTCTGCACTCACCTCTTGTTGCGCCCAAGAGCCCCCAAAAACAACAAGGCAGCCTTGCACCTTTTGTCTGCAGCCCGCGCCGACTCGCACTCGCCAGCTTTGCCTCTTCACGTGCCTTCTGGAGAGAACCCGCTGGCAGCCATTCAAAACTCCACGCCAACCTTCCAGAAGGCCACGTTCATCCTTATTTTTTTATTTATTTTGAAAAATGGCCACCATGCTATTCCTTTTCACACCAATGCTCTTATGACCTTGGCCCCATAATCTTTTATGCTCCCATGCTTTTCATATACTCAAATGCGACCTTCCAAGTGCCCATTGTATTTTGACGCGCCCACACATATCAAGAGGCCGAACAGCTGATACCACCTGCACAGCTGACCTTACTCCGGACAGGCCTCAACAAGCCCAAAACCAAAAGCATCCACCCTGTACACCTGGCAATGCCCTCAAAACCAAACTCTTCACACCTGCCATGCACACGTATATACACAAGCCCAAAAGATCTCTCAGAAAAACGCCTGACACCGGATATGACAATGAAGTGGTACACCAATGATGAATGATAGGCAAGGGTATATACAGTGAGGGGGGATGCTGGTCGGTCAACCTAAAAGGTGTAGGCCAGCAGCCAAGACAAAAAAACCCCAAATGAAACATAAAATACCCAGAAAAATCCCTTTTTAGGGCTGGAAAAATATTGTTTTCTCACAATAACTGATGTCCAAACACCAACACCTTCAAGTAACTACTAGGTATAAAAGGACCAAGTATGATAATTGGTGGCTGTAAGCTTCATTGAGTCACTGATTTGGGGAGGAGTGTAGGATGGAACATGAGAGAAAGAAGGAGAGAGGTTCTATGGGAGGGGAGAAACAAGAGAAGAAGTGATTGGGGGAACCACCAAAGGGGTGGAGGGGAGAGGGTACCGAATCCCGATGAAGTGGTAGCATGAGAAGTAGGGGATAGGATTCCCTGGGAACAAAAAAGAAGTCTAGAGAAGTTAAGAGTATTGATCTTCTGAAGCCATATCCTCCAAACGCAAAATCCTCCTTTTCAAATTGGGTTAGAAGCAGCTAGGCCTCCTCTAAAACTGAGCACAATGAGTATGAGAATGAAGAAGAAGGAAAGCACAGTGGGACGATGGGAAAAAACCAGAAGGGGAGAAAAGAAATGATTCTCCAAGCTTTAATGGCTTTACAGATGCTGAAAACAAAGCTCTATGAAGAGAAACATAGCCTGATTGAAGAAAACGCAGCACCACTAAGAAAACGCAGCTTTATGATGAAAAACACAGCTCCCAGATCTGAAAACGCAGGTCTTTATGTGTTGAAATCTGTAAACAACAGGTTCTTGAAGAAAACGCAGGTCCTAGAGCAGTTCTAGGCTCTGATACCATGTGAGAAATCTGTGCTACTGCTATAAATCTGAAAACAGAGAATCAAACAGCATATATATGTAGACAGTAGACTGCGAGTGATCAAAAACCTGAATATGAATGAAGGTACAGCACGAGGGAGGCCCGTGAGTGCTGGTATGTACAAGTCATGGCTGAAATCAGAGATAAAAATGATGTGGGAATGAGGAACCTATTATATAGGTCCTCATTAGCTGGTCGGCCAGGTCCTCCAGGCCAACCTAGACAAGAGTCCATAAAATAAGCTAAAAATGCTCCTAAAAATAGCAGATAAATATGCAGTGCAGGGCCTCATAAATGGGCCAGATACAAGCATGCAGGAAGTCCATCTGGGGATGATGCCAAGCTCCAACTTCACTTAATCTATACCACATATTCTGCTTGGCCCTCATACACTTCATGAGATATTGGTTCAGAAAGTCCATCTGGGGATGATGCCAAGCTCCAACTTCACTTAATCTATACCACATATTCTGCTTGGCCCTCATACACTTCATGAGATATTGGTTCAGACATTGACAATGTGTCCATTGTGTCTCGTGGAATTAACTGCAAGGTGTCTACAAGGATGTAACACATCTGCCACACACCTCTATGAACTGTGGCAAACAAAGATAAAGACCAGGGTGTAGATACTTGAATGAATAGCCCTCAGAGTCTATGAAATCCAAGCAACAAAATTCGAAGCAATGGTGGCACCAGTCAGTTCAAGTGAGCATGAGAAAACCCCAAGAGAAACCAGGGACAATTTACGTGAAGAAACATGGTCAAAAGGGCTGAAAAGGGTCTTCACGTAAGTACATGGTTGACCCAAAAGATGGACTCTACAAATAAGCTAGCAATAGACTATATTGATCCTTAGCCTTGAAAGTCATGATGCAAACTGGCTAATCAAGACTAGCCAACCATGAGGAGTGTTCAATAATCAAACCAATCAGGCATGACAAATCATACTCTTAAGTTTACACACGTTTGGAGGAACAACACTGGTGGAAAGAAACTGCTTTGAAATTTAGAAAGGCTGATCGTAGTTGTCAATACATAAATTACAAAATGTCAGAATTAAGCAGATATAAGAGAAAATAGCATACTTTCATTTCATTCTTGGACCGAATTGGCTCCTTCAGTCCCCCCTCATCCTCGCTGCTCCCATTATCTGGGAAACTCATCTCCTCTTTCTTCAATTTTTCTTTCTTCCTTTGAGGAGAAAACTCTTTGAGTTCCCCCTCCTCGGATTCTGATTCCACCTCCATCTCATGGTCTTTCTCACCGTCGAGAAGGTTCAAGGTTGAGTTAGCATCATCATCCTCGGACGACGAGGATGAAGATGATGAAATACTCCCATCATCACCATCTGTCTGCTGCTCCTCCTCCTCAATATCATCACTATCATCAAGTTCACTGTCATCCTCATCCAAACTCGATGACTCGCCATCTCCACTGCTGTCCACTTCCATAATACATTCTTTCATTTCCTTCAGGCTGACAGGGCTAGCCGCATGTCCATTGCTGCACAGAGGCTTGTCATTGCCATTAATCTTCCCAATACCCATTTCACCTCCACCATTTGCCAGGCTGGTTTTGCCTTCTTGATGGCATGGCATGCAAAGTTTGCAAGAGTCGTGATGTATGGACGCTCTACACAACTCAGAGAGAACAGAGCTATCTTTTGACCCTTGCACTATACTTTTCTCACCTTCGCCATTCTCAAGGCTGCCGTGGCCTTCCTGATGCAATGGCTTCCCGTTGCTGTTTGAAGCATGATGGATAGACACTCTGCAAAACTCCGTCATGATAGAATCAGTCACAGGCAGCGGCAGCAGCTCCAGGACTCCATGGCTTAGGTTCTCCTCCACTTCAACTTGGCAAACCTCCTGTCCATCACCCTCTGCTGGGGTGCCTTGTGTCGAAGCCGCATTATCACGATACAAACCCAGATCTCTGCACAGTTTTCTATCAAATTCAGAAGAGTAGGTCTTTTCCTCAACAAACACGAGCTTCTCGCTGTCGCCAGGGAAGGCCTCTGGTCTAGAAACCTCTGATAGCTCTTCTCCGCACAAACTGCTGTCGGTTTTCACGGCCGTTTCATAGCTAGCGTTTGGCAGGTGGGCAGATGCAATCCTTTCGATGTCCTGATCAAATGCAAGCTTCTCTATGTACCTGGGGGGTGTGGGGAGCTCTGTTAGGGTTGAGAGGCGGTCGAAGACTCCATCAGGCCCTGCCTCAGTCACGATTTCTTGCTCTAGAAGCTCTGTAGCAGTGGCGAAGTCTCTGTCTTTCCTTTCTTCTGTAGCAGTAATGGACCCAACTTCGTTCTGAAAGGGAGCAATCTTCTTGTCTTCTTTGTCTCCTGCTGTTTGTATTGTGACGGGCTCCTCTGTGCTGGGAAGAAGCTCTGCCATGACGGCGGAGTCGAGTTGAGTTGAGTTGAGTTAAATAGCTCTAAAAACCTAAACATGGTTTATGTTATATTAAGTGTATTGATAAAAACCGGTTATAATTTTGCTTAGTGTTGAATTTAAAGATTCAAAATTTTGCCTAGTGTTGAATTTAAAGATTCAAAATTTTGCCTAGTGTTGAATTTAAAGATTCAAAATTTTGAAGTTTTAGTTATAAAACTTTTTAATTTATAAGAAAATTGAAGATCATCTTTTTTTCACTAGTTAGAAAAAAAGTTCATTTCTGACATTGCCTCCAAAGGCTCTATGCCCTCAAGCAATCTTGAAGTTTGTTTGTGTTGTCTATTATAGTTAAAGCACTTTACAGTTTTGGTTGTTGAACATGAGATACTGCTAATAGTTGTGTATAACCTGATATATGATGTTAATTTTAAATATATTAGTATAGTTATATTTAATGCACTTTATAACCATCTAAGTTTTATAACCTATTGACCTACTGGTAAGTAAACCACAAGGAAAATAAAAGACAATGATTGCATAGCCCATAAATACAACCAAATATTGGATTGTCTGAATGATTGCCACTTGTATTTAAACAACAATTAGAATTCCTTAATATGCAGAGTAGTACATTTAAATTACAATTTTCAACCATAAACTAAGGAATGACTCCTATCTATAGCTGTTGGAAATACAACTTTTTTTATGATACGACTTATATTTGTTGTTATACCCATTTAGACTTTATACAAAATATGATTGGATTCTACTATTCTACAACGTAATGACCTGCTTCTACCCTATTCCACTGATGGATTCTTACTTTAAATCCTATTGTTTTGTCCAATCATCTTACTCTCTTGATTGGTAGTATCCAGTTGCCCTAGCAGCCTCTAGGTAGTCTTCTTCCATCAGTTCTACTAATTCTTTTATCGATTCTACTCCACACTTTACATCTCCCTAGCTTTCTTTTCACTAACATCCTTGTTGGTCTCCTTTCTCCTTGGTTGTGCTAGTTTTCTTAATCTAATTCCTCAATAATATTTGGAGTAAATCTTGAAGTGCATCTTCTAGGGCACTAGTACCTTCTTCTAGCACAAAGATACCTTCTTGCTAGTCGAACATCACTTCAGCTTTCTCTTACTCTTCATGGCTTTGTATTAATTCCTGGAGCTTGTGATTTTTCTATTTCATTATTTGTAAGTGTGCTTCTAGATGTTCATTATCTTCCCTAAATTGTTGGGTTACTGATTTGATTTGATTTTCTTAGTGGCTTCATTCTTTGTAAGTGTACTTCCAAATGTTTTGTCTTCCCTGAATTATTGGGTCACTTGTTTGATTCTCTTAGTGGCTTGTACTGCTACTTGCTTAGTGGTTTCATTCTTTGTAAATGTGCTTCCAGGTGTTTTGTCTTCCCTAAATTGTTGCATTGCTCATTTGATTTTGTAATGTTGCCTAATTTTTCTTTGTCTTCTTGAAACGCTCCTAGCCTTACCTTTGTAATTATAATGTCTATTCTTGGTATTTATTGGCTTCTTGAACCAACAACTCCTTTTCTTGATGGGTTGTGATACTTGGAATTCCTTTTGCCAAGTTCTTGGCAATAGTATTGATTGTAATTTGATGGAAGGAGCCGACTACATGCCACAAGTAAGCCCCATTTTCATCACTCATAAGGTTTTTCATTAAACATGCTAAAGGTTATCATCCACCCATAAAATGTTTTGATCCTTCATGTCTACTTATCACCTGTTCACCAAAATAAGCATTCTCCTTGCATGAGAGAGGAAGGGGAGAAGAGAAGAGAGAAGATGCAAGGGTCGGTTCGGGAACATGCACTTAGCCAACCCTAAAAGGGTTAACTCCTCGATGTAAAGCCGCTAGGGGCTCACTCCACCACCACTTGTGTCACCCAAGTGGAGCTTTCCATGAGCTAGGTAGAGAGCAATGAGAGAAGGAGCTATGGAAAGCTCACTTCTATCTCAATGCCTTCATGTGTGCAAGAGGGAGGGAGAGAGAAATAAAGAAGAAGAAAAAGATGGAGAGAAGATAAGGAGCACACCTACAAGCACACACTCACAATCAAGCAATCAACTATTAGGAAATATTCGAGAGCCTAAGCTATGGAGGTAAACCCAAGCCCAAGAACACATAGCAAAGAAAGCATTTCAAAACTGGCAACTCTCCTCAACTCCCAAGACCAAGCTCCAAAGAAGAATGGGTCTATGGTTGGAGTGTGCACCTATTTAATTGTCTAGAATGTGCAATGCAATCTTGTCTAAATATCACTGATAGGCTCAACGTTTATGCACAAGACATGTGTGTATTAAATAGAGATAATCATCTTCAATAATAAAGACAAAATGTGTATATCAATGCTAACATATTTATGTTACCACATATAAAATTATTTTTATCACACACTTTGACAATGAATAATCTTGAATGTGTTTTTATTAGCATATAAGAGTGTTGCAATTGATAAACAATGGTATTGAACAAAAAATATCTTATCTCTAGCTTTCTTCATCAGTTTAAAGATTCGCAAGCTCCTTCTCCTCGTTGATCTCCTTTTTTTTTTTGGGGTTTCATGCTGTGCTCATTTACTTCTCTTTCTTTTGCAGTTGATGCAAGGTGGTTGTTTGCTGCCTTTTGTTGTTGTTGCGCTTATGTTACATTGCAAGGTTCGTTTGCTAAGGGTTTTTTTTTGGCTACGCTCATGCTAGTGGTGCAAAGGTTGCCTAATACGCAGGGTGGTCAAACACTAGGTGTTCTTGGACTTGGGTTTAGCTCCATAGCTCTCTAGAATAATTTCTGGCATCAACACAACCAGACAATCCACGAGAGCAAAAGAATCAGGGAAGAAGAGAAAAAGCCTAGAACAAAAATATTGGCTCCAAAAAACAAGTCATGGAACCCCAAAAAAACAGAAGGGACACTAACGGGGGTAGCATGCAATAGTGGTCACAAGAAACAAATAAGTAGAAGAAAGAAAAAGGATGATCAGGTTACGGAAACAAAAAGTGGGAGAAACATATAAAGGAAGAGCAGTAGCAGGATCGGGCACAAGCCTCGAAAATAACAAAAAGAAGCCTCACAACCAACTCGTAGGAGTTAGGAGGGGAATGTAAGAGCCAAATGAATATGACAATTATAAAGGAAAGACAGAGGAAGCAAGGGAGTTCCGAGAAGATGGCACAAGGAAGGGAAATAGGGATGTCAAAAGCTCATAAAACTAGAAAAAGCAAGAGAAGTCAAGAATGGGGAAGCCAACACTAGGTCTCAAATTACCCTAGCCAAAATCTAGAGACAAAGGATCACGAGTAAGAAGAAAGCAACACATGAGCAAAGGAATGGCACTCAAAGCTCAAAGCAATAAAAATAATCAGAATAAGTAGAGATGAATCATCAAAAAACATAAGTTCCTCAGATGAAGATAAAGAAGAGATGGACACAAGAAAAGCAGAGATGGACACAAGAAAAACAGAGATGCAGTAATGGTGGAAGAATCACCAACTGACTGCCCTCGACTAATGTGCTCTTGAATACTGTGGTTAATGGGTTCCTAGCTAGCCAAGTATTAACTATTATGCACTAAAAAGGGATATTATAGAATTTTATATAAATGATTAACCCCCAAATACATACAATGATTTCTCTTCAAAACTCCAACTCTAACCCCCACTTTAGTGTCTATGCACATAGTCCTTACCTCAACTAACTCATTTGCCTTCCATTATCTATTTCCACAATAATTCTTTCTTTTAAACTAAATAAAACCTTTAAGTTTAAATAAACATTTCTTTCAAACATTCACTAATACTCCCACACGCATCCCTCCTTATGATTCATCACACTATTCATTACTTATTTCACTACACTACATATCATTCACATCAACATGCTTTTATTTCATAAATAAAACATGGCCACTCAATCAAACCCACATTAATCTTACTAAATACACATAGATTCTTTTTCTATATTTTTCTCAATTTTCAAAAAATAAAAATCAATTCTTTTCTAAATTATATGAATTTTCACATAGCATTAAATACACAACAACTGTATGAAGTCCATCAAATATCATTTGTATAATATTTTTCTTAAAAAATCCTCAAAAGGATAGAAACTTTCTTAATTCATCACCTTTTAAATTCTAAATGGAAGCCCCTCTAAACATTCCTCAAAGATTCTCCTAAAATATCATTTTAAGCCTTTAAAATTCATCAAAATTCTTGATGTGACTGCTGATGCTCTGATTTTTTATTTTTTTGTGTGACCTTTTAAAGTACATTTCAGTCAAGTAATCTATACGAATCATCCATGTTCTTTTCATGGAGCTTCTCAATCAACTATCAACAAGGGGTTACCGGATGCGTGAGCTGCTTAAACAAACTACTCAAGAATTTTCTAGGTAATTTATTTGAATTTATTTTGGCCTAAAAATTAGCTTTTGAGCCCTAAAATTATATTTATATTTTTTTAAAATAGAAAAGTAATTGTATTAATTGTGAGAAACTTATTATAGCCTTTTTACACTGATACAATCCTCTCAAAATTATTGCCACACATTTTCATGCATATTTGATGGGTTCTTTAAATTGTTCTTTAAAATAGTCTTTTATTAAGATAATTAAGTAAAATTAGCAAAACTAATCCATTCATGGTGGTCGTAGGCTCTAAATTTTTGTAATTGTATTTTTATTTCTCTCTTTTGATTCACAATTTAAAAAATATTAGCACATTGCTCAATATTCACTAATTAAAATTTTTGTTCAATTAAGAGAAACCACTAACCTCTTGATTTAGATTGTAAATTTGATTTTGACGTGCTGGAATGGTGTGGTTGAGCCTTCAGAGCCTATATCCAATGCTTTTATTCATCTCCACTCCTCTTTTTCTCCTCCAATACTTGCAAGAAAATGGCCCACCCTCTTCATCATATGAATCTTGGCCATTCACACCTCTCATGCACCCCTTCAAATCCCTCGATGTCTAGCTATCGGTCCAGCTTCTCGCTTTATTATTTTTCGGACGAATCTGGCATCAAAAATACCAAAATGGTTAAAAAATGGGTCGTACACCCTAAAAATAGAGATAAATCACCAAAATGTTAAAAATTTGAGAAAATCCTAAATTTCCTAATTTTATTGCTAAATTTGACTATTTTCTACTTTTTACTGCTAAAAACAGCTAAAAAGGCAAAATGGCATGTTTTTGCTCTGAAGACTCTTGAAAATAGCCGTGAAAATTAAGGGTTATCATGCCCCCCCCCACACACTTAATTGCAAAGAATCCTTGCGAGCATAATTAGCTGCCTTTCCCACAGCTCTGCTACTCTGCATCTTCATAAAATCTACCAAACATAATTTTCACCAATAAACTATCCCAAATAAAACTTACACTCAAACATCACTTTAAAGTATGTATTCATGAACCATCATCACTCCCTCCCTTAACTATCACAACTCAATCACATAATTAGACCCCATCTCCATGTAGGCACACTAAAAAAAAAGCCAAACTAACCCACTTAGAAACCAAGCTAGATTCACCCCATATTTAAATGCTACTTAAGAACATGTTGAAAAGGTTATGACCTTAGACTCTAGCACAACCTCCTTGGTAACAAAGCTCTAAAGCTTGCTATCTAATCTCACAACTAAGAATGCTCTATTATCATGTTATTTTTCTCTAGCTAAAGCTCCACCTTTTCTATAATTTTCCATTACTATTTATTGTACTTCTTCTCCTTTTTCTTGCAAGGTCCTACCCCGTAAAGACCAAGGCATGGGTCCTAGGTCCCATTACAAAAGCTAAGGAACCTACCAATAATCTCCCATGGCGATAGTTATATTCTTGCGTGTTTTTTGGGTTTTTCATTTTATTTTCTTCTTCCCACCCTTCCTTAAAGGTTTCCGCCCCATGAAGACCAGGGCATTGGTCCCGGGGAGCGACTCCCCAAGAACCTACCAAGAACCTGCACAGTGATGGGGCTATCTTCTTGTAGTACTTATTTTTATTTATTTTTCTTTTTGCACTCGCTTTATCTTGCTATTACTTCCAACCTATCTCTTTTACTTCACATACTAGTTCTGAAATTAGAACACAAGCTATGAATAGTTCCCTTGAAAGCTAGCTAAAGTAGCTTTTTGCACTCACTTTATCTTGCTATTACTTCCTTTTAATAACTCCAACCTATCTCTTTCACTTCACATACTAGTTCTGAAATTAGAACACAAGCTATGAATAGTTCCCTTGAAAGCTAGCTAAAGTAGCTTGGAATACTCCCTCGACATACCCAAAGGGTATCTGAGTATAGCTAGAACTACTCAGATGAGGCTACCAGAATCGAAGAAGAGATCTAGAGAAAAGGCCAATAGATTTTTGGCAATCTGGAGGAAGTCTAGAATCCAAGAATCTTGAAAGGGCAGGATGGTGTAGGCCCATCTAGAGCAGTTGACTTTTTGGAAGAGGTGGACACAAAAATAGTGCAAGAATCCTATCAATATATAACAAAGTGTGCCACCAAAACCACAAAGGAAATCACAACAAGTATAATAGCTCAGAAGGATGCCTTGCAAAACAAGTTAAATTTCACCAATGAGTTGGAGAAGATTAAAGCAAAGGTAACAGAGCTCTCTACAGTTAATCAAAAAGTGTAGACCTTGGAAGCAGAGCAGGTGCACTTAAAGTAAATTATGTAGAATCTCAGCTCTCTGAAGTGAACCATGCTAATCAAGTTAAAGCACAAATAAGAACTCAAATGTTATAAAAAATATTAACACAACATAAATTTATATGGATCAACACAAAAAGGAGGCTCAAGCTGATAGAGAAAATTTCTAAATTTTACAGAGTAGGATTAATGCTTTAAATGCCAATGAGGATCTATAAAATTATGAAATGACTACAAATGATGTAGATAATTATGAAGTTAGAATCTACGAGCTTATGGAGAATTCATATGTCGGATACATTAAATAATTTAATTATATCCTTGATCCATTTGTTTAGGCAATGTGGCAGTCTTGTATGCTTTATGAAAAAGCACACTAGTGCAATGTATATCTTGTAAAACCACGCTAGGATTTAGAATTCATCTAATTAGCGAACCAATATATTGGTCCTCATGTCCTCTCACCCACACACTCTTATTCATTCATTCATTCATTCATTCATTCATACACATGCACAATCATTCACTTCACACACTCTTATTCATTCATTCATACATACACATGCACAATCATTCACTTCACACACTCACTCTTCCACACAATTATTTACTTCACACATGCACAATTATTGTAAGTATTTTTTTAAAGAACCAAAAGTAACATCATCAAAATTAAGGTTCCAAATACACTTGATCATTCCATCGTTTCCATCTTCATGTCGACACTCTACTCATTCCTATTTGCATCTACTACTTCTTATATCCATAATGCTTCGAAAGTAAACCTGACAACACCAACACTACACCAAAAGCGTAGTCCTATACTAATTTTTTATTTTTTCGGTTTTGGTTATTTGTTTTTATTTTAAAAATTTTACTTTTTAAAATTTCTAGTTTTTCAAAAGAAATTACACACACACACTAACGTACTCTACAAACATCACCTCGCTAGCTCCATAGGTAAGCCAGATGGTACCACCCTCATCATTGGGATCATCAACTAAGAACAAGTCTATCCAAGGTGAAGTTTCCATTAACTGCCATGCCTTTGTATCTAAAGCATACATCCTATCTCGTAATGTAAGAGGCACTACTGCTACTAAACTATGGAAGGCTATAACCTCTATAGGTAGGTCAGCTACTAAGGCTCTGTCTCTCCCGTTACTAGCTACAAAACCTGTCACTGCCTCCCAAAAAGAGCATACCCGTGGTAAAAGGATCTCATAAATAGATGGAGCTAGCTCATCAGCTGATGCCTATCGTGTGATTGCTCCATATCATACTTAGCTCTCCTTATCCTAGGCTGATCAAAACTTCAAGCTGGTCAAAAACACTTCCTATCATGTCTACTAGCTACTAGGTGTGACTCCTACCATCCATCTAACAAAGGTATCTCCATCAAAATATGTCTGACACTGCCAAAAATATAAGCGGCTACATGAAGCATACTCCTCACACATCTCACACATATGGACAGCGTGGAACTGAAGTAAAAATAAGCGCACAAAGTACTCACCATAGTAGCACTCCCCTCTGAAGGCATACAAAGATAGTGAAAGAGTCTGAAATGGAGGGATCTAGAAGGGTCCTCGATGATGCTCCTCTTTACTGATTCCATCCAATGTTGGTGCACTCATGTCACTCCACGTGAAGTCCATTGGAAATATATGTTCTCTTATTTTAGACACCACATAGAAAACTTCATAAATCCTAAACCAATCCTCTGCACTATATCTTCCTATACCTTCAATACCCTAAATTAAGCACGATTACCATATCAACTTCAAATTACATAATGTTTAACCCTTAATCCATTAACTCTAAATGGTTCATTCTCCTTTTGCAAATCTTGTATACTCAAAGAACCATTATCAAATACTTCTACTATACCCTTAAAAGGTCCCAACCACCTAACCCTTGACTTACCAGGAAACTTATAGCACCTACTATCATATACTAACACCAAATCGCCTTCCTTAAACTTATAATTTTTTTAATTGCGATCATGCCAGGATTTTCTACGTTTTTGCATAGCCTCTAAACTTTGAAGAGCTATTCTCTCCTCACCTAAGTTCACTAACTTCAGAATCGATCATTCAATGCAACACGGTCACCTAACAGCATAGCTAACACTATCCTCAAGGTAGGAATTTCGTGTTCAATGGGAAATATTGCATTTATTCCGTACACCAAATTGAATGGAGTATTTTGCATAGTGACTTTATAAGCAATTACAATAAGCCCATAATGCTCTATATAGCCGCTTATCCCAATCTCTTTGGTTTTTTGCTATTGTCTTGGTTGATATTCCACAAAGGATTCTATTGGTAACCTCCACTTGACCATTCTCTCTAGGATAATATGGTGTTGATTTAGGATGCTTAATTTTATAAAGCTTGGTTATCTCATTCATGCTATCATTTAAGAAACCACAATCACTTACTAGTTCCCAATGACATCCAAAATGCGTAATACAATTCTCATATAAAAACTTAGCAACGTCAATGGCTCTCTCTATCTTTAGCTTAGGGGTTTTGCTTCTACCCATTTCGTCACATAATCTGTACATACCAAAATGTATCGATTAGATCTATAACGTGACGAGGGATTTATCATCCTACAAAATCTATTCCCCACTTCTCAAATGGTTTCAATGCTAGGATATGCATCAATGGTGTCACCAAACCATTGACATTTGTCAATTTATGACAATAAAAATGACTGACTTTAAATAACATTGGCACCAATAACTAGAAAGGAGAACCTTGTGAGTTGTTAGCTCTCCAGCAAAATGTCCACCACACGGTTCATTGTGTAAATCTTTCAAAATAGCAGCAATTTCACCTTCATAAACACAACGGTGATAAATTCCTTCTCGAGAGAGAAGTACTTATAAAGATACACACCAAACAAACTATTAAACCTTGATTGCAACAAAATCTTTTTTCTTGTTCTCCTTATCTACCGTAAGTTGTGCTAAAAAAAAAAGCAATGTCAGTATACCATGGCACTTGTGTTTCTATTAAAAATAGCTGAGCATTTGGCAGATCATGATCTACCCTAATCTCTTGATCGTCTGTTCAATAACCTAGATAAATGATCGGCTAATACATGCGACTTTTATGCTTTAGTCATCACTTGAAAATAAAACTCTTGAAATAAAAGAATCCATCTAATAACACATCTCGATAGCTAATACATGCGACTTTTATCCTTTAGTCATCACTTGAAAATAAAACTCTTGAAATAAAAGAATCCATCTAATAACACATCTCGATAGCTCTGGCTTATTCAACAAGTATTTCAAAGCCACATGATCGACATAAAATATGAATTTGTTTCCCAAAAGATAATGGCAAAACTTCTTGACGAAGAATGCCATTGAGAGACATTCCTTTTCCATTGTTGTATAGTTTCTTTCGACATCGCTTAAGTTCTTGCTCGTATAATATATAGGATGATCCACTGTATTATTATTTAATTGGCATAATACTGAATCGACTACCATCATAGAAGTATTTGCATGAATATGAAATTATATAGTCCAATTTGGAGGTACTAAAATTGGACCTTCCACTAATCTCTGTTTAAGGAGCTCAAAATTTCCTTGACATTCCACTAATCTCTATTTAAGGAGCTCAAAAGCTCCTTGACATTCCTTCGTCTAGATAAAGCTTGGATTATCTTTCCTTAAGTAATGTAGTTAAAGGTAAAGCGATAATGGCAAAGTTTATGATAAAATGCCGTAGTAGTTCACGACCTAAAAATCCTCGGATTTGGTTAAGATTACTAAGAGGATGTAATTTTATAATCTTTGCTTCATCCATAGCTATCCCTTCCTTAGAGACTACATGTCTTAACAATGTACCACTTTCCACTTTAAAGACACATTTCTCTGGGTTCAAAGATATCGAACCTCAATACTTCAATTGAATACTTGTTCCAACTTATTAGGCATATCCACAAGAGTGCCGAAGATGCAAAAATCATCTGGAAAAATTCCCATCTAATGTCTAAGAAAATCTTGATAAGCTGCTATCATGACACGTAGCCAGAGCATTACATAACCTGAATGGCATAACTTTAAAAGAAAACGTACCCCACTCAGTTGTAAAAGGTTATTTTAGGTTGATCCTCGGGATGGATTAACACTCGGTTATATCCACTAAAACCATCCATAAAGGAGTATAGTTCATGACAACCTACTTTATCTCTAGGATGGATCAACCATAACTTGAATGGCATAACTTTATAAGAAAACGTACCCCACTCAGTTGTAAAAGGTCATTTTACGTTGGTCCTTAGGATGGATTAACACTTGGTTATATCCACTAAAACCATCCATAAAGGAATATAGCTCATGACAACCTACCTACTTTATCTAGGATGGATTAACACTTGGTTATATCCACTAAAACCATCCATAAAGGAATATGCTCATGACCTACTTTATCTAGGACTTGGTGAGTGGGAACGACAAAAGGAAAATGATCCTTCTTCATCTTATTATTCAATTGTTGATAGACCACACAGATACAGATCACATATATAGTTCTTTTTGTTTTCCTTAGGAACTATCACGATAGGTGAAACCCATTCACTATAAGCTACATGATAGATAAACCTTGTATCTAAGAGCTTAGTGATTTCAACTTTAATAAGCTCTGTGTACACTGGGCTTGCTTGCTTGCCTTTGACACAAATAGGTTTTGCATCAGGCTCTAAGTCTAATTGTGCTCCAAGAATTGACATATTACCTATGTTCACATCTATCACACGAGGTCCAATAGTGGATCTAAGTAAAGATCCACTATTTGTACATCTTTTACTTTCATGGACTTATGGTTTAATTTATCAATTATCACTCTAACTTTACGTGCTCTTCTTCTTACCAATTTATCAACTATCACTCTAACTCTATGTGCTCTTCTTCTTACCAATTTTTGGTAAGTAGAAGAAGATCCACTATTTGTACATCTTTTACTTTCCTAGACTTATGGTTTAATTTATCAACTATCACTCTAACTCTACGTGCTCTTCTTCTTACCAAATTTTGGAGCATCCTCGAGTAGTTGTCTTAAGCTTATGGACAAGGGGACCTTCACTAATTTTGTCCAGAAATCAAACACTCTAGTCTGTGTGGATCCACCAACTTCCCCCTTAGTCATCCTTTTTATGTGAACCAATCATTCAGGAAAGGGTACAACTCCCACCTATATTTGTGGGGTTTGCAAGGGGATAAGCAACATAGGATGATTTGAAGATTGTCCTTGGAATTCAAACTCTACTGGTTCAATGTTGTGGCTTACCATTTCCCCCACACTTACTTTCTTAGGCTAAGGTGTCACTTTCTCAGCTAATTGAGATGAGTCTCTCTCTACTTCTTCTTGGTTTATTTGTGAAGGAGTCACTATGTTAATCATTGGTTCCATTGCAAAGGTTACTTTGGGAGGCATGAATTTTGATCTACTGCTGTCTCACTTTCTATTTCTACAAGATTTGTTAAAGAGCTAGGCCTTTCACTCACCACTTGTTTACCCTTATCTTCAACAATCAAAGACTTAGCTTTCAATGGATAATTTTGTTTATAATGGCCTTCCCCACTATAATTTCTACATAGCGCAACAAAATCTTGATGTTTCATTTCATTGGGGCAATAAGCCACTATATGCCCCTCTTATTGACAATGATAGCATATTATGGGCCCTTGTGGCCTAAAGCGATTACCACCCATTCCACTATTTCCAGGATTTCCAAAGTTTCTTCTGAAAGGAGACCCTCTCCGTATATTTCCACTATTGTTAGGATAGGAGGTTCTAGTAGGTAATAGAGGGGCAGCCTAGCTCATAAGTAGCATTTATTCTATCCATGAAGTTATTAGTTTGTAACAAGTAAATATTAGGTAAAGTGGGAAAAATCCCATTCCTCCCAGGGTTGGCCCTATTTTTCATTTTTTAGGTACTTCTTTTTCAAAAATATGAGAAAATGAAAAACATACCATTACCGTATATGAAAACAAGGCCAAATATGAAGTTTGTTTTTGTAGGTTTTGCCATCTAGGCCAAAAATGGGTACACAACCAACCAAGATTTGGCAAGTTGGAGATGAGACAAGAATAATAATAGGACAAGACATGGGCACACTAGTGGACAAGACACACAAGACTTTATAATGAACCCTTGAGCTTGTTGTTTGATGGTCATGCTTAATATAACATTGGTCTTCATTATGATTATTTTGTAAACAATAATTGCAAAAAAGAGTTCGTGGTTGGTCCGAAACAATCCTTGTAATGTTGTTGGACATTTCATTGCTAAATGGCCATACCCATGGCACTTCCCACACTAAATATTTGACCTTGGTGGGTTTTGAGTATTTGCCGCATTTTGCGGTGCTACATAACACATACCCCTTTCTCTTGTGGGCACACTACATTAAGAATTTCTTTTGTAAACTTCCCTAATGAGTTTGCTACTACCTCTGTGACCTTAGCCTCACTCAAAGGTACTTGAGGAGTGCCTGTTTGAACCATATACGTAGGTGCTGACACATAAGGATTATATGGAAGATAGCTCGATGAGTTAGGGCCCATCATAGCTTGTCCTTGCACACTCATTCGCGTTAGGCATTCCATGTGGTGGAAATGGCTCCACTTTCTTTACTTGTGTAGCAACTAGTGGTTGTGATAGTCTAGGTTCTTGCAACTCACGTCACCGAGACTTAATTGTGCTTCTTCCCAATATCTTGCTTCTTGTTTCGCATTTGCTAATGTTATAGGACACCTAAGGCTTACATGTGTTTGTGCCTTTACATTTCAAAGATCATCAATGAACTAATGTTTTTATGTCTCTTCATTTGGAGCAGTAGTAGCTCTCATCTTCCTCACAATTGTCTCCATTCGTTCGATGTAATGGTCTAGGAAGTCTAATTGTTTTGCTAGATAGTCTTGGAAACCTTACCTCCTAAACTTTGTAAGAAAGGTTTGTGATAGGTCATTATATGTTTCTCTTAAGTCTAGATCAACATTCCCATACCAATTAGCAGCTTCATCCTTCAATGTAGCTGGAAAAATGTGCAACTTTTGATCATCGTCTATGATTTCATTGGCCACACATGTGACCTCGAGTCTTTGTTTGTGAGCATCTAGGTCCTCATCCCAAAGTCCACTATATTGTATAAAGTTTGCTAAGTAAACTATTGTTCTCAGTGGTGGAATGGCCATCAGTTCAAAGAAAAGCAAATCTAATTGTGAGTCTTCTTCTTCAAAGAAATCGCACGCTTTTCCTTCAGGTATATGAAATAATCGTCTAAACCCAAAATCCTCTCCTTCACGTTCCTCTTTCTCACTTCCTACTTCCTCTTTAATAAGGCTTACGTCAAGTTAACCCTCGGCATCACTTGAAACTAATCTGTCATCCTAAAATGAGGGATCGTTCTCACTTTTGCTAAAGGGTGTACTCCCCGTAATACATCTGTTTAAATTTCTAAATGCTAATATTGTTCCACTAGGTCTTTCCCATAGTAGTTCATTCAATGCTTCCAAACACTCAGCAAGTCTCTTGTTACATCTTTCCCAAAGTTTCTCTTTCTCTATTTCTCACTTCTCTACTGCTTTCACCACTCATTCATCTAACTCCACTCATCCATCTAACTATAACTATGTAACTACTCCACTCTATCTTTACTTCTATATAACTAATCACCTCATAGATTTATTGGGGTAAAGACTCACAAGATTCTCCTACTAATAACGCTTGTAAAGGTTGCACTAAACTAGCAAAATTACTTATGTGTGGTCTATAGTATGTTAATCTCCCTATAGTGCTCCTAAGTCCTATTTTAGTAATGGGCCTATCCAAAGGAGAATCCCTTTGTTCACAAGATTCTCCCACTAACAACGCTTGTAAAGGTTGCACTACACTAGCAAAATTACTTATGTGTGGTCTATAGTATGTTAATCTCCCTATAGTGCTCTTAAGTTATATCTTAGTGATGGGCCTATCCAAAGGAGAATCCCTTTGTTTACAAGTGAGAAGCTTGTTCTTCCCACAATGTCTCTAAATGCCTATCTTCATACCACTACACAAAATGAACTATTTCCTTTCTTAACTCTTGGGCAAATGCCTATCTTCATACCACTCCACAAAATGCACTATTTCCTAAGATTTTCGTAATGCACCTTGTGCGGCATGACTGTTTGTGGCCTAGGGCCTCTCCAATATCCACTGCAAGTAAAAAAACACGATGGTCTCTAATTTTATTTTATTTACCAAACCCCATTATGTGGCTAGTTGGATGGATAAATGGCTAGGTTCCGAGTCTTCAACATATTCTAAATCATAGACATTCACGCAAAGAGTCAATCCTTTCTCTTTAGCTCCTTGCTCACTTGTTTCCCCCTCGTCACTCAATTCTCGATAACCTCTTTTTCTTGGGGTTCTTCCCTAGATCTCTTCTTGTTCTTCTTTGGATACCTAATATAAACGCTATAGGTTTCTCTAATTAAGCTTTTCACTGACGATATCATCGCATTAACGGGAAGTTATGCTATCCAATTCAAGTCCTTGTCTTCTTCAAACCATGCCCTCACTAATACTCACACTAATTAACCCTTATTAGTCGTACCAAAAAATGACGCTCGACTAATCGGCTCTTATAAATACCTTGATTAATAGGTTCCTAGCTAGCCAAATATTAGCCTGTTATGCACTAAAAAGGGATATTATAGAATTTCATATAAATAATTAACCCCCAAATATGTACAATGATTCTTGGGTAAAAGGACCAAACAACCACGCCTAGATACTGAGACCATAGCGCCTGGGAGGAGGGAGAACCCCCGTAGAAAGAGAAGCCCTGGAGGTAGGGCCCGAGAGCCACCGTATCGGGTCCGGGATGGTCGACTGAAGAGAGCATCCTCTTTCTCCGCGCCACCTTTCTTTTTGGGCCGGTTCGTTAGGCCTAGCAAAGAGTTTCAGTGGCCATTTTTCACGAGAAATAAGAAGAGAGGAGCCTGCACAACAAGTGATATGAAGACAACCAGCCAATACACGCGTAGTGATTCCGAGACTAATGGGCAGGGACACACGGAGTGGCAGGAAGCAAGCCGGAAAACCACCTTATCATTCAGCAATGTGCATTGATTGATGCTACCCGAGCGGGGTTGGGTCCGCCGAAGTAAAGTGCCATGGAGCAGGAAATAGTTAGTAAAGAGTTGTTCTATTCAGTCAAATCAAGGCTGCAAACAACTAGGCCTGAAGAAAGGTTTCGAGAGCAAAGCCGCGACCACATCAGAATTTCCCTTAAAACTCCAACTCTAACCCTCACTTTAACATCTATGCACATAGTCCTTAACTCACTTAACTAAACTCATTTGCCTTCCATTATCTATATCCATACGAATTCTTTTTTAAAACTAAATAAAACCTTTAAGCTTAAATAAACATTTCTTTCAAACATTCACTAATACTCCCACACACGTCCCTCCTTTAATGAGTCATCACACTATTCATTACTTATTCACTCAATACTACATATCATTCATCAGCATGCTTTTATTTAATAAATAAAACATGGACTCTCAATCAAACCCATATTAATCTTCCTCAATACACATATATTATTTTTTATATTTTTCTCAATTTTTAAAAAACTATATGAATTTTCACATGGCTTAAAACACTCAACAACTATATGAAGTCCATCAAATAATATTTGTACAATATTTTTCTTAAAAACTCCTCAAAAAGATAGAAACTTTCTTAATTCATCATCTTTTCAAATTCTGAATGGAATCCCCTTTAAAAATTCTTCAAAGATTCTCCTAAAATATCATTTCAAGAACTTAAAATTAATCAAATTAATTTTTGATGACCAATTGATATTGTGAATTAATTTTTTTTTGTGAATTTTTAAAGTACATTTAACCTTACAAAAATTACTCAAGATTTTTTCAAGTCATTTACTGTTTATTTAGATTTATTTTATCCCAAAAATAAGTTTTTTGAGCCCTAAAATTGTATTTGTTATTTTAAAAAAAATAGAAAATTAACTGAATTAATTATGAGATTATCATAGCCTTTTCACACTAATAATATCTTCTAAACATTATTGCAACACATTTTCATACATATTTGATTGATTCTTTAAAATAGTCTTTTTTTTCCGACTAGCCTTGGCCCAAGATCCTCCCATAGTTACTGATTTTCGCTTAATTATCCACCCATAGGCGATGCTACTGAGGAAGCACCAAGGGGGGGCTTGAACCCAGGACCTCTTGGTCCTAGGCAAATGCCTTCGCCCCTTGAGCTATCACCTCATTGGCCCTTCACCACTTGAGCTATCACCTCGTTGGCTCTTTAAAATAGTCTTTAATTAAGATAATTAAGTAAAATTAGCAAAATTACTCCATTTAGGGTGGTCGTAGCTCAAAATTAAGATAATTAAGTAAAAGTAGCAAAAATAATCCATTCAGGGTGGTCTTTAATTTACTTAATTAATCTAATTAAGTAAAATTAGCAAAACTAATCCATTTAGGGTGGTCATCGGTTCTAAATTTTGATAATTGTATTTCATCTCTCTATTTGAATTCACAATTTAAAAAGTATTAGCACATTACTTAATATTCACTAATTAATTTTTTTGTCCAATTAAGAGAAACCACTAGCCTCTTGATTTAGATTGTAAATTTGATTTTGATGAGCCGGAATGGTGTGGCTGAGACTTTAGAGCTTGCACCCAATGCTTTTATTCATCTCCACTCCTCTTTTTCTCCTCCATTTTCCTCCAATACTTTGATTAATGCCTTCTCCCTCCCCCTTAATCTCATGATACTAATTAATATTATAATTAACAAAAATTAAAGAAAGAGAAGGATGCATAAGGCAAGCTTAGCAAATGAATGATAAAGCTAATTGTATACTAATCACTCACTAATCCTCATTAACCATGCTATAATGAAGCTCTCATTCACTAATTATCCCTTAATCAAAAACCCTAGAAATGCATGTTTATGAAGGAAAGAGGAGGATATGATCATAGGAAACCAATATCATGCAAACTAATGCCTCAATGATGAACTCCATGCCTCTAATCTTGCTATCAAGAATAGAAAAGAGGAGAATATGATCATAGGAAACCAATATCATGCAAACTAATGCCTCAATGATGATCATAGGAAACCAATATCATGCAAACTAATGCCTCAATGATGAACTCCATGCCTCTAATCTTGCTATCAAGAATAGAAAAATCAGCCCCCCTCCAAGAAAATGGCACCTCTATCATGAAGAAAACCACCCTCTTCATCTGAATCTTGGCCACTCACAACTCTTGGGTACCCCTTTAAATCCCCCAATGTCCAGCTAGCCTAAAGTCTCCATTCCTAGCCAATTTAACCTTCGAAGGACCAATTTGTGTCACTCTTGGCCATTCTTCATGGATTTCCATTAGCTTCAAACTCAGCCACACCATTCTGGCTTCTCGCTTTATTATTATTTGGACAAATTTGGCATTAAAAATATCAAAATGGTTGAAAATGGACCGTACATTGTAAAAATAGGGATGAATGACCAAAATGATAAAAATTCAAGAAAATAAAAAATTTCCTAATTTTCTTGCTAAATTTGGCTATTTTTCTTCTTTTTACTACTAAAATAGCTAAAAATGGCCCATTTTTGCTCAAAAAACTAGTGAAAATAGCCTTGAAAAATAAGGGTTATCACCAACACAAAGAGAATCAAAGATGAAACAATGGAAGAATCACCAACACAAAGACAAGGGGTGGAGGATCAAGCAGAAATGAGGAATTATGGAAACAGTTCAAAAAAGACAGGGGGTGGAGGATCAAGCAGAAATGAGGAATTATGGAATTATGGAAACAGTTCAAAAAAGATTAAGCTTGCCATTACCTTTGAGGAGTTATCAAAATAGCTCTAGGTTATTTAGACTATGATAGAAGGGGATCTCAAAGGGAAAAGAAAACAAACCAAGAGGGGAAAATAAGAAACCCCAAGAGGAAGAGAAGGCATCAACAATGAAAGAATGGGAGCTACCTAGTGATCCCAAAATGTTTTCAGTGGGACACACTAGTACACACCCATACAAGATGATGTTTTCAATGGGACATGCTAGTACACACCCATACAAGATGATGCACCCACAATAATGTGAGATGTGGTGGAAAAGAGGTGGCAACATCATAATAGATGGAAAAACCGGGGTAAACATCATCGAGCAAACCCGTAAGCTGCTAAAAATAAATAAAATGAGGAAAGCATCGTTTAAAGTCAGAATGGTCGATCTCAAAATATTGGAACCCTTGGGTATTGTAGAAGAAGTACTTGTAAGTATCAAAGGCATGAAGTTTAACATAACCATAATTGTATTTAGACATGGTCACTTCATGTGGGCACTTCTTGCTTATGATGATACTGGAAGGCCATGGCTTAGAACAAAAAGTGCTGCATGACTGGGATAAGAATCAACTAACTATACAATGGCAAGGAGGCTCAATCACAACTTACAACAAATAAGTTAGGATACCAAGGTCCAAGTAGAAGAAAGGGAAGGGCCAGGAGATGATATTAAAGAAAAGCTAATGGGAATAGAAATTTACCTAATAGGGGAAATTGACTTATACATGGTAGGAGCAAATTATTTAAGGCAACAGTAGAGCAAAAAATATACCCTGAGAGATTTCAGGAATTAGTTAAAGGGGAAAGGGAAGTGATGATGATGACCAAGAGGGAAGCTCGTGAACAAAAAAGATGGGTAGTACCAAGTGACTAAGAAACTTGAGAACTAAATTTAGGTTCCGAGGATGCTTTGGGAACACATAGGCCTCAAGGGTGTAGACCCCAAAAGGTTGGCCAACACTAGATTTCCTTAAAAGTAGATGCTAGATTGGTGAGAATGCAATGCTTCTTGAGGAATCCCAAACCCTGGTTAGCCTGAACCCTAGAATGTACTCACACCAACCATGGTTAGGTTAAAGGTTACTCTTGCTCTGCATCAAACAGCTCTATGTACAAATGGGCTGTTGAAGAGTGGATGTTGGAGCCAATTGGAGATGGATAACCAAAGGAGGAAGACCAACTTCCATTTGTGGGTTGGCCTTCACCCCCAAGGGTTGCCCATGGAGAAGCATGGCTCTGATACCATGTTGGAGCAGGAGAGCAAGCTAACTTTAGGTGAAGAAAGGAAAGATGGCAAACATAATGAAATGAAAATGAAAGGAAGTGAAAGCAATGAACAAGTACGTACATATAGACCAAGATAGCTTGATTTGATTGATATTACAAACAAGAAAGTACATCACTCTTATAGAGTGAACACACACACTCAAGTACCATATGCTTATGGGATAACTCCCAAAGTGACACATGGCACTCTCTCACACAGACTCATAAACTAGTTCCTAGTGCACACTAGAACACACTCTTTGACTATGATTTCTCTAACATCCCCCCTTAGAGCAAAGAGTGTGAGACCCAATACGAAAGGAGTAAACCGATCCCCCCTCCACCGCAATATTGCAAAGAGCCAATCCAACTGACCAACATCTCCCGTGTGTCAGTAAATACTTAGTCAGCTTGCGAAGGGCAGTGAGAACCATCACTCGTCACCCCCCTCTTACTTTGAACTAGGTGTCAATACTTCATATCAAAGTAAAAAAGCAATACACATTTTTGGGGGAAAACCCAAGAAGGCAGAGGACCCTTATTGACCATCACACATCACACTGTTTATTTCATTCATTTTATGCATAATGCAAGGGTAGAGCACCCATACACACATCGAAGAAATCAAAAACAATAATCTTTGTCATCCTCATCAAGGGTGACATGGGCAGAAAGTGCATGATCTTCGGGAAGCTCGTCTGGTGGTTCATCATAGCAACAAGATTAGCACGGTGTTGTTCTTGTTCTTTCTCCTTCTTCTTGAAGCAATTGGCTTCAATATGACCTTTCCGCTTACAGTATCTGCATATGATGTTCTTGTTGGCTTTCCATCTTTTGGCGGAGATAAGCGTCTCTTCAGTGCTTGAGGTCAAGGATGTAGAAGTGGTTTCCTTGTTCCGGCGGTCTTTCTCAATGAGAAGAGCAACCAAGTCATCATATGTAGTAGTGGCCAGGTGTAATACTTCAATGGTCTGCTCAAAGCAAGAAATGCCTTGCATGCTTTTGATTAGTACTACCATCTTGTCCTCATCATCTGGAGAACACTTCAACCTTGATAATTGTTGAACAAGAGAATTAAATTTGGAGAGATGATCACTTAGCTCTTCATTGTCTTGCATTTTCAGCTCATAAAACTTCAATTTTAGAAGAACTTTGAAATTAGTGACCTTGTTACCAAAGATGCTCTCCAATCGATGCCAGATCTCCTTAGCAATGGATGTAAAGTCAACGTGATGAATGAGAGAGTCTGCCAAGGAGAGACCAATGAGGGAAATGGCTTTTGCATTTTGCTGCTTCCAAATTTTCCTTTGTGGGGGGCTGATCAAGTGCATCAAATGTGTCGTTCTCAACAATAACTTCCCAGACTCCTTCACGCATAAGTAGCAGCAGCTACATCTTGGTTTGCCATGTGGGAAAGCCTTCCCCCTTGAACTTATCCATGAATAATGTACTAGAAGATAGCGAAGCCATGACTCAAATCTGAACTAAAAACTTTAGCTCAAAAGACTTGAAGGTGTAGCAGATAGGTAGGAAGTTTTTAGCTTCATGTGAAAGCCCCCCAATTTGTGATGAAGTGTGAAGCCAAAGAAATAAGAGGAAATAATAACCTTATCCCAAACAAGTGGAAGAACTATGCCTCATCCTACCATCCACGCCAAAGAAACTGGGAGCTGCGATGGAGAATACTATTCGAGAACGACCCATTTGATGCAGCCAGCTGATGGCGTGAGCAGACTGATGATGGCATGAGCAGCTGAGGACTGATGGCGATAGTAACTGAGGACTGATGGCATGAGCAACTGAGGACTTCATGCAACCATGTGTTAGCTGTGTTACCAGAGTGAAACCAAAGAAGCTGCGCTTCACAGGCGTTCAGCAAGAGCTGTTGCCTGATTCACAGGCGTTCTGCAAAAGCTATGCATTCAGTAGAAGCTGTTTCCTGAGAGATCTCCTCTTGCTGGAAATTCATGAGCAAACCTTAAAACCTTGGTTAGACTGAACCCTAGAAAATGGCTAGATTGTACTCACACCAACCATGGTAGTTGTTAACAATTATAAGGGGGAAAGGGCATTCTACAATCAGTCCATATTAACCAGCTATCCTTTATCAGATCTATTGTCGCAAGACAATTAGGCATTCTACAACTCAGTCCATATTAACGAGCTATCCTTTATCAGATCTATTGTAGCAAGCCAATTAGGTATCACAAATCCATTAAAAAAAACAATGAATCGAGTATTTAACAAAATTTCAAAGTTATGTTATGCCATAAGTAGCACGTGCACAAAAGAAACTGGTTGGCTAAAAGTAGAAGGTTGTCAAAAAATTACTTTTCCACCAAAGTGGGTTATGATAGTCCTTGGCTTACATCCCCTTTCTTAATCAATTCTCATATCTTTCATCTTAGGTTGAAGGTTACTCTTGCTCTGCATCAAACAGCTCTATGTACAAATGGGCTGCTGTTGTGAGGAGTGGATGTTGGAGCCAATTGGAAATGGATAACCAAAGGAGGAAGACCAACTTCCATTTGTGGGTCGGCCTTCACTCCCAAGGGTTTCCCATGGAGAAGCATGGCTCTGATACCATGTTGGAGCAGGAGAGCAAGCTAACTCTAGGTGCAGAAAGGAAAGATGGCAAATATATATTACAAACAAGAAAGTACATCACTCTTATAGAGTGAACACACACACTCAAGTACCATATGCTTATGGGATAACTCCCAAAGTGAGATGTGGCACTCTCTCACACAAAGACTCATAAACTAGTTCCTAGTACACACGAACACAATCTTTGACTACGATTTCTCCAACACTTTCCCACAGCCTGTTATTACAGCCGCAAGAGGCTTGGCGTACTCTCTGTTGGATCAAACGGGTGTCCGTTCGCCCTAATTAGCTTAGGCGCTATATGTACGTGGACCTTAGATATTTTTCCAAAAAAAGCGTATGCTAGGAGCTTCCTAAATGGAAGAGGAGGTCCTAAAACCTATTTTCCATCATTGTCTCAAGACGAACAAAAAAAATTTGAGAATTTTTTCCCTGTTTCGCAGCACATTTTTGAGGGTGTTCTAAAAAGAATTTTGAAAAACTCTATATGAGGGAGTTGTAGTATTTTTAGAGAACTACAACTTTGTTCCCCTGAGTCGTCTATGATTTTGTCGTTTAGACCTTCAAAAATTAGTCCAAATATGACTCGTTGTCATTTTCGCGCTAGTTTTTATGATTTTTCGTGGTTTTTGGGTTGTTTTTGGCCTCGATTTTCGGGTCGATTTTTGATGTTGGTCGGAGTCCAAAATGGTCAAATTTGACTTCGCACGACCAAGTGCAAAGTCAAAGAGCTCGATGTCAGCTTTCGGATGAGCCCCAAGGCACCTTCATCGAATATACGGTTTAAGGGACGTAACGAGCCTCCAAACAGGGGTGTTTTCTCGAGTCTTTTTTTTCCGACGGACCCCTTTTCACGCTCGTGAACCGGACTCCACAGAATATTAAATTCGATTTTTTTTTTGCGTAACCTTAGGCTTTCACGTCGTGAAACACCAGGAAAATGGTTCACGCTGTGAACCGGACTCCATGAAATATTAAATTTGATATATATATATATATATATAATATTTTATTTTTTATATTTTTTTCCATGTAAGCTAAATTTTTTACTTTGTTTATAAATTTTAATGAAAAATCTATGGTTTTTTTGATTTTTCTGTTTTGCAAATGATTGAATTAAATTCAAATGCTATGCCTTTGATGAAAAGGCCACCCCCCTTCTCTTCTTTAAATTCCAACCTTTCTTAATCCTAGAAAGATTAATGAAGTGATTAATTAAACTCTTCTTATTGTTTACTCTCTTAAATTTAGAAAATTATGTAGATTAGAGTTCTATAATTCTAAATTGGGTTCATTAAGTTAAGTGAAGAAAGATAAAAATGAGAAATGATCAGCCATACAAAGGAGGTTATGGCAAAATTTTCCAGAATTTTGTGAAAAAGAAAGTTTATTTTTATGTTATTCCAAAAGAGTAATTCCCACCATTTTTGCATCTAAAAGAAATATTCTAATTACTCCATGTACATATTCACCTATGAATATGCATGGATATCACTGATATTAATTATTAAATTTGAATTCTGTGCATAGAAAGATGCATAAAGGAATTTCTTTTATTATAAAAGTGTTATTCTTATTAAAATTAATTTTTATGCATAGAAAGATGCATAAAAGAAAATTTTTTAATTATAAAAGTGTTATTCTTATTAAGTTTGATTTCTATGCATAGAAAGATGCATAAAGGATTTTTTTATTACAAAGTTTTATTCTTATTAAATTTAATTTCTATGCATAGAAAGATGCATAAAGAAATTCTTTTAATTATAAAAGTGTTATTCTTATTAAAATTGATTTCTATGCATAGAGAGATGCATAAAAGAAATTTTTTTATTATAAAAGTGTTATTTGTTGAACACGATGCTAATCAATACACTTAAATACACTAAGATTTGAAGGACACTTGCTCATATACAAGAAGTAAATGCTGAATTGACGAGAGACACACAATGAGCCGGAACGGCCGACCCCTCCCTTGAGTAAATTGTATTACTATTGGAGAAATTCAATACATAGCTTCACGGGCATCCATTGCCAAATCCTCCATGCCAATGCATATGAAATTCAGCATTTAGAAAACAATGGTATGTCGATGTAGATCACCAAGGAGCTGCCTTGATGCCCGGCCCGACTTCAGTGCCCATATTCTCTACCATTGGCTCTATGTTCTACCAAGCAAGGTAGCAACATCTTCAAGAGCACATAGGACAAGAGAAATACTACACGAGGCGGCTAAACAAGGAGTCCGGCCCTTCTATTGAATAAGTAATGACAACACATTGTCCAATTAGCTTACCAATCTTCATAGAAGTTGTTGTTGCAAGCGGAAGCCTTCGCGTTGGAAGCTTTAGAAGTGTTGATATCTTCGATTTGCCGCAATCCTTCGCGACAAAAGTCTTCAAGAGGATGAAGGGAACCCTGGGAAAGCTTCCCCTATGGTTCAACTTGAGAAAGGAAGACCGAAATTAGGGTTTTTAGCAAAAAGACCAGAAATTACAGCAAAAATGAGAGATGTTTTGCTGAATTTCAATCATTGGGAGTGAGTAGGAGAGTGACTAGCACTTGGAAACACTCTTGGAAGCTTGGAAAACACCCTAGCAAGTTGGGTATGGCTATGGAGAGCTTGGAAATGGAGAGAAATGGTGGAAAAACAGAGTTTTCAGCCTCCAAAAATCCTCATGAAGAGAAAACACGAATTTCTCTTAATAAGTAAGTGAATTGGGGTCCAATCAGGTGAAGGGACATGGGGAGATGCCCATTTATGAGTAAAAGGGGAGGATCAGGTCCTGGACATTGAGTCTTGTCTGCCTCGGGACTTGAGTGAGTGTGAACTTGGAAGCGGTCATAATTTATAAGTGACTTTTGGGCGCCCAAACTTTAATGAAATGGGAACGCACTCACTTATAAATATTGGCTAAGTCCTAAGGGCTATTTGAGCCTAGATTGGGTAATACTTACCACCTGTTCACATGCCACACAACCATGTCAGCAGACAGTTTCACATGCACGGTTCACGGGCGGGCGTCCCCTAGCTCGGAACTACACATAGGTCATGCAGGCATGTAAACAGCATGCAATTTCATTTGCAGGCAAGCACATAAAGATGCTATGCAATGCAGCATTGGCATGAGCAATTTTTGTTCATGAAACCATATAAGACCAGGCGTTTCTAGGCAAGTATATGCGATACCAGACCTAGTGGAAAGCCAATCCTCCAGGCGTTTCTGGGCATGTACACAAAGGCACAAGTCCCAGCGGAAAGCCAAGTCCTCCGGGCGTTTTCGGGCATGTACACAAAGGCACAAGTCCCAGCAGAAAGCCAAGTTCTCCAGATATTCCGGGCATGATAACATCAAGTCCCAGCGGAATATCATATCCAACTATACAGCATGACATGTGTCAATCACATGCATAGGCACATTCCATAAGCCATGGACACCAATCCAATATGTACATAGTGTGAAAGCAAGAGTGAACCATTCGGGTGGCCAAATGGTGACATTGGGCGAAGTATTCGCATCAATACCAATCAACGACAGAGACTCAGACAGAATATCTCACTAGCCATGATCTTGATAAGGCTAGGAGTTATTCATTATATACAACTCTATAATCACTCACCCCGGAATTTTAGAATTCCTTGCTGTATTTTTAGACTTCTTAGTTGCTTTATTCCTAGGAGAAGAATTACAGCACCATTATCAGTGATGAATCGTGTATATCATAGCATGTCTCCATCGCAGTATTGCCTTTTTATGCGTACGTGATTGAGGCGGTGACTTTTGGAGCCGAGACGCTCTATGTATATATCAAAAACTTTTGATAATAAATGATGTTTTGTAAAAGATTCCAAATTGTTTTCATGGTTGTGAATATTGGTTAATAAAATTATCAAGGTGAATCTTGTTTTCAAGAATATTATGATGGAATATTTATTTGTTTAAGAAATAAATCTCAAAAATTAAATAGTCATAAATCTGATGACAAAGTTAAGTTGACAAAAATATCATTTTGTGAGAATCATGAGGCGCGCAGACCGTTGGTAGGCAGCCGGATCCTCTTACCGATGATGAAGAGTTAGATCTGGACGTTCATAAAGCCCTGCACCGATCCCAACTTGGTCCCTTCAAGGGTGAAGGAGGAGAATAGTTAGGAGAAGTAGTGGAAAAATGGATCGAGGCAATGGAAGAGTATTTTGATGTAACCGGTTATAACGAGAAGAGCAAGATGTCTCTCGCCAGATTGAAAATTGTGGAAACGGTCAAGGTCACATGGAGGAATCATTGTGAGACAAACCGTCTCGACAGAAATACCCAGACCTGGTCAGATCTTAAAGCTTACCTCAGGAAGAGGTTCTGTCCTCCGGGCTTCCTGGAAACCAAAATGAATGAATTCTTGGAACTGAAGCAGGATAGCCGGACAATTGAAGAATACCATTAGGCATTTGCCCTTCTCCTCAAATATTCTCCACTTTTGGATGAAGAGCAGCTGATGGCCAGATTCATTCGAGGGATGAACAAGCCATTTGACACTTTAGTGAAAAATGCCAAATCAGTCTCAATGGTAGAAGCTGTCAGAATGGCAAAGGACTTTGCGAAAGCATTTGTTGTTAAGGTCCCGCCAAAGCCTGCACCCTCAAACTTTAAAAGGTTCCAAACCCTAGGAAGTGCTTCAAACTTTCCACCCCCAAAGAGGCAGCAAGGCCCTAATCAAAATCAAGATGCTGGGAAATTCAGAAGTGAAGGAAGACCCTTCCCTCTCAGAACACTTTCTCAAGAGCCCCACCTCTTTCAAGGATTCAGAGGGATGAGCTTAGAAGTGAGAACAAGTGTTTTGGTGTCAGGGTTTCTGTCACCAGCTTAAAAGACTTCCCAACTCCTACCATGTCAAGAGGACAGGGAAGTCAAGGACCTAGACTGCAGAGACTAGCCCCTTTGTATCAATCAAATCAGGGTCTGTCTCACCAAAATTAGGGCAATCCTAGGAGGACTCCAGCTCACCATCATCTGCCTCTGTTGAGAGTAATCTCAGAACTCCCTCCTAGAACCTTTTCTTTACAATTCAGGCCTTCTTAATCCTAGAAAGTTTTAATTAAATGATTAATTAAACTCTTTTCATTGTTTACTCTCTTGATTTTTAGAAAATGGAGTAGATTAGAGATATTAGAATTCAAATTGGATTAATTCAAGTCATAAATTGAATGTTAAAATTGAGAAATGGTCAGCCATACAAAGGAGGTTATGGCAAAATTTTCTTAAATTTTGTGGAACTAAAGTTTATCATTAGGTTATTCTAAAAGAGTAATTCCTTCTGTTTGTGCATTCTAAAAGATTTATTTTTATTTCAAAAGAGTCATTCTCATTAAAATTGAATTTATGCATAGAAAGATACATAAAAGATTTATTTTTATTTCAAAAGACTCATTCTCATTAAAATTGAATTTATGCATAGAAAGATGCATAAAAGAACTATTTTTATTTCAAAAGTGTCATTCTCATTAAAATTGAATTTATGCATAGGAAGATGCATAAAAGATTTATTTTTATTTCAAAAGAGTTATTTTTATGAAAATTAAATTTATGCATAGGAAGATGCATAAAAGATTTATTTTTATTTCAAGTGTTATTTTCCTTAAATAGATGCGTATAGAATCTTTATATCAAAAATTAGGATCCTCTTAAATTCTATGTTTAAATTCTATGAATAGAGGTGATGAGATGTGAGGTGAATAGATGTGATGAGATAAGATGCGAATTAGATAGATGTGATGTGAATAGAAGTGATGAGAATATGAGATGAATAGATGTGATGCGAATCAGATAGATGCGAATCGGATAGATGTGAATGGATGGATGGATGTGATGTGAATAGAAGTGATGAGAATATGAGGTGAATAGATGTGATGAGATGTGATGGGAATTAGATAGATGAGAAGAATGGTTGGATGGATGTGATGTGAATAGAGGTGATGAGAATATGAGGTGAATAGATGTGATGAGATAAGATGTGAATGAGATAGATGATTATTGGATGGATGGATGTGATGTGAATTAGATAGATGTAAATGAATGGATGGATGGGTGTGATGTGAATAGAGGTGATGAGATGAGAGGTAAATAGATGTGATGTGAATGAATGGATGGATGTGATGTGAATAGAAGTGATGAGAATGTGAGGTGAATAAATGTGAGATGTGATGTGAATCAGATAGATGGGAATGAATGGATGGATGGATGGATGGATGGGAATGAATGGATGGATGGATGTGAGGTGAACAGAGATGATGAGATGTGAGGTGAATAGATGTAATGAGATCAGATAGATGGGAATGAATGAATGGATGGATGTGATGTGAATAGAGATGATGAGATGTGAGGTGAATAGATGTAATGAGATGTGATGTAAATCAGATAGATGGGAATGAATGAGATAGATGGGAATGAATGGATGGATGGATGTGATGTGAATAGAGGTGATGAGATGTGAGGTGAATAGATGGATGGATGGATGTGATGTGAATAGAGGTGATGAGATGTGAGGTGAATAGATGGATGGATGGATGTGATGTGAATAGAGGTGATGAGATGTGAGGTGAATAGATGTGATGAGATGTGATGTAAATCACATAAATATGAATGAATGGATGAGATGTGATGTCGTGTGAATCAGAATGTAAATGAATGATATGAGATGTGAGTGAATGAATGGATGAGATGTGATGTCATGTGAATCAGAATGTAATCAGAATATAAATGAATGATATGAGATGTGAGTGAATGAATGGATGAGATGTGATGTCATGTGAATCAGAATGTAAATGAATGATATGAGATGTGAGTGAATGTATGTGATGATAATGGATGTGAATGTGTATGTGAGGAATGGATGTGAATGTGTATGTGAAGAATGGATGTGAATGTGTATGTGAAGAATGGATGTGAATGAGTATGTGAAGAATGGATGTGAATGCATATGAGTAGAATGGATGTGAATGAATATGTGAAAGAATGGATGTGGATATATGTGAAAGAATGGATATAGATGTGTATGTGAAAGAATGTGATGTGATGTAAAGAGATGAGATGTGACATGAATATATGTGGATGTGAAGTGATAGATATGAATGTATGGATTGTTGAAATGTCAAGCTCGTATACAGCTGGAGGATAGCACATGGGTGCTGACAGAGTGACAGTATGGTAGATAGATATCGTGTGGTGTGTTTATGACCGCGTCCAGCTGGTCATGTGTGGTGTGGACATTACATTAGGTTTACTTTGTAGTGTGGACATAACACTATGTTGTGTTCTCCTTTGTGTGTGTGTGAGAGATGATGACTATGGCTTCTCTCCTTCTTTATGATTGATGGATATGGATTAGGGTTTGCTTCTCTTGTGTGTGTTCCCTCCTGCTTCTGTTTTTTATCATGGTATCAGAGCCTAGAGCTCATTAGCTGTGTTGTGAGAGTGAGTGAGAGAAGAGGGAAGAAGAAGAAAAAGCTGTGAAGGAAGCCATTGGAGCTTGGAGCAAAGGAGAAGCTATGGAGCTCACCTCGGTTACAGATCTGAAGCTTAGCCTAACTGGTAAGAGTAGCAAAACTCCCTTGAGCGGATTGCAGGTGCCAAAGAGCAGGTTCAGTGAAGATTGAAGTGCATAAAGCAAGCAGAAAATTTCTGGTTTTTCTCTAAGCTTTCATGGAAAGCTTGAAGTGAATATACTCTTGGCAAATGTATACACAAAGGCATGTGTATTTGAGCTTGCACATGTATTAGCAAAGTGGGCACAAGCAACATACAGAATCTTGAAGCAAATTGATGCATACAGATTTGAACAAAATCAAGTGGAAGTGAATTTATGCAAAAGGTTCTGGTTTTTCACAAAAACAGTGGACATACCCTCCGTGGAGGATTGATTGCGGGAGCTAGAGGAAGAATTGAGCCAAACCCTTCAAGCACAAGGTAGATTAGGTCATTGCTAAGCATCCTATCAATTCAATTGTGAAAAACCCCTTCTCTACAGGCCCCAGGAGCAGGCGGCGCATTTCTGTGCAGATTCTTGGACAGTTTGCAAAGTTTTGGTTTAATTTACTCATTTGAACATCAATCTTGGTGCTTTAAAGCTTGGAGTACTTAGCAAAAGTGTGATTGTGAGCAAGATAACATTTGGGGCAGCTCATTTCATGAATTTGGAGCTCATTGAACTCAATTAGCAGAGGTTTGCAGGTTTGCAGAAAGTCTGTCCAGAAACAGAGCATTTTTAATCAAGGCATTAATCCTTGTCTATATCAAATTGGCCTAATTCCTTTGGTACAAGTAGAGTCCTATGAGTTGCTAAACTTTTGATTCAAAAAGTTTTGAATTTGGATAAGATTTGAAGGAGATAGAGCACTTTTAGTGAGAGGTGGTACCTGACAGATGCAGAAAAAAGCAAACCAGGGAGCTACAAAAATTGGTGGTTCTCATTCACCTTGAAGAATTTGATCAAACCCTTCTAGGATATGTTGGAGCAATGTATTGGAAAGCCAATGCAAGTTGAATCATTGAATTTGGACAAGATTTGAAGGATTTAGAGCATAATCTTGACTGGTTACTGGCGAGAAATTACTGGCGAGAAAAAAACCAGAAATTTTTTTGTGAAGAAGTATCATTTGGTTTCAACTTTGATCGAGTGTACATTGTTGGTGAATCATTGTGGGATGTTAATGCACACAATTTGCAAGCATTTGATGTGATTTGGAGAGATTTGAAGCTTTATAGGTCCGGCATACAACTTGTCAAAGGGGTACATCTACTATATTTTTGCAACAATGGGAGATGGTCCGTACAGATTGTTGGAGAGAAGCTTGACCGCACTAACTTTCAAGTGTGGAAGTTTCGAATGAAGAGTTTTTTGAAAGGCAAAGGTTTATGGAGTCTTGTCTCGGAGAAAGACCCGGAGCCATACCTACCCCCTCAACCAAATAATGCTCAGTTTTACTGGCTCACAAGCAATGGGTAGAGCGGTCTTCGAAAGTGTTGCATTATTTTTCAATATGTGTAACAGATGCCTTGCTTATTCACATCCAAGATGCAGATACACCGAAAGAAGCATGGGGTATATTGTGCCGAATGTATGAGACAGACACTGGTGCAAGGAAGATACAACTAAAGCAACAGATTCACAGTGTAACACGAAGGAATAGGAGTATACATGAGTATGTTCAGGAAATCAAGGGTTATGCAGATTCCTTGTCATCAATCCATGCCCCAATGGATGATGATGATTTGGTTGCTCTCACATTGCGTGGTTTAGGCAAAGAATACAAATCTTTTGACACTTCCATCTCAGTAAGGTTGGGAGGAATGCCAGACTTTAATGAGCTTGTGTCATTGCTCATTGTGGAAGAATTGAAGCTTGGCCTTGGTGGTATGAGTGTTACAGGTGGTGCATCCTCGTCAAGCAATGATGAGCATGCAAGGAATCAGGCTTTTTACTCATCTAGAGGCTTTCGAGGCAGGGGGAGATTTACCCCTCGAGGCCGTGGAGGACGTGGTTGGAATGACATGTCTACTCAACCACAATCAAATCAGAATTTTCAGAATTCACAGTCATCATTTGGATCACGTGGAGGTCGTGGATTTCAATCCCATAGGGGGAGATTTGGAACAGGTGCTCGTGGTAGAGGACGATGGCAAGGTCCTCAACAAAATTTGAATGGGATTGAATGTCACTATTGTGGCAAACTTGGACATATGGCAAAAGATTGTTACAAAAAGCAGAATGATGTGAGGAATGGAAGACCACAACATGGAAATTATGCATCTACTAGCAACAATGATGGGAGTTCAAATCATCTTTTTGCGATGAAGCACATTATGGGGACAATGGATTCTCAGAATGCTGGAGATGAGTCATGGTATATGGATTCAGGTGCCTCAAACCACATGACATGTCATGGTGAGTGGTTTGAGAAGATGCAACCATTGGATACAAATGGTTATGTGGTCACAGGAGATGATACTTAGCATCTTATAACACATGTTGGTAGTGTGCCTTTGAGGATGCATGATGGAAATGTGAAGAATATGTCAGAAGTGTTATATGTACCATTCATCACAAAGAATTTGGCATCAGTAGGCCAAATGGTTGAGCAGGGATTACAAGTAAGATTCAATGAGAATGGCTGTTTTGTGGAAGACTTTAAGCATGGCTGTAGATTGATTGCCAAGGGCAAGAAGGAAGGAAGGTTGTTCAAATTGGATGCAGGCATACCAGAATTGAGCTCAGCCATGTTTTCAAAGAGCAATGGGATTGTGCAGGACATTGACATGTGGCACAAGAGGATTGGACATGTCAATATACAGAGATTAAAGAACATGCAAACAAGAGGCATTGTCAGTGGATTGCCTCGATTCAAATATGATGGACATATGCATGTTTGTGAAGCCTGTCAGTTTGGAAAGCAGGCAAGGTTGAGGTTTCCTAGAGAAGGAAATATGAGTAACAGGCCACTTGAGATAGTACACAGTGATGTATGGGGCCCTGCACAAAATCCATCTATCAAAGGAAGTCTATACTATGTGACATTTATAGATGACTTCAGCAAGATGACATGGATATACTTTTTGAAAGAGAAGAGTGAAGTGCTGGAAAAGTTCGTGGATTTCAAAGCTCTTGTAGAAAAGCAATATGGCTGTTGGATTAAATATTTGAGAACAGATGGAGGTGGTGAATACACCTCAAAAGCTTTTGAGCATTTCTTGCGGAAGCATGGGATAAGAAGACAGTTGACATGCAGGTATACACCTCAGCAGAATGGTGTGGCTGAGAGAAAGAATCGAGTCATATGTGAAGTGGCAAGGGCAATGCTCAATGAAAAGAGCATGCCAGATTACTATTGGGCAGAAGCATGTGCTACTGCAGTGTATATCCTGAACAAAACACCTACAGCAGCCATTCATGGAAGCACGCCAGAGATGTGGCTTACAGGTTACAGGCCAGACATTGGACATCTCAAAGTCTTTGGATGCGTAGCTTATGTCCATGTGCCTGATGAAAGAAGATGGAAGTTGGATCCTAAGGCAGAGAAATGTGTATTTGTTGGATATGCACAGGATCGAAAGGCCTACAAATGTTATAACCCTCAAACTAGACATGTAGTCATCTCACGAGATGTGGTGTTTGATGAGCTTGCTAGTTGGTACAAAGCAAAAGATGAGGGAGTTATTGACTCACTTGAGGCAGATGTGTCTGTGAACTTGCCATCACAAGCAAGTTCTAGTTCTACTACTATGTCTGGGCCAACAGCAGAAGCTGAGAGTAGCAGTGTACGGTCATGGTCAGGACGTTTGAGGCATGAGAGTGTGAGCACTGGGAGTAGTGCTATGGATAAAGGCAAGAAGAAAGTCGAAGGAATTGGGATCACAGGTTATGAGTCATCTAGTTCTGAGAGTTTGGATGAGGAGCTCGGCATACCTGTTTTACGCACACCTGGTGCTAGGCAGGACAGATATGTGCCACCACATGCTCGTGTTACAGGTGTACAGAGTGACCCGCATGCATTGCGGAGATCCCAGAGAGTCAGATATCCAGTTGAAAGATTGACATATAGAGATTTTGCTATGCACTATGCATACATGACATCTATGGTAAAGCATGTGGAACCTACATGCTATACAGAGGCTATTGGAGAGCATGTATGGGAGAAAGCCATGGATGAAGAGATGGATGCTTTGGAAAAAAATGATACATGGGAATTGGCTGAGTTACCTCAAGGAAAGAATGCAATTGGTTGCAAATGGGTGTATAAGGTAAAGTGCAAGTCAGATGGCAGCCTAGAGAGACATAAGGCAAGGCTGGTCGCTAAAGGATATGCACAAACTTATGGTCTTGATTATGATGAAACTTTCAGCCCAGTGGCTAAGATGGCTACAGTGAGGTCTATCATTGCACTAGCAGCACAAAAAGGTTGGGCTTTACATCAAATGGATGTAAAAAATGCTTTCTTGAATGGTGAACTACAAGAAGAGGTGTACATGGAACAACCAGAAGGATATGTACATCCAAAATATCCTACTTTGGTTTGCAGGTTAAAGAAAGCACTCTATGGTTTGAAGCAAGCACCTCGTGCTTGGAGTGACAAGATCAGCAGATATCTTGTCAATATTGGATTTGTGGTTGGAAATGCAGACTCTTCACTTTATGTGAAGAAGACACATGATGGTATCGTGATGATAGTCATTTATGTTGATGATTTGATTATCACAGGTGATTGTGGGAAAGGCATTGATGAGGTTAAGGCCTCTTTATGCAAAGAGTTTGATATGAAAGACCTTGGTGATTTAAGGTTCTTTCTTGGCATTGAGGTGATTAGAACAAGCAAGGGTATATGGTTGGTGCAAAGGCAATATGCACTTGACATGCTGGCAAAGTATGGTATGACAGCATGCAAACCAATGTTAACACCATTAGAGCAAAACATGAAGCTTAGGGCTGATTTGGGTGATGAGCTTGATGATATCACCATGTACAGGAAAATGGTCGGTAGCCTTATCTACATGACCATTACGAGGCCAGATCTCAGTTATGCAGTTGGTTTGGTGAGTCAGTTTATGCAAAGTCTCGACATGCAGGAATCATTGTGAGACAAACCGTCTCGACAGAAATACCCAGACCTGGTCAGATCTTAAAGCTTACCTCAGGAAGAGGTTCTGTCCTCCGGGCTTCCTGGAAACCAAAATGAATGAATTCTTGGAACTGAAGCAGGATAGCCGGACAATTGAAGAATACCATTAGGCATTTGCCCTTCTCCTCAAATATTCTCCACTTTTGGATGAAGAGCAGTTGATGGCCAGATTCATTCGAGGGATGAACAAGCCATTTGACACTTTAGTGAAAAATGCCAAACCAGTCTCAATGGTAGAAGCTGTCAGAATGGCAAAGGACTTTGCCAAAGCATTTGTTGTTAAGGTCCCGCCAAAGCCTGCACCCTCAAACTTTAAAAGGTTCCAAACCCTAGGAAGTGCTTCAAACTTTCCACCCCCAAAGAGGCAGCAAGGCCCTAATCAAAATCAAGATGCTGGGAAATTCAGAAGTGAAGGAAGACCCTTCCCTCTCAGAACACTTTCTCAAGAGCCCCACCTCTTTCAAGGATTCAGAGGGATGAGCTTAGAAGTGAGAACAAGTGTTTTGGTGTCAGGGTTTCTGTCACCAGCTTAAAGACTTCCCAACTCCTACCATGTCAAGAGGACAGGGAAGTCAAGGACCCAGACTGCAGAGACTAGCCCCTTTGTATCAATCAAATCAGGGTCCGTCTCACCAAAATTGGGGCAATCCTAGGAGGACTCCAGCTCACCATCATCTGCCTCTGTTGAGAGTAATCTCAGAACTCCCTCCTAGAACCTTTTCTTTACAATTCAGGCCTTCTTAATCCTAGAAAGTTTTAATTAAATGATTAATTAAACTCTTTTCATTGTTTACTCTCTTGATTTTTAGAAAATGGAGTAGATTAGAGATATTAGAATTCAAATTGGATTAATTCAAGTCATAAATTGAATGTTAAAATTGAGAAATGGTCAGCCATACAAAGGAGGTTATGGCAAAATTTTCTTAAATTTTGTGGAACTAAAGTTTATCATTAGGTTATTCTAAAAGAGTAATTCCTTCTGTTTGTGCATTCTAAAAGATTTATTTTTATTTCAAAAGAGTCATTCTCATTAAAATTGAATTTATGCATAGAAAGATACATAAAAGATTTATTTTTATTTCAAAAGACTCATTCTCATTAAAATTGAATTTATGCATAGAAAGATGCATAAAAGAACTATTTTTATTTCAAAAGTGTCATTCTCATTAAAATTGAATTTATGCATAGGAAGATGCATAAAAGATTTATTTTTATTTCAAAAGAGTTATTTTTATTAAAATTAAATTTATGCATAGGAAGATGCATAAAAGATTTATTTTTATTTCAAGTGTTATTTTCCTTAAATAGATGCGTATAGAATCTTTATATCAAAAATTAGGATCCTCTTAAATTCTATGTTTAAATTCTATGAATAGAGGTGATGAGATGTGAGGTGAATAGATGTGATGAGATAAGATGCGAATTAGATAGATGTGATGTGAATAGAAGTGATGAGAATATGAGATGAATAGATGTGATGCGAATCAGATAGATGCGAATCGGATAGATGTGAATGGATGGATGGATGTGATGTGAATAGAAGTGATGAGAATATGAGGTGAATAGATGTGATGAGATGTGATGGGAATTAGATAGATGAGAAGAATGGTTGGATGGATGTGATGTGAATAGAGGTGATGAGAATATGAGGTGAATAGATGTGATGAGATAAGATGTGAATAGATGTGATGAGATAAGATGTGATGAGATAAGATGTGAATTAGATAGATGATTATTGGATGGATGGATGTGATGTGAATTAGATAGATGTAAATGAATGGATGGATGGGTGTGATGTGAATAGAGGTGATGAGATGAGAGGTAAATAGATGTGATGTGAATGAATGGATGGATGTGATGTGAATAGAGGTGATGAGAATGTGAGGTAAATAGATGTGAGATGTGATGTGAATCAGATAGATGGGAATGAATGGATGGATGGATGGATGGATGGGAATGAATGGATGGATGGATGTGAGGTGAATAGATGTAATGAGATCAGATAGATGGGAATGAATGAATGGATGGATGTGATGTGAATAGAGATGATGAGATGTGAGGTGAATAGATGTAATGAGATGTGATGTGAATCAGATAGATGGGAATGAATGAGATAGATGGGAATGAATGGATGGATGGATGTGATGTGAATAGAGGTGATGAGATGTGAGGTGAATAGATGGATGGATGGATGTGATGTGAATAGAGGTGATGAGATGTGAGGTGAATAGATGGATGGATGGATGTGATGTGAATAGAGGTGATGAGATGTGAGGTGAATAGATGTGATAAGATGTGATGTAAATCAAATAAATATGAATGAATGGATGAGATGTGATGTCGTGTGAATCAGAATGTAAATGAATGATATGAGATGTGAGTGAATGAATGGATGAGATGTGATGTCATGTGAATCAGAATGTAATCAGAATATAAATGAATGATATGAGATGTGAGTGAATGAATGAATGAGATGTGATGTCATGTGAATCAGAATGTAAATGAATGATATGAGATGTGAGTGAATGTATGTGATGATAATGGATGTGAATGTGTATGTGAGGAATGGATGTGAATGTGTATGTGAAGAATGGATGTGAATGTGTATGTGAAGAATGGATGTGAATGAGTATGTGAAAGAATGGATAAGGATGTGTGTGTGAAGAATGGATGTGAATGCATATGAGTAGAATGGATGTGAATGAATATGTGAAAGAATGGATGTGGATGTATGTGAAAGAATGGATATAGATGTGTATGTGAAAGAATGTGATGTGATGTAAAGAGATGAGATGTGACATGAATATATGTGGATGTGAAGTGATAGATATGAATGTATGGATAATTGGGAGTAGTCATACATGTGAACGATTGGATGGATGTGGATGAATGAGATGAGATGTGTATGAATGAAATATGATGTGGATAGAAGTGATGTGATATAATGGTGATGATGAGAATAAATGTGATGGATATGAATGAATGTGATGTGATGGGATGTGAATCGGGATAGATGTGAATGAATGAGATGTGAGGTAAAATGAATGAGATGTGATGAGAGTGAATGTGATGTGGTCTGAATGGATGAGATGTGAGTGAATGTGATGTGGTCTGAATGGATGAGATGTGAATGAATGTGATGTGATGAGATGTGGATATGGGTAGATGAGATGAGGATATGGGTAGATGAGATGAGGATATGGGTAGATGCGAGTGGATGTGATGAGATGTGGATATGGGTAGATGCGAGTGGATGTGATGAGATGTGGATATGGGTAGATGCGAGTGGATGAGATCTGATGAGGATAAATTGAGGAAAGATGCGAGTGGATGAGATCTGATGAGGATAAATTGAGGAAAGATGTGATGAGATGAAAATGATGTGGATAGAAGTGATGTGATATAGTGGTGATGAGAATGAATGTGATGGATATGAATGAATGTGATGTGATGGGATGTGAATCGGGATAGATGTGAATGAATGAGATGTGAGGTAAAATGAATGAGATATGATGAGAGTGAATGTGATGTGGTCTGAATGGATGAGATGTGAGTGAATGTGATGTGGTCTGAATGGATGAGATGTGAATGAATGTGATGTGATGTGAGTGAATGTGATGTGGTCTGAATGGATGAGATGTGAATGAATGTGATGTGATGAGATATGGATATGGGTAGATGCGAAGGGATGTGGGTAGATGCAAGTGGTGGGTAGATGCGAGTGGATGTGATGAGATGTGGATATGGGTAGGTGCGAGTGGATGAGATCTGATGAGGATAAATTGAGGAAAGATGTGATGAGATGAAAATGATGTGATTGGATGAGAATAGGAATACTTATGAAATGGTTGTGGAATTAATTAATGTGGTTTGATGTGGAGCAATGTGGAAAGACGAGAGTTCGTTTTATAGAAATTGTATTTTTGAACTGTTTTTAAATGACTGTTTTATGTCAAGAATGCTGAAGAAGCATTTTGACCGTCTTGTGAATGAGGTCGTGGTGGATACCTAATCTGATAAAGTTGCAACACCTGACGGAGAGTCAATGGAGGATGTCTCGTGTAGCAAGATTGGTTGAGGTCTTGAAGACCACCAACCTCAATTAAAATGGTGAGCTTCTGGTAAAGTGGATGAGGGACCAAGGAAGTGGCCTATGAGCGAAGCACTAGGTCACCTGCGAAGAATCCTAGAGGGTGCTAACCATACGATGCTCGGCGGGCTCTGGGTCACCGACGATACCCACACGTGCGTCGTGGAAGATATTGAAACAAGAAGTAAGAGTTGTTTTCTGAATTCGGGCTTGGATCTAGTTGATTGACCTGGCTCGTCCTCCTCAACAGATGAGTCCATGGCTCTTTTATATGGATCCATTGGTTGATCTTACTGATCTTCAACAGAGATTCCATTTTTGTTATGTGAATATATTGCCGGTTACTATGAGCTAGGAAATATCAAAAAGGCCCATGATGAGTGGACACGTGGTGAGCGTTCTGGTTGCCAATGATGCCATAGGTACACCGATGAAGGAATGATTGGAAATAAGGATTCAACCGGAGATTTTGAGGATTATGATCAGTGACACAATGGTTTCATTAAAAGATTTTTTTTAGAAGATGCTAATTCTGTGAAAAAGGCAATTTTATATTGGGTGTGTAAGTGGTGTGACTAGTTTTAAGTTTGCATGAATATCCGGCTAGGGGGCCTAGGAACTCTTTTCCCTAGGGTACCCGGGACAAAACCTAACCAAATTCTTAATTGGATCCCATCACTACAATGGTAACCCACGGGATTGGATGGGGTTAGGTTGGAGTGATGGATCCCTAAAATGAGACTCAATTGTGTTATGGTACGATAGATGAAGTAAATCCTAGATAAAAATTGTTATATAGAAAAGAATCAATGGTTGTGCCTCTCAATGAGGAAAAAAGCGTTGGTCTCTATGATCCAAGTGCAATCTTTTCCTTGATCTGACTTTGATACTACAAGTTTGGTCAGATCAGTTCAGTTAGTTAAGGCTTTTGACTACGTTAGAGAAAAATTTATCCTGGAGGAATCGCCCATGCTTTCCGAGCAAGGGAAGTTTTTTCCGGGTTCGGTTTTTGGAAGAACCAATGGATTAGTCTTTTGTCCAGAAATCCGTGGGCGAGGCCCCAAGTGTGGGACCCTATCTCACGCAAGAAGTGCTACTTCCGCTGCTAGCACCCCTGAATTTGTTGCGTGGTGGGGACATGGATCTCATATTAGAGGTATATAATACTCACCAGCATTTAAATCTATGTGAGTCCTCATTATATCGTCCTTTTGGTATTCTCAAACTATATCAAATTATCCACAAGCATCTAGAAGCTATGTTAACCACCGTACTTTATAATTTTAATAAAACACATATTGAGTATCCTAACATATCTCGAGAGGATATCACTGAGCTGCTACAAGACTTTATGAAGCTCCACAAGCCCAGCCACCCACCCCTTAGTTCTGGAGAAGGTCAAAAAGAAGCATCCAGTTCATCCCTTAATCCTACTCACCCTTTATATTTAACTGTCTCGCTAGTAAATTACTTAATCCATATCCAAGTGCCCTGCCTACTGACAAATCTCAAGCCGACTGTATATTTTCTGCTCTTCCTTCTCAAACCTTAGAATTTCCCACTAACACTCTCTCCCCCAAGGGGTTGTTGGCACCTGACCCATCTCCACCACGGCCAACTCAAGAGGTTAGTCACACTCTACCACAAGATACAATTGAGCCATTTACTGATGATTCTATTCTTGAGTCCTTGTCTTCTGCAGAGTACGAAGGTTTCATAAGAGCTGGGAATCCGCTACTCAAGACAAAGCTCATGTTCAAGGTGTTAATGCAAATAACACCCTTTGAACCTACTCAACGGATTCTACCTGAAGCTTACTCAATTACCATGCTTCTCATTTGATAATGATGGTGTTGTGATGAATGCATTGGTGGAACCACTCGTGCATGAATATATTAGCAAGAGAGCTCCAGTGGAGGAGGAGAATGCAAAATATGGGACTAATGATTATGTGGTCACACCCACTATAAACCCTTTGTGAGATGCTTGACATATGGACATTTTTATATTTTGGGTTATCTTTTGTGTTGGGTTTTTACATGGTGACAATGTTAAAGAGACTCTATGTTCTTATGTTTAGTTTTCAACCTTTCAATTGGTATGAAGAACTTATTTTGGGTTGAAATGTATGTTTTAATTTAGTTTGTTGCTTTGCTACATGGAAACAATGGCGAGAGTAATGATATTAATAATGTTGTAGATTAGGTTTGAATGTTTCTGAAGAATAGGTTTGGTTTTATTAATATAATGTTATAGATTAGATTTGAATGTTTTTGAAGAATAAGATTGAAGTTTTTAATTATATTAATGTCCATGTAAATTGAATATTTAATGAATACTAGGATTGTGAAGAATGTATGTAAGTGAGATCAAATGTGTATTCATATGGGCATGGCCAACCTGGCCATGGCTTAATCTATGTTACTAGCATATTATTGTGCCATATTTTGTTTGTGGAAAATCACATTATAATAGAACGGGGCTCATCATTTAAAAAAAATTTGTAATCAACATTTGAAGTTTACATGACATCCCCATGGAATAGCACAAAAGTAAATGATTTTCAAGACTGGGATTATCACTTATCTAAAATTTTATGGAAAGGCACGCCATGATAGCCTCTCCAATTGCCTTTCTATGCTTGCTAATTATTAGCTTAGGAAATAACTTGTCTCATAGTAACTTTATAACCTTAGCTTAAGGGTAGCTTAGGAATAGGATTCCAACAATCGTAGGTGTCATTTCTAATTCTCAAAGCCAATTTAACTATATACCTACTTCCAAGCACTCATTGTAATATATATGAATGGGTGAATGGATAATTAAGAAGAAGAAGAGCTTTGAGTCTACTTTTTGTTTTTGCATTGTCTATGAAGTGATGTCTTTGTTTACAATATGTATTAATCAAATGTTCATTGTTAAATTCTATTGTAACATTTATTATTAAATATTTTATTACTATGTTGGTTTATCTGCCAACACTTTTGGCGAGCATGCTGTGATCGAATCCCTACCCATGCTCTAGTTTCATCATCTAATCATTATGTCTATGCTACATGGAGTTGGCATGGGTGTATTCTCTACCCTTGCCGATTAAGTGGGCTAGATTGTTTGATGTTTGTTAAGTCCTCCCTCTGTTCGCCTTTATTCTCATTTAGACTAGGATGGTATTCGTCATTCCATTTTGCATGTTGATGTGTTTTCTCTCTGTGAACAGATTTCTATTGGTCCATACACTACTATTTCTCTTACCTGTTTGTGGCATCTGGTTGATCACATTGAGGTGACCACATTTTGTGGGCTCGAGTCCTTATTTTTGAATTCAAACCTGTTTTAGCTCTCCTCGGTCGTGTTTCTAGTTCATGGTTAATCCAATGTAGAAATTTTTCTTTTGATGGAAGTTGAGCATGGTAATGACTATTAGCCACTCATAAATTTTTGGATTATCTACTGATGACGGACCAAGAACAGTGTTATGATGCTCGTTTAGAGTGTCATGAACAAGCTACACTAGATTATCAACAAAGGGAGGATGATGATGTCTCTATTATGCATGAAGATGATGGCACTAATTCCAGGCTCAAGGAAGATAGTATCAGTGTTCACTCGGAGGATAGTCAGCACATGGAAGACTTTAATGTTCCACCAGCAACCTCCCATGCAGCTCAAAATTTACTAATCATTAGATTGCTGCTTACCGGGGTAGGTGCAAAATTGCCTTCCACACATCCTACTATTTCTCCAGCTCCAATACGTCTGAGAACCTTTTTAAGTCCACTTGGCCTTATTGGAGAAACCTTACCTCCACATCTTTCTGTCATGGCTCACAACGTGTGTCTCTTAAGTATCTAAAATTCCACAAGCTAAGAACAAGGAGGATCCGGATACACACGAGGAAACTTTTGAAAACACCTAGTTGGCCAATGGCATGCCACTCACCATCATTGTAGTTCAAAAGTGGAACACATTCAGTGGCACATTTGATGGGCGAGCGACAAATTGGCATGTGCAGTACAACAGACCCAATGCATTTCTAAATTATGTGGCCTTGTGGGATGCCTTTTTACATTGGTTTTGGAAGGGTAAGACCTCTTCGTAGGTCTCGGAGAAATTGTATTGTTTGAAACATAAGAGCTTGCCATTGAAAGATTATGTGGCTAAATTCCAAACTCTATGGAGTCGGGTTAATCTTGCCGATTAGCCAACTGAGGCCCTCATGGGAGAACAATTTGTCTGGGGCATGTAGAAAAAGTTGAAACATGTGAATCTTACAATTCGTAGATTTGATGGGTTGGTTGTGGAAGCTACTCAAATATTAGAGCATAGTTTAGGGAAGAGTTCCACTTTTTGAGAAGGGGAAAATAAAGTCTCAAGAGGATTCTTCAGAGAATGAGCACGAGGAAGACGCTTTGGATGAAGACCCGGATATGGAGTCGGATTCAGAATCCAAGCACAAGAATCGAAAGAAGAAAACTCGGAAGCCAGAGAAAGTCAAAGAAAGACTTGTGGTGGCATGGGCTAAGCTTTAGGGTGGAGGTGAAGCACGATCTGGGCTACGATTTGATGTCTGGTGTATGAAGTGTTCCAAGCAAGGTCATACCAAGGAAGAATGTATGCTTGTTCTCTATTGTACTATAGGTCAAATCACCACTCATGCTATGGAGGCTTGCTGGTACAATGGCATAGTCAATCGTCCATAGTGCTAGATAGAACAAAATTAGTCCGCAATTTTAGTGTAACAAATAGTACAGTCGATCAACCCACTATAGGCATACCACACGCTCACCCTTATGGATGAGGTCATGGGGCACCCGGTGAAAATTTTTAGTGTATTGTTATATAAGGTTCTAGGTCATCAAAAGATGAAGTGTCCATTCTGGTAGAGCAACATCAGATGGAACTCTAGAAAACACAAGTAGAGGGGTCCACTTCAATTTAGTCTCTAGCAATTAATTTAGTGTAGATTCAGTCCATTCTAGAGGAAGTGGGGCCTCCACCATAGGACATCATGAGGGTGCGATACCCAGTAATTGATATGGAGAATTAGAATCCAACCAAGGACAAAGGATAAACCCCAGAATCAAGAGGAGCAGCGGCGTGTCCAGTACCAAGTCATTAAGTTAGTGCAGGAAGCACAGGGGTGAGGTTGGAAATGTGCATATAGCTTCATGATCATGGTGGTAGTACAATTTCTAGAGGTTATCCAAAGAAGAAAAGGTGTGGAGAAGAGCCAAAAGCATTAGAATAAAGAGGAAAGGGTGTGGAAAAGGGCCAAAAAGTGTTGGAAGCATCAGAAGTAAGCGGAAAAGGTGTGGAAAAAGGCCAAAAAGTGCCAGACACATAGGAAGGGTGTAGGAAAGTTATAAAACAAGTCCAAGAAGGGATAGAAGTATCATTGCTGAGTTAGGAAGTCGGTAAAATAGCAATAATGAACCTCAAGCAGAATCTAGAGGGATGTAACAAGGGGAGCAAAGAGGAAAGCATAAACCCACTCAAAGGGAAAGAAAACCAGGAGTGGAGTGTGCATGAGAAAGGGGTACAAATGATACCTCAAACTATAGCAAGTGAAGTGCAGACAGTTGATCCATTAGCAAAGCATGATTTATGGAAAGATTTGCAAAAGATAAAGCTTAATATCATGTTGGATCAATTCCTATGTTTAGTACCTAATTATAGGCAATGCCTATTGAAAAAAGATCATTCCTATGGAATTGTTGGTAGGAATTCAACCCAACAATAATCAGATGAACACAGTTCAATGTGGCTCAGCAGAATCGATTCCAGACTATGATGAAGCAATTCTGGAGGTTATAGTAACATTTAAAGAATGGACGATACCTGGAGTTCTCATTGGTGGAGGATCTAGAGTAAATGTGTTATTGGAAAAAATGGCTCATAGCTTAGGCATCACAGATATCCAACCGGCACCCTTTTCTATCAACATGGAAAATCAACACAGAGAGTGCCTACGAGCATTGTTCAAAATCAAGAAATCAGTGTGGTTGGCTGTAAATTATCCTTTCAAATGCCGAAGAACTCTACAACATACCCGATGTTGCTTAGTCGACCATGACTCTGTTATAGAAAAATCCAACATAATTGGGAGAGAGATTGGTGTTGACTATCCGAAAAGGAAAGAAGAAGATCTGGGTGTCTGTGTTCTCAAAAGGAAAAGTCAACCCAACTAATCAACCACTCTATGCAGAAGGACTCAATTAGCTGGAAGGAGTGGAAGATGATGAGGAAGATAAAATTTTAAAAGAAAATCCAAACTTAGTTTCTTTATTTGAGGTGGATGTTGACCTAAGTGTCACTGTGTGAGCCAAAAGTCATGGAATTGCAACCAACTCTAGGAACAACCACGAAAGGAGTCCTAGTGGCCAATTTAGAATAAAACATTCCAAAGCAAAAAACCCAAGAAGTCTTTCTAGAAGTAGAAAAGGATGAGGTTATTGATGAAATCAAGGCATTTATATATATCAAGAAGCCCAATAATTGCAAGAACCGCTATCAAGATACAAAGATGTGTTTCTTTGGAGTTATGCGGATATAAAGCATATTGACCCTAGTTGTTATGAGCATAAGATTAATCTCAAAGAAGTTGTTATCAGCATAAGATTAATCTCAAAGAAGTTGTAGTCCCCATCTTGCACAACAGAGGTACTAGATACATTTTTAATTATGCCCACCAAGTGAAAGAAGAAATTTAAAAATTGTTGAAAGTAGGTTTCATTTATCCAATTCATAATAGAACTAATTTTGTGTCTCCAATTTTCATTGTTCCTAAAAAGAATGACAAGTTGAGGGTATGTGTGGATTATCAAAAATTGAATGTGGCCATAGTCTGAGATCATTTTCCACTTTTGCTCATAGACTCACTGCTAGCCATGAGATGTATTCCTTCTTGGACGAATTCAGTGGATATAATCAAGTAAGGATGGCACCGAAGGATAAATAAAAGATCGTCTTATCACAATGGGGGTGGTTGCCTCTAATGTAATGACTTCCACGTTGAAGAATGCACCAGCCACATTCTAAAGGATGATATAGGAAATGTTTTATGAGTACCTAACAACATTTATGAGGGTCTTTATGGATGACTTTTATGAGTACCTAACAACATTTATGAGGCTCTTTTATGGATGACTTTATTGTCTTTAGGAGGCATTCATAGCATCTTCAACACTCAATATTGTGTCTGTAGTAGTAGAGGGGCCGTGAAACCATATTGAGTCTCAATCTAGAAAAGTGTGCTTTTGCAGTAAGTGATGGAGCATTGCTTTGCCACTTTGTGTCAAAAGATGGCTAGCAATGGATCCCTAGAAGTTGATTGCCATAGTTTGATTGCAAGCTCCACATAACACTAAAGAACTGAGCAAATCCTACAAATCAACTGGCATACAAGGTTTCTCATATATCTGGCCCATGTGGAATGTCCATTATATCTACTCACAAAGACAAATGTTGCATACATCTGGAATGAGAAGTGTGAACAAGCATTTTGGCACTTGAAGATGATGCTATCTGCAGAGCGTGCAACCTCCAGATTGGGAGAGGCTATTTCATATCTTTGTGGATGCATTAGATGTTGCCATCAGCGGTGCCTTAGTGTAAGAAACCAAGGCTAGATGGTCTCATCCAATTTATTATACTAGTCGAATGTTGTCTATAGTAGCTGAGAAGAATTACTCCATAGCAAAGAGAGAAGCTCTAGAAATGGTGTATTATGTCAACAAGTTTAGGAATTATCTTTTAGGTAATCGATTTTTTTTCATGTCGATCATCATACATTAATTTATATGGTGAGGAAGCCTAATCTCATAAGCAAGTTGGCAAGATGAATACTATTGCTAAAAGTAAATGAGCATGTAATTGTTGATTTTTTATCTTGGATAGAATCCAAAGAGTCGGTATTGCTAAAAGTAAATGAGCATGTAATTGTTGATTTTTTTATCTTGGATAGAATCCAAAGAGTCGGTAGATGGTGTTCTAGATCAGTTTTTGAATGTAGATTTGTTCATTCGGGATATTTCACCAAATACATGGTACGATCAAATATTGTTGTTCTTGATGAATGGATTGTTTCCAGAAGGGATGAGCCAAGATCGTTAAAAGAGGCTCACACTTTGAAGTAGAACATTTACAATTGTAGTCAGATAGTTATAAAAGATGGGAGTTGATCAGATCTTGCGGCAATGTGTTCCAAATCATGAGAAAATAGCAATAGTCACAAAAGCCCATCAAAGCATCAGTGGAGGGCATTTTTTTGGAGAAATCATAAGCCGAAAAATATTTCAAGCTAGATTATGATGGGGGATGATAGTGCTGAAAGATGGGGGATGATAGTGCTGAAAAATATTTCAAACTAGATTATGATGGGGGATGATAGTGCTGAAAGATGCATGGCAATTCACCAAAGCCTGCAATTTCTGCCAGAGATTGGGGCAACCAAATGCAATGGGATAGAATGCCACACAATTTGGTGTTACCTCTGGAACCATTTCAAAATTGGGGATTAGATTTTATAGGTTCATTCTAACCACAAGCTTAAAGAACTAGTAATAAGTATATATTGGTGGTCACTGATTATTGCACTAAATGGGTGGAAGCCAAGACCCTTAGAGATAACACAGCTGTATCTGTAGAAAAAGTCTTGTATGAAATGATTATGACTAGGTTTGGTTTCCTAGTAGAATTGGTTAGTGATCAGGGTGGACATTTCCTGAACTAAGTTATCTATAATTTGACTGAATATCATATGATCATTCATAAAAAGTCCACATTAGGGTGGTTGCAAGATGAGGTTATCTAGTTTCATTTAGTGGACGTCCTTGGCTTTAGCATGAAAAAAGGCATTTTTTCAAGAAGAATAGCCAATCTCTCCTAGTTAGCCAAGGAGTTTCACTTCGAGGTCTTCTAATGAAACATCATATGCAAAGTTGGGCACCTAAAACTATCATTTGATCAAATATCCAATGATTGCAAATCCCCTTTTCTTTGGGAACCAAAATTGTATACAAGCCCTGTTGGAGGTTTAGACATGTACACTGAATGTAAGTAAATTACCTACAACTTTTACATTATTATTCATATGATTTTTCCACTTTGCATATCACAAATTCAAATAACATAGAGCTTAACTTGATTTATCGAAAGTAATTTTTGATGTGTTCTACTATTTTCTACATTATTTAAAAGACATTAGAATTGTTAAAAACATACTATTTTGTCCTCCCAACACATCTATCATTTAAAATGCTCAATTTATATGGATCTAGTGATGATTAGATTGGGGAAGATTAGTATAATGTGGTTCTAAGGTAAAATTACAAATCTAACGGTTGGATTTTTGTAGATTTACTTTGGAAAATTTGTTATGATTGTCAAAGGCCCATTAAATCAATTGTAATTTAATTCTAAAAAATCAAATATTGAATTTTTCAATCTAAAAACTCTAGGGATCAATATACTTGTTGCCATGAATTTATTAAAAACTTTTTGGCTTAATTTGAGTATTGGAAGGTCCATTTTCAATCCTCCCAAATGAAAATTTCCATATTGTGTCCACTGTCCCCTTTTCAAGTTTAAAACCAATCCTAGTTAGGTTTGGAAATCTAGGCTTGGTAAACTTCAAATCCTAGATATCATTCCATGTGTGAGGCTTGGGTAGGCATAAATCTTATATATGCATGCCACTTTATGTCCACATTAGCTTCGAGAGGATCCACATAAGCAGCTTGACACCTCACCTTGCCACCTCCACCCTCCATGTCAACATGGTCAACCTAGTTGACTCCCCACCTCATCATCCTAGTCATCATTAATGCCACATCTTCTTGCCATCTTTGTATGCCACCTTGCACTTGGTGACATGGCCACATCATGGAACTGCCACGTGCCACGTGTCAAGAAAATACCACATGTCATGCACGCATGTGACATGTAGCACCTCCTTCTCACCTCCCCATTTTCTTCAAAAACATATTTTTGAAAAAGTTAATTTAGTAATTTAGAGAAATAAAATATATAATTTTAAATAATAAATTATATATAACTTATTAATATAAAAGAATTTAAAATCACTAATTTTAAAGGATTATATTTTAAAATTAGATAAATAATATTATTTTTAAAGTTCATGCTTTTTAATTTAAAAATTTTACTTTTTTAAATTTAATATTTCTTGAAAATATTTTATGTGTAGGATAAACCTTTGAAAAAAATACATTATAAAAGAAGATGCAGTTATATAATTATATAACAAAAGAAAATTTTAAAGATATATTTATATATCTAGTAATGATAAATATTTAGACTTGTTAATATTATTAATAATATTAATTTTTAAGTGGATAATAGTTTATCTTTAATTATCTTTATGTTTATCGTAATTATCCAATCAATCTTAGATAGGAAATCCAATGAGATTTGAAGTGGATAACCTATTTTTCCTATATAATCACATATCTCTAGTACTATCCTACACTTATCTCTAGTACTATCCCATCATTAAGCCTTTATAATTTTTACTCTCTTAGCTTCCTTGAGAATGGGTTCTCAAAGTCGTAGGAGTCGGAAATGTGATAGGACTAGACTTCCCCTCATCCACCGAGTTCAAGAGGAGGAGAGGAAAAGGGTAGCTCGTGAGAAAGAGAGAGTGGAGAGCACGTCAACGAGCAACACCTTCCATTTGGCGATGATCCAAGCCTTGCTCCTCCTCTTCCACTTCCTCTCCCTCTGCCCTCTTCCCCCCCACTACCCCTTAGTTTAAATAATCCACATGAACTCGCCCTTCTTGAGCTCCCTTCTCTTCCACAAGAACCCACCCCCCTCCTTTGGAAAAGAAATTGCATGTTTCATAGGTTCAGCTGTGAAACAATCCTTTAAAGAAATTGCATGTTTCAGAGGTTCAGCTGTCTTTAAAACAATCCTTTAATGAAACCATAGTATCACTAATCATAATCCTCCAAAATATCTAGCTTGAGTTCCAATTTATAATCATTCCTTCATCGGTGTACCTACGGCATTATTGGTAACCAGAACGCTCACCGCCTGTCCACTCAGGGGCCTTTTCACCACTAGCTCTTGTTTTAAAAAAAGAGGACCTTATTAGAATACTCACATGACAATTCATAGAGTTAATTATTGAAAAGGTTCATGATATGATTTTTGTAGTTTTGGATGTTAGATGACATAGACCTTAGTGATAATTCTTGTTTTTTGTAATTCAAACCATTAGCCCCATGACTTCTCCCTTTGGTGGCATTGTATTATGATGATCATTTCTTTTATATGAAATTTGCTTTATTATGTGTATTAAAAAACAAAACAAGAAACTAGAGAGAGAGAGAGAGAGAGAGAGAGAGAGAGAGAGTTGCATTTAAAAATAGCCTTTAAAAATATAATTCATCTAGCTATCTAGATGTAGAACCATTGATTTAATGCACATGGTTTGGGTACAGCTAATTTTGTATTTATACCTTGCCTTCTTCTTTTTTTTTTTTGGGTGTAGCAAGACACACGCATCGTGGGCTTCCCCTCTCCCATGTGGGCACTCCAATAACATATACTTCCACCACTACCTTATCTCCTATTTTGCTTCACTCAAAGATTGTGGTTAAGAAGAATGAACATGATTTTTTGAATAAAGACATCTTTTTATAAATTGAGAGGTGAGATATATGATATGTCGATTGCAAGAATGAACATGATTTTTTGTAATAAAGGCATATTTCTCTAAATTAAGAGGTGAAACGTATGATATGTCGATTTGCAAGACATTCAAGTTGCACATGCCATGACTTCCATTAAAGGCAGGCACCAAACCATGCATTCTTGGCATGCAAGCACATATACTTTGTGTACTTCTGAGTGTTTGGTATTTGTGATCCACAATGTGTGCATATCTCGTTTTAAAAAAAGAGAACCTTGTTAGAATACTTAACAATTCATAGGGTAAATTACTAAAAAGGGTCATGATATGCTTTTTGTAGTTTTGGATGTTAGATGACATAGACCTTAGTGTGATAATGCTTGATTTTTGTAATTCAAACCATTATCCACATGACCTCTCCCTTTGGTGGCATCGTATTATGATGATAATTTCTTTTATATGAAATTTGCTTTATTATGTGTATTAAAATACAAGTTACAACGCGAGAGAGAGAGAGAGAGAGAGAGAGAGAGAGAGAGAGAGAGAGAGAGAGAGAGAGTTGCATTTGAAAATAGCCATAAAGAGTATAATTCACCTAGCTATCTAGACGTAGAACCATATTTTTAATGCATATGCGGCTTGGGTAGTACTGGACTAACTTCGTATTTATGCCTTGTCTTCTTCTTCTTCCTTCTATATAGCTAAGCATTATTAGATTATCTTGGACACATGCATCATGGGCTTTGCTTCTCTCATTTAGGCACTCCAAAAAGGTATGCTTCCACCACTGCCCTATCTCCTATTTTTCTTCACTCATAGATTGTGGTTAAGAAGAATAAACATGTTTTTTTTTGTAATAAAGACATCTTTCTCTAAACTGAGAGGTGAGACATATGATACGTTGATTGCAAGAGATTCAAGTTGCACATGCCATGACTTTCATTATAGGTAGGCATGAAAGCCATACACTCTTGGCATGCAAGCACATATACTTTGTGTACTTGTGAGTGTTTGGTGTTTGTGAACCACAATGTGTGCATCCACTACTAGCTCGTTTTAAAAAAAGAGGGCCTTGTTAGAATACTTGACAATTCGTAGGGTAAATTATTGAAAAGGGTCATGACATGATTTTTGTAGTTTTTGATGTTAGATGACATAGACCTTGGTGATAATGCTTGTTTTTTGTAATTGAAACCACTTGCCATGACCTCTCCCTTTGGTGGCATCGTATTATGATGATAATTTCTTTTATATGAAATTTGTTTTATTATGTGTATTAAAAAACAAGATAAGCAAGAGAGAGAGAGAGAGAGAGAGAGAGAGAGAGAGAGAGAGAGAGAGAGAGAGAGAGAGAGAGAGAGAGAGAGAGAGAGAGAGAGAGAGAGAGAGTTGCATTTGAAAATAAGCATAAAAAGTATAATTCACCTAGCTATCTAGACATAGAACCATCTATTTAATGCATGTGGTATCACTAACTTCGTATTTATGCTTTGTCTTCTTCATTTTTTTGTGTAGCAAACATTATTGGATGATCAGCTTGGGCACACACATCATGGGCTTTGTCTTCCCTTCTCCCATGTGTACACTCCAAAAAGGTGTGCTTTAACCACTACCCTATCTCCTATTTATATTCTTTAACATGCCCAAGACAAGAGTCAAGGCCATGTGGCCCATGCTTACATGTGCTCCCTTTCACTCACATATTCTCCCCGCCGTAGATGTCACAACAATCATGGAGAACAATGGATAGTTTGTTGCTCCCACCTCCACATAGAAACCAAATTCTGGAGTCATCTTACACCCCACTCGATTTTAGTGGTGTTGGCACCCCAATCCCAAATAGCTATATGGGCTTCTTTATAGTATGTAAAGCTCCTCTCTTAAACCTTTATACTTCACTATTTGTCTTGCTTTTTTTTTACTTTTTCATGTCATTCTATTCATTTTTCTTTCTCATAGGATCCCCACAATAGGTACCCTCCTCTAGAAGACCCCAAGGTGGTGCGATTACATCTAATGTAGGAGGAGATGGCCTACCTCTCGCAAGGCATTGCCTACATGAGGTACATCACTCCTGAGGAGATGGCCCGTTTGGGTATTTACACACTAGGTGGGTTTTACTAGCCCTCACCATAGTTTGTGAGTGTGCCACCCATGATGCCACAAATAGCAGTGCACACTCTCTGTAGTCGTCCAATCCTCTGAGTAGTTATTAATCTCCTCACCAAACGCACAGTGTCATAGGAGAGTCATGGGTTGACCTCTATTGGACGTCGCCGTCAACATAGTGGTGAGTCTGCAAGCTCGAGGGACTCACGCTGTCAACATAGTTGTGGTGGGTCTCGTGGTGGCAGTTTGCCTCTTGTGTTTTAGCCATGCTCATGGGTCAACCTCTATTGGACGTCGCCGTCAACATAGTGGTGAGTCTGCAAGCTCGAGGGACTCACGCTGTCAACATAGTGGTGGTAGTTTGCCTCCTGTGTTTTAGCCATGCTCATGGGCTGGCCAATGAGGAGGTCCTTTACTATCATGTCTCACAATACATAGGGGGGAAATTATGGTTGTGGTTGGATCCACCCTTGGTCTTTGAGGAGCTACTCCCCCCTATCTAGTCCTTGTCCTCTTCCTACATTGGCTCTTCTAGGAATTCCGGTCTATAGGACGGTCCAATCACTTCATTTTGGAATGGCTCATCAATAGTCGCCTCCGTACGCCTTTGTAGAATTAAGAGCTCTATGTCTTGTCAGAATGTGGGAGGATTGATCATTTGCTTGATGTCCTTCTCGGTGTATAGGTGGTCTTCTACTTCACCCGCTTCTCCTGGTAGATTATCCCCTTCATCTAGGGTTACAAACCCTTCCTCCACTCTTGGCTCTTCATTAATGGGTTCTAAGTTTGGAATTTCTCCCTCACTCCTACCCATGACTATTTCTGGCTCTTTCCCACATGATTGAAGTAAGTTCACACTTTCGATCTCCTTTTGTTTGGCTCTAGCCAAGTTCACACTTCCCATCTCCTTTTGTTTGGATCTATCCCTTCAAGTATCAAGCCCTTGTTTCCTTAAGCTCAATTCTCGTAGGCTACTATTCTACTTCAATCCTTTTCAAATCTAATTCTACTTCCTCTGAGGTTGGGAAGAATACTTGACCTGTCTTGGTTGCGCTTTCCATGTCTCTTTTCATTCGAGGGGTATCAGTGTTTGATAGCCTCGAATTTAAAGGTTGGATAGGTACTTCTTGCCTTGGACCAAGCCCAGCACTGGTTGACGGACCCGTGCCCGTAGATTGCGCCTCTTCATCATTGTTGGTTTGGAGACCAAAAAATCCCTCAGCTATACCGATGATACTGCTGGATTTGGTAAAGGAGGGTGGTTTCTCCTATTCCCCAAACCCAGAGTATCGCAGCCCTTCTTCCATGCATTCTTCACACTACTACTAGTCTTAACGGTGGTTAGATTCCTTAAGACTCATGGTGTCTTCATCATCTTGTGCCTTTGTATAATCCAAGTCAATCTCTGAAATGAAATCCCATTAGCAAAGTAGTTTTACTAAAAGAGTACCCAACATAGGCATTATATGCTCACCCTCATGTGATGACTTATTTTGACACGAAGACCTATCTTTCTTTGAGTTATTAGTGTGTAAGTCATCACCCTTTTTCTCATATGAGAATGACATATATTGATCTCGCTCTCCACTCAATACTTCTCTAGATGGAAAATCTATCCACCAAGGATAACCATTGTCACAATGAGGGCTAGATATCTCGCAGAGATGCCCCTATAATGAGTGCATATGCTAGATGGATACATGCAAAAAGTAAGTCTAGATATCTCGCAAAGATGCCCTTATAATGAGTGCATGCTAGATGGATACATGCATTATAGGGGCATCTTTGTGAGCTTGACTTCTTTTACCAAAGTGGTTGAGAAATATTGAAATATCCCTGTCCCCACCGCGTAACAAATTCTGGGGTGCTAGCAGCGGAAGTAGCACTTCTAGCACGGGGCAGGGTCCCTCACTGAGGGCCTCGCCCACGGATATCCGAACAAGAGACTAATCTCTCGGTTCTTCCAAAACCAAACCCGAAAAAACTTCCCTCGCCCGGAAAACATGGGCGATTCCTCCAGGATATTTTTACTCTAACGTAGTCAAGAGCCTTAACTAACTGAACTGATGTGACCGAACCCATAAGTCCCATAGTCAGATCAAGGAAAAGACTTGCACTTGGATCATAGAGACCAACGCTTTTTTCCCTCATTGAGAGGCACAGCCATTGGTTCTTTTCCATAGAACAATTTTTATCCGGGATTTACTTCATCTATCGTACCATAACAGAAATTGAGTCTCATTTTAGGGATCCATCAGTCCAGCCTAACCCCATCCAGTCCTGTGGGTTAGCCAACTGCCCAACCACTGTAGTGATGGGATCCATTTAAGAATTTGGTTAGGTTTTGTCTCGGGTACTAGGGAAAAGAGTTCCCAGGCCCCCTAGCCGGATATTCATGCAAACTGAAAACTAGTCACACCACTTACACACCCAATATGAAATTGCCTTTTTCATAGATTCAGCTGTCTTTAAGACAATCTTTTAATGAAACTATAGTATCACTGATCATAATCCTCCAAAATATCTGATTGAATCCTAATTTCCAATTTTTCCTTCATCGGTGTACCTATGACATAATTGGCAACCAGAATGCTCACCACCTATCCACTCAGGGGCCTTTTCGATAGTTCCTAGCTCATAGACCCGGCAATATATTCACTTATAAAAATCAAAATGGAATCTTCGTTGAAGATCAGCAAGATCAACCAACAGATCCATATAAAAGAGCCATGGACTCATCCGTTGAGGACCAGCAAGGTCAATCAACCAGATCCATGCCCGAATTCAGAAAATAACTCTTACTTCTTGATCCAAAATATCTTCCCCGATGCACGTGTGGATATCTTCAGCGACCCAGAGCCTGAGCAGCACCCTCTAGGATCCTTCGTATCGCAGGTCACCTAGCGCTTCACTCATAGGCCGCTTCCTTGGTCCCTCATCCACCGTATCAGAAGCTCACGATTGAAATCGAACCGAGGTTGGTCAAGACCTTGATCGACCTTGCTACTACGCGAGACGTCCTCCGTTGACTCTTCGCCGTCAGCTGTTGTAACTTTATCAGATAAGTCTCCACGACCTCATTCACAAGATGGTCAAAAATGCTTCCCCAGCATTCTTGACATAAAACAATCATCTAAAAAGAGGTCGTAAAAATACAATTTCCATAACGAACTCTCGTCTTTCCACATTGTTCCACATCAATCCACATTACTTAATCCATTTTCATTTCATATGTATTCCCATTCTCATCACATCATTTTCCATCTCATCACATCTTTCTTCATTTATCCTCATCAGATCTCATCCACTCGCATCTACCCATATCCACATCTCATCACATCATATTTATTTGATATCCATGCATATTCATAGGTGAATATGTACATGGACTAATTAGAATATTTCTTTTAGATGCAAAAATGGTGGGAATTACTCTTTTGGAATAACATAAAAACAAACTTTCTTTTTCACAAAATTCTGGAAAATTTTGCCATAACCTCCTTTGTATGGCTGACCATTTCTCATTTTTATCCTTCTTTCATTTAACTTTGTTCACCCAATTTAGAATTATAGAACTCTAATCTACACAATTTTCTAAATTCAAGAGAGTAAAGAATAAGAATTTAATTAATCACTAAGTTAATCTTTCTAGGATTGAGAAAGGTTGGAATGTAAAGAAGAGAAGGGGGTGGCCTTTTTGTCAAAGGCATAGCATTTGAATTTAATTCAATCATTTGCATTTGAATTTAATTCAATCATTTGCAATTCTTAAAAATCAAGAAAACCATAGATTTTTCATTAAAATTTGTAAACAAAGTAAGAAAATTAGCTTACATGGAGCTTGTAAGCTCTCCTTTGGCTTGAGGGATTGAGGGTTCTACTATTGTTTGAAGCAATAGTGGCCACTAATTCACTTTGGAGAGGATTAGGCAAAAAACAATTGAATTATTAAAAAAATCAATGTAGATGGCTCAAGACAGCAGGAGAAGAGTAACAGTGCATAAACACCATTAACCTTTTGCAAAGGGGGAGGCTTCTATTTATAGGAAAAAGTGAGCCTCTAACCAAGCAAATCGATTCTAGAATTTTCCAGATCAGTTTGGTCAATTTTTGACCATTTTCGAGCCAGTTCAGCTTACTTTTTAGATCTAGTTTTAAAATAGGAGAGAGGAGAGATGAAAATATCTCATTTTATTGATTAAAAATTGGGGGTAATGATGAGAAAAAGGCACCTACTTCATGAGGGGAGATCCCCACACTGAGGTGTCAAAATTCAGTTTTTTAATTCTTTTCTTTGGTCCTTATTCCACTCTTCATCTTATGTGAGCATTTACTCATTTTTGGGGGGGTTTTTCTTTTATTCTTCAATTTATCTCCTCCCTACACTTGGATTGATCCTATTGGCCCATAGGAACCTTATTTGGACCACCATAATCCAAAAATTTCTAAAAATTTGGATCCTTAGGCTAAGGTCCTTTTTACCTATTTTCAATTAATTCCAATTGCACATTAGAAAGTTCTTTTTGAATTTTTGTTTCAGGGGAAACCATTTTAGACACTAGGAGGATTTTTATATCCAAAAATATGTCAATTTTGGATTACCTCCCTCTAGACATTTTCTCTCTCCAGGCCAAAACAGGGTAAAATAGGATCTTTCTTTTATTTTAGAGAGAGGGGAATAATTATAAGACCAGAAGGGAAGGTTCTTACACCTGTACACCTCAAAAATTGGAGGGAGGAATCTTACATCCTACCCCACTTAAAAAATGCGAGATGTCCTCATCTCGCAAACTACAGGACAACTCTTTCCCTTAAGATCCAATTGATTCTGGGGTTCCTTTTAGTCTGGTCAACCCAATAGAATCATGGGATAAAGATCCCTTATATAGAACTCATCATCAGATAAGAATTCATTCAGATCATATCATTCATATCTTTAACACAATAATGGTCCATTAGACCGAAATTTCCATCTGAACAATCCTCCATGGGAATTTCAATTATACAGATTTTTAATTTGTCATCCCTTAACTTGATCCACTGGGTCAAGTGTTAACAGTAGCAATCTGTTAGCACAATCCACTAATCTCATAGTAATTTGATGAAGTTATTATCGTCATTCCAGTTTACGAACATCATCACACGGACTCATCCCATTCATCCTTGTTGTGGTTTTGCAATCATCATTTTTCAATCATAATCCAAATCAACTCATCAGTTCTCAACCAGAGTTTTAAAATCATATCAACCACATTCGAATTCATCGTATGGATAGCATTTTTGCTTATAGTTTCAAGGTCTTTCATTTACTCGTATATACTGCCAGTAAAGAGCTATAGTTATACCCTCGGTATATACGGGTAGTCACTATCCTTGGAATTATAAGGTAAATACTATCATGTCTAGGCCTTAAGCAAGTCAAGGGTTCCATGCAATTGTGGCACTTCCATCTGAAGACCCAATTACTAAATTATAAATTTCAATCTGAATATTAATTTGTATGAATTTCATCACACATTTCTAACTTTTTACTGGTTGTTACTTCATAATTTTTTGACATTTTTGGTTTCTCGGTTGATCCACTTTAGCCAATTCGCTTTGATACCAGCTCAAAGATCCCTGTCCCCACCGCGCAACGAATTCTGGGGTGCTAGTAGCGGAAGTAGCACTTCTTGTGCGGGGTAGGGTCCCTCACTCGTCGAGGCTTCGCCCACACGGATATCCAGACAAGAGACTAATCCCTTGGTTCTTCCAAAACTGAACCCAAAAAAACTTCCCTTGCCCGGAAAGCACCGGCGATTCCTCCAGGATAATTTTACTCTAACGTAGTTAAGAGCCTTAACTAACTGAACTGATCTGACCAAACCCGTAAGTCCCATAGTCAGATCAAGGAAAATAAGATCATAGAGACCAACGCTTTTTTCCTCATTGAGAGGCACAACCGTTAATTCTTTTCCATAGAACAATTTTTTTCCGGGATTTACTTCATCTATCGTACCATAACAGAAATTGAGTCTCATTTCAGGGATCCATCAGTCCCCCCATCCAGTCCCATGGGTTAGCCAACTGCCCAACCATTGTAGTGATGGGATCCATTTAAGAATTTGGTTAGGTTTTGTCTTGCGGGTACCAGGAAAAAGAGTTCCCAGGCCCCCTAGCCGGATATTCATGCATACTTAAAACTAGTCACACCACTTACACACCCAATATGAAATTGTCTAATTTTTCCTTCATCGGTGTACCTATGGCATCATTGGCAACCAGAATGCTCACCACCTGTCCACTCAGGGGCCTTTTCGATAGTTTCTAGCTCATAGTACCTGGCAATATATTCACTTATAAAAATCAAGATGAAATCTCCGTTGAAGATCAGCAAGATCAACCAACAGATCCATATAAAAGAGCCATGGACTCAGACCAGCAAGGTCAATCAACCAGATCCATGCCCGAATTCAGAAAACAACTCTTACTCCTTGATCCAAAATATCTTCCCCGACGCACGTGGATATCTTTGACGACCCAGATCTCGAGCACCGTATGCCTCTAGGATCCTTCGCAGGTCAACTAGCGCTTCACTCATCTCGGCCGATTCCTTGGTCCCTCATCCACCGTATCGGAAGCTCCCGATTAAAATCGAACTGAGACTGGTCAACACCTCGACTGACCTTGCTACGCGAGACGTCCTCCGTTGACTCTTCATCAGCTGTTGCAACTTTATCAGATAGGTCTCCATGACCTCATTCACAAGACGGTCAAAAATGCTTCTCCAACATTCTTGACATAAAACAGTCATTTAAAAACAGGTCATAAATACAGTTTCCATAATGAACTCTCGTCTTTCCACATTGTTCCACATCAATCCACATTACTTAATCCATTTTCATTTCATATGTATTCCCATTGTCATCACATCATTTTCCATCTCATCACATCTTTCTTCATTTATCCTCATCAGATCTCATCCACTCGGATCTACCCATATCCACATCTCATCACATCATTTTTATTCACATCACATATCATCCATTCACATTTATCCCAATTTACATAACATCCATTTCACATCATATCTCATTCATTCACATCCCGATTCACATCACATTACATCTCATCCATTCACATCTTGATTCACATGACATCACATCTTATTCATTCACATCCCGATTCACATCACATCACATCTATTCACGTCCATCACATTCATTTACATCACATCCATTTACATCCATCACATCACATTCATTCATATCCATCACATTTATTCTCATCACCATCCCATCACATTCATTCTCATCACCATCCCATCCCATACATTCTATCCACATAACATCACATCACATCTATCCACATCATATCTCATTCATACACATCTCATCTCATTCATCCACATCCATCCAATCGTTCACATGTACGACTACCCACATCTATCCAGGCAACTGACACTCAAATACCAATCAGACCCTAAACCCGTTTGATTTCTGACTGTTGATGGACCTTTGATAGTTAGCTTTGACTCACAAACACTTCCCTCAATCTCAAAAAGCTAAACCAAGCCCTCTATATCTTTAGCTAATCATATCTAATGCTTGAATAATCCTATCTGACTCTGTTAGACTCTGCTAACACGAAACTTAACTATCTGACACAATTTTGATTCAACAGTTCTCTGCTCTTCACTCACAACTAATTCTTCTGAATAGATTCCATCAAAACAACATAGATACAACTCAAAACATAGGAATTAATCAATCCAACACAATCAGTCCTCTTGTGTACATATGAAACTGAGCCAATCACAACACCCTTGAGATGTGGGGTTCTAATAAAAAGAGAGAAAAAACACTAGAAACCAGAAAGACTCCCCACAATTATATTCCAACAATTTTTCAAGGATATCCAACTCAAACTAGTCACCACTTATAACAAGTCTTAATCTTCAACACATAGGGGAATGATTGAATAAAGTTTTAGAGATTTCCAAGTTCCTACAGATCACTGTTGCGTGACGAGTGGTGATCAATGCAAGGATGCAACACAAAGATGGAAGCAAGAAAACAAGAGACGTGACATTCTTATTTAGGGCTCTTGTAGAGAGTTCCAAGTTAAACAAGAGACTTGACATTCTTATTTAGGGCTCTTGTAGAGAGTTCCAAGTTGTAGGTGAGTGTGGGAGTGGGCTTGAGAATAATCCCACATGGGAAGTTTTGGGGGTTTTAGGAGTTTTAGTATAAATAGTGGCTCATTTGAGAGCTCATGGACACATTGGGCTAAACTCATGCTTGAAGCTCTCTTGAGACTAGCTCTCCCTCTTGTTCATAGAGGTGCAAGCTCTTCTCTCTCCCCATCTACACTATTGTATGAGCAATGCTCTTCTAATTCAATGCAATGAGATGATGTTTTTTTCTCTCTTCTCATCTCTATTCTCTAGTGTGCATGCTTCTTTGTTGATGCTTGTGGATTCTCTATTAGGCTTTGTGTGGTAGTGGATTCAAGCTTAAGCTTTTCCATAGCTTGTAGCTTATCCATGGGCAAGGCATTGCTTGAGTAGTGAATGAGAATGCATGTTTATTTCAAGTTCCATTAAGCTTCAAGGTTGTTGAAATTTGAGCATTGTGATGAGCTATGGTGGATCAAACACTAGAATCAACATCATTAACAAAGTGATTAGTAAATAATTAAGACGTAATTAGTAGATAATTAGCAAATAGATTAATGTAGGCATGGATACTCAAAAACCAGCAAATAGATTAATGTAGGCATGGATACTCAAAAACCAGCAAATAGATTAATGTAGGCATGGATACTCAAAAACCGGCAAATTCTCATTAGGGCTATGCCTCAATTTATAGAGTTTACATCAAGCATCAAATCCCATTGATTTCTCCATGATTCACTCCCAGAATATCTCCACCTCTTGCCTGATTCTCTCCACCTCTTCTCTTTTCCCTGAATATCTCCCAGAATAACTCCACACTTTCTAGAATATCTCCACACTTCCTAAATTCTCTCATGCTACCCTTTATTCTCTCCCAGTAGATTCTTCTCACCTTTTCACAGGTTCTTTCACAACTACATCTCCTCTTTTATAGCCTCTAACCAAGGGCTTGTTCCCACACACACCCGATTCACTTGTATTTTCAACACCTCCCCTCAAGTGAATAATCCTAGCACACCTGGACCCTATACCAAGTTTCCCTCTTACTTGATAGCCCACGACCAATGCCTCAAGTCCCTAAACTCCATAGTCCTTGACACTCTCTCTCTCTATGTGTCCAAGGCTACTATAAGTGCTCACGACCTTGACTAAAGTGCTCACACATACATCTACCACGTGGCCTACATCATCGGTGGCTCAGAGGTGGTTTTACTTTATTGGGGCAGGTTACATTGGGTTGTGGGGTCTCTCTCTCTCTCTCTCTATCTCTCTCAGAAAAGATGATCCGACTCCACTTCCTTTGGAGCCTCCATGAAGTTTGTCGATGTCGTTCCTTCTCCACTAGGTTTGCTGTAGCAGTCTCTCTCCATGTGTCATGGCTTTCCACATTTGTGGCAAGTGAAGGTCCTTCCTCCTTCTCTGCCTCTTCCTCTTCCTCGTCCTCGTCCTCGAGAGAATCCTCCTCGGGTGAAGAATGCTTTTTCCTCTCTTGCTGTTGAGTCGAGCCCTTTCTTCTCTTTGCCTCTGCTCTCTTGCTCTAGTAGAGCTACTTCTATCTCGTGTAGCTTCAATTCAGGTACATTCTTTAGTGTTGCTACAATGTTTTCATAATCACCTTTGTCCACACTCTTCAGAAGCACTGCTAGTGCTTCATCATCTTCCACCTTTTTGCCAATAGCTGCCAGTTGTTGCTTAATGCTTTTATATTTGTTCAAGTGTGTGATTAAAGGTTTACTTTCCTTCATGTCCAATTTGTAGAATTGTATTAACAGATTTATCTTTGAATTTTTTGCTTGTGTACCAAATAATTTATTGAGTTCATCCCATGCATCTTTTGCCCATTGTATCCTTGTGATGTGATGAATGATTTCATCATTTAAACTGAGTGCAATAAGTCCCAATGCTTTTTCATTCCTGCTCTTCCACTCATTTTCTCCTCTCTCTGGGCATTCATCTCTCCCTTCAACTAATCCCCACAGATTTTTCCTCATCAGCAAATACATGGTTTTTGTCTGCCATGTATAAAACTATTCCCCATTAAATTTGGCTATTTCCTATGCTGAACTCATGGTGATGTGAAGGGGGTCTTACCTCTTGATCCAATTTCAAGATTCAAGGGCAATGTCTACCCTTTTACAACTCAATCTGGTGTTTAATAGATGATTACAACAAATTTATCAGCATAAAATCACCAAAAATTACATTAAATCAAGGATAACCAATTTGTACGGGATGGTTGGAGTATCAAACCAACTTCGAATTGAAATCTAAAGCTATAGGGATCTGTATCAAATACCTAATGGTTAATTTGAATCCTCAATTGTACCAAAATATAATGATTAGCACTGATTAATCATTGATTAGCAAATTAATCACTGATACCATGTTGAAATTTGAGCATTGTGATGAGCTATGGTGGATCAAACAATAGAATCAACATCATTAACAAAGTGATTAGTAAATAATTAAGACGTAATTAGTAGATAATTAGCAAATAGATTAATGTAGGCATGGATACTCAAAAACTAGCAAATTCTCATTAGGGCTATGCCTCAATTTATAGAGTTTACATCAAGCATCAAATCCCATTGATTTCTCCATGATTCACTCCCAGAATATCTCCACCTCTTGCCTGATTCTCTCCACCTCTTCTCTTTTCCTTGAATATCTCCCAGAATAACTCCACACTTCCCAGAATATCTCCACACTTCCTAAATTCTCTCATGCTACCCTTTATTCTCTCCCAGTAGATTCTTCTCACCTTTTCACAGGTTCTTTCACAATTACATCTCCTCTTTTACAGCCTCTAACCAAGGGCTTGTTCCCACACACACCCTATTCACTTGTATTTTCAACAAAGGTTTGTGTGCATGCTAGGGAAGTATGTGCTTGAGAATGAAGTATGCTTTGAGCTTGTGTATGCATTAGCTTAGCTTTCTTCTTGTATTGGATGCATGAATGAGTGGGATGATGAGTGAATGAGTTATGGCAAGATTGAGCTTGTGTGTGTAAAGTCTATGTCAAGGTAGTGGTGTTCATAGCATTCTCTGCCATTCGTGGATAAGCTTCCGTGCACCGGTACGGGTTGAATTCCTAGCTCCGAAAGGGATGCAAATCCCATTGGATTGAGCTACACGCGGATCATGCTACTCTTGCTACAAGTGTAGAGAGTGTTCCGTCTCTCCATTGGCGCTGCTGCCGGGGAGAAGACTCAAAACTGGTTGAGAAGCTTGCATTACTACCACTAATTCTTTTTGTTTTTAGGCTTAAGGTTAGCACGAGTGTGGAATCTCTTTTCCTATCCTATGAAATCCAAAACTAGAAAACTTTAATAGGGAAGGGACACTCATTACCACAAAGTTTCTTGATCCTCTTCCTATGGGAGGGCTTTTTGAGAGAGAATAGATGATCTTATTAAGACATTTCCATGTGTGTAAATAGGTGCTTAGTAAGCACACTCTCATCTATAGTAAATGGTTTGATACAACTTCAAAAGAGGCACCTAGTTGTGGTGCTGAGAGAGTGTGATCTGTAGAAAATTAATGAGAGATTAAGAGAAGATTAAAGCATGTACTTACATCATTAAGCTAAATGAAGTTGTGCTTAAGGTAATTTCAAGCTCAAGGCGGCGGCTGCAGCTGTGAAGGGCCGAAAGAGAAGGCGAAGGTGGGCTGTGCAGGTGAGGTGGCCGCAAGGAGGCTAACACGTCAGCGAAGGAGAAGGAGGTGCTTGGCCGCTGAAGGAAGCAGAGAAGGCATCAGGCGAAGGCGAAGGTGAGGACTGGCCGAGCTTCAGCGTTCTGTAGGCAAAGCGAAGGGCCAGGAGGTGAGGTGGTTGGGGGCGCACCGGCAGAGCTGGTGGCGGTGGCGCCGGCGAAAGTGAAGGAGAGGTGGCCGAAGACGGTGAGGTGGCCGAAAGGAGGTGAAGGGCCGCAAGAAGGTGAGGACGAAGTTGGTGGCGTCAGTAGATAAGGCGGGTGAGCTGACTCAGCGACGAAGGGTGCCGCAGCAGCAGAGAGAGCAAGGAGGAGATAAGGCGGGTGATCTAAGCCGGCGAAGGTCCGAAGACGAGGAGGAAGCGAAGGGCCAAGAGGACGCGACTGCATAGCAGCAGATTCGCGAGGATAAGGATAAGGTTAGTATTTATTATTTATTATTTATTTATTATTATTTTTTAAAAATTTGCATACTAATTTTCATGTTTTTTTTACATTTTTTTGAATAATAATAATAATAAAAAGTAAATTTTTTTTTAATAAATAATGTGTTTTCTTAGGAGTCCACATTTTCTGCATATTTTGTATTTTTTAAATTTTTGTAATTTTTTACATAATTAGTGTAATCTGCATAATTTGTATTTTTGTGTAATTAGTAGAAAAATAAAATAAAATAAAATAAAAAATGTATTTACACACATATTCATGATAGTTGCATTTAGTGGTTAGGTAGGGTTTAAATATATATATATATATTAAAAAAAATAAAAAAAATCAAAAACTTGACACTGTAACGTGCTAAAAATAGCGTATGCATCTACGCTCGGGAACAATACTAGGGGGACGTAACACTAGTGCACCATCTAGGGTAACCACTCAAGGGAGCGGCACTCAATCGGTTGTTGGCAACTTGGAGAGCATTCTCGAGACATCTTCGGAGTCTCAAACAGAGAGTCTCTCAAGAACCGAGAGTGATATTTCAATGGACATAAACGAGTCATTTGGCATGAATAGACCATCCACACCCATTGGTATGGTAGATTCTGCTAATCCATTTGAAATCCCAGATGGGGAGTTGATTGACAACATGAGACTCCATTTCTTGTATACAAACGCGCATGGCGGTGAGATCTACAAAGATCCAATGAGTCGGTTTGTTGTTAAAATTGCAGACATTCATTCTGCGTTTGAACGAACACCATGGGTAAACTACCAAGATAATATGTACATGGGTAGAAATGGAGTATGCTACGAGGTCACCAAAAATCCTGAACAAGTGGATGCTTTGGGTGTACTTCAACCTAGCGCACAAGCAAAGCAGAAAAAGGAGCTTCCATCGGACCTAAATGTGCCAGGAACATCGCGCAGACTTGGTACGCCCATTTCTTTACTCATTAGGAACTCAATGGAGTCTTTTTGGGCCCTTTAATTTGCCATTGCCTAATGGAGGTGATTAAGAAATAGACAAATAGGGAGATTACATGTGGACTGACACCAATGGTTTGTAAGAGCCTAGAAGGTAGTGGTCAAACTTAGAATAATAGGCTAAATAGGCTCTTTTTAAATTTTCAAAATCAACTAAAACTCAAAAATTCAAAACGTATATGCATTTTTCCCCTATTTTATATAGAAAAAGATAGCTGCAGCCTGCCAGCAGCCTGCAGCCATCATTAACTAAGGCCTCCAAAGTGATAGAGGCCCAAAAACGAGTTCCCATGCATTCAATGCACATTCCCCTTCACTTTCCACTATCCCTCTCTCCCACGTTCCCTCCAAAACGCTCTCTTCCCCCTTTCTCATAGCAAGGCGTTGTTCACTCTCTAGACTACTTCTTTTAGCTATCTACATCTTGATCTACCTCTCTCTTCACTCAGAAACCCAGATCTATAGCTATGGAAGCTTGATCTGCAACCTCCTCTTAGAAGCTATGGAAGCTTGATCCTCTGATCTGCAACCTCCTCTTAGAAGCTATGGAAGCTTGATCCTCACTTACATTTCCTTCCTTCATCCTTCTTCCTTGTCCAACCTCCTTTTACAGAGTGTAACAGCAGAGCTTAGCTATGGAAGCTTGATCTGCAACCTCCTCTCAGAGGCTATAGAAGTTTGATCCTCACTTACATTTCCTTACTTCATCCATCTTCCTTGTCCAACCTCCTTTTACAGAGTGTAACAGCAGAGCTTAGCTATGGAAGCTTGATCTGCAACCTCCTCTCAGAAGCTAGGGAAGTTTGATCCTCACTTACATCCTTCTACCTTGTCCAACCTCCTTTTACAGAGTGTAACAGTGGAGCCAAGCTATGGAAGCTTGAGTTGCAAATGCTTTGGCTCTCATAATCTTACTCATTGTCTCCTCTCATCCCCTCCAATATCCTCTTTCAAAGTGCAGTAATAGCACAGCCAAGCCCTTGGAACTTGCTCTACAACTCCTTCTCTTTTTTACATCTCCCTAGTCTAAGTTTTTTTCTCACCATTCTATTTTTCTTTGCCATCAAGGTTTATAATCTCTCTAATATATACATCTGATGTCTTCTTCTAGAGCTCGAAGGCCTCCGATCAGTATTCAATCTCTCTCTTGTAGCAGTGGTCAAGATGAGGATGGGCACTGGAACATCAAACAGTACGAGAAGTGGAACTGGATTACGATGCAGCCTAGTACAAGAGGAAGCCACAAGGTGTCAAAGCGATACGTTGATATACAAAGTCACCATTGGAAAGGGCGGATATTGGAGCTCAAACAAAATCGTGATGGAAAAAAGCTAGCTAAGGTCCAACATGTTTACAAGGCAACAGAGCTGAAACTAGCAGACCATGACCAACGTCAACGATTTCCTGCAAATTGTAAGTTATTTCACCACTTTATATTCTTGTTTTTAAATCAATTGTGTGCTAATAATGGTATACTGAGCACTGCGTTGATTGTTCTTGGGTTCCTGTGCGTAGATATTTTTCCCTCAAACTATAGTGAATGGGAGCCTATGGAGGCAATTTCAGGAACCTTTGAAGCATACCATGTGGAGCTTGGTAGTTTAATCTTTGGAGGGTGTCCAGCTGCACAACTTCTTGCACGAAACATCTTCTTCTATGAGGATACATATGTGGTTCCCACGACAGCAAATGGTACTGGAAAATTAGTTCCAAAACCTACGCCAACTCTCACATCTATTGAATGGCCAATTCCAGACAATGCTTCAGTGGCCATGGCTTGTTTGCAGATCGAAAGCAAGGTGCAAAATGCTATGAAGTGCACATATGGATCTCACAAAGCAACCATAACCTGCTTCATACCTCTACACCTCTTTGTGTACCTGTTCCGTACAAGTGACACACATCGTACCCCAACTTTATGGATTGCAAAGGGGGAGAGAGCTCTGACTTGTTTCTTATCACCTGCATGGGATAAAAAAGTTGTTCAACACAATGGAGACACCATCAGATGCGGAGTAATTGTTGAGAAGGTTGTGATGCGCTATCATATTGCTAAGCAACAGTTGTCCATTGCGTTTCCTTACAGGCGATGGAAGCTTACAAATGGAGAATGGGAGGCGTTAGACTCCGACACAACCTCTACAGAACAGGGTGTGCTACATATATCCATGCAAGGTGGGGATGTAGAAGATGTTACTGTGAATGATGACTGGTCCCTTGCCAACTTACGTGACTACTTAGTTCTTCGATTCTCACTCAGTGGTGATTTTGCTTTGATAATCAATGGTAGAGTAGTGCGCAAAAGGCAGGAACGATCTTTTCTTTGTAGAGAAATTACTTTCCCTGGCTGTGTAGCTATCAGATAACCACTGGATATGTAATCTTGAATTGAAGTAAATACAATTTCAATTTTTTTGCCTCACTGTCTTATTAAGGTTTTTCAATTGTCTTGTGCAGTTTTATTTTTTTGTGATAGTGTAAGGTTGGTCACAGAAGCATCTGTGGCGTGAGCCACTAGTAAATTGGAAATGACCTTGCGATGGAAGGATACGTTCTTGCTTTCGCATACCATTTTTTAAAATTTTTTGGTACTTACAAATTTTAAAAGTTTTTAAAAAATTTTATAACAAGGTCGCCCATATATAAACGATACTTTACTCATTTACATCAATTGACAATTATCGTTCTCTCCTAACACTTGCTCTCAATTTCGCACACCTTTCTGTATCGCACACTCTCTATTTCCTGTTATCACTCATAGCATGGCACCTCTACTTGATGCACTTATTGCACAGCTAGGAAAGCTTGAGTTACTTCATAGGGTTGATGAGATCGTCCCTATGTTTGAGGGGGCAATTGATGTACGTGCAACAATGCATCTACACGCAGATGCTTTTACAGATGTCATTCAGTATATGGATGAACACGTCAGCACGTACTCCATCATGTTTGAGGGTGATGAGGGCTTATGGGTTCCAGTTGACCTCATCAGGTACATATTCAGGGAAGAGAAGAATTTTAGATTTCGCCTATCCAGGTTTTTAAAATCCCTCACAGAAAAGGACTACAGAAATGAGGAGGAAGACTTACTCCTGGAACTACAGATGGGCAACATCGGCACTTCTTTCCTAAGCTGGGACATGGTTTTGGTCCTTCTGTTACAAGAGGGTGTGGCGAAAGAAAGTGGCAAGGAAAAAGAAAAGGGCAAAGTAAAGCTAATGGAGCAGGTCCAAGAGGCCCATGCTGAGGAAGAGAATGTTACAGAACAATGGGAGGCCTCAATGGCATTGGTGGCTCTACAAGATAATGTCCCCGAGGAGGTTCCGGACCTAGTTCTAGAGGGCGATGAAGTACTCGAGGAGGTCCCAGACCTTGTTATCATGTCTTTGCATCCAATCATTATTGATGGGAAAGAGTTTTTGTTTTTGGATGACATTGCCAAGACACTCGGGTTACGTGAGGATGAGGCACTTTCTATTATTGCCGTGAATGCTGGGGGTCAAGACAAAGGAAAAGTAAAAATTTCTTTTGAAGATGACAACCTCACAAAAGCGCTTGCATATGATATTGGTAGCAGTACCTTGGAAGTTGTAGTGGCCAAAGCGCTCGTCGAAATAAAGAATGAAGTGCAATTCTATGAGAGCGTAGCTGCCTTTGAACCACACATGCCCTTGGTTGCTGGCGATGCTCAAGACCAAGGAAGCATAAACCTGATGAATGAGCAACTAGTTGCAAGTGACGAGGCAACTGAGGTATGTCCTTACTTCTTAGTTGTAAAGCAAATTATTTTTTGTATCATTTCACGCTTCCTAACTTCTATATTGACATGTTGACAGACTGCTTTTGAAGTGGACAAGTTTGCTATGCGCGTAGGAGGAACGCGGCCAAAGTCAGAGGGTCGAGATGCATCCCTTTGGCACTACATACCTGCCCTGAGGGCCGACATAGTGCGGGTTTTTCATTTAGAATATGCAGAGATCGCCTATGCCGAGATCCTAAAATGTAAAGCACTTAGTGCTGTCTTGTCAGAGAACCCCCTAGCCTCGAACATAAATAAATGTATTTTGGTAGCTAGGGAAGCTGCCTTGTATTGCTTCACGGGCAACCATCCCGGCTCAGTTTTAGGCCATTGTGCCCTTTCTCAGGCTCAAGGAATCAATGAGCCGAGTGATGTATTCCAAAGCTTAGGCCAGAAACCAGCCTCTAGAACTCTCTCTCCTGAGCTCTTCCAAGAGCTTATTAAAAAGATGTAATGCAAACTTCTCTTCCAAGTTTAATAAATTTTTTTTGTTGTGCATTGTAAGTTGTGATTTTTCCTGGCGTACTTGTGATATACCATTTCAAGCCTCGCAATTTTAAGATTTTGTTCATGTGTTCATAGGAAAAATTTTTTAGGATTTTTTTTAATTGTGATCGTGATTAAAAAAAGTAATCGAGATTGGGTTAGAGCGGTATGAAAAAATATTGTATTTATAGATGTAAACACACTCACATATATGTATACATATATGTACATATATACATATATATATATGTGTGTGTGTATAAGATTTTAAGGCTATTATCAGATATATATACATATATATAATATTTTATATAAATATATAAGATTTTAGGACTGTTAGGGCACCTAAAGTGTCTTATGAGCCTCACCAGACCGTCTGATATCAAAAAAAAATAAAAAAAATACCATGTGCGCTACGGCGCGTAAATCGGCATTTTGACCTGGTCAAAGTGCCGATTAACGCGCCGTAGCGCACATGGTAAATTTTTTTTATTTTTTTTATTTTTTTGACCTTGAGGCTCAAAAGGCACTCTATAAGGGTCTCTAGGTGCATTTATAATGGTCACCAGACCATATATATCAAAAAAAAATAAAAAAAATGCCATGTGCGCTACGGCGCGTAAATCTCCATTTTGACCTGGTCAAACTAGAGATTAACGCGCCGTAGCGCACATGGCATTTTTTTATTTTTTTTTGTTTTTTTTGCCTTGAGGCTCATAAGGCACTCTATAAGTTTCTCTAGTTGACTTTATAGGATCTACATTTTTTGTATATATAAATATTCATATATATGTGTGTGTGTGTGTACATATATATATATATATATATATATATATATATATGTGCATATGTATATATATTTGTATATGTATATATATGTGTGTATATATGTTTGTGTGTGTATATATATATATTTGTGTGTGTGTGTGTTTGTGTGTGTTTTGTCCTGTGTGTATAGTGCTTTTATAATTATTAAATGAAATGTTCATTGGCACTGAGCATACAAAAAAAATGGACTCAACAAAGAATGTAACACAACTCACAAAGTTTTCATTAATGTGTGAAAAAGCTACAAAGGAATCTGGGAACATTACAAAATTTTGTAGGGAGAATTACAAAATGGGTTAGCCTATTGAGGTAGAAGGCTACGCTCTAAACGTAGACGTAGGGCTAGGGACATATCTACAGGCTTCAAAGTAACTCTCTTGGCATGTACCATAGCCAGCACTGAGTCTTCAAAAACAGAAACTACAATATCTTCAGCAGCTTCTTGAAGAGCTTCAAGAGCTGTGCTCTGTATGCGGTCAACCCTGTCAGAATATTTTTCCATTGTTTCTCTCACCAGTCGAGAGAATGGTGCCTTGGGGATGAGAAGATCTGTGCTTTTCTGATATTTCCTAATCTCTCGTAGCGCGACTGTCCCTGGCCTCCATTTTCTCTTCTTCTTTGTAACTGGTGGAGGCGGTGGTGGTCTTTGATTCTCCCACGGTGGTCGTTCAGACCTGAACTTCTTTTTCTTTTGTGCACGCTCTTCCTCTTCTTGTTGGTCCCGAAACTTGCCCTCCATTCTTTTACCACATTTCTTGACTGGCCGCCTGGATGTTGTGGCTGCCTGTGGCTGTGCTTGGCTTGCCCTCCTTGCGTCCTCTTTGGGCTGCTGTCTCTTTTGCATTTCTGTCTCCCAAGCTGCCCTCACAAGAGCAAACTCTTTGTCAATGGTATCTTTCGTGATGCCGTAGGACAAGAGCTCGACCTCCCTGTTCTGTAAGATAACCTCTAGCTGTTCTAGGGTGTCGGCCTCAATAACAATCTCCGGTGGCTGCCCTTGACCTTCCTCGGCTTCTTTTCGACGCCGTTCTTCTTCTGCTTCTCTACTAGGCCCTGCTTCTTCAGCTTCCTTCCTGCGTTGTGCTTCTTCAGCCTCCTTCCTGCGCTCTTCTTCTCTCATCTCCTTTGCCTCTTGCTCTGTTACGATGGGTAGACTTGTCCTTTTTGCTGTAGCAGGTAGTGGGCCGAGTTGATCGAAAAACCGCAAGTCTTGCTCCTGTTCTTCTGGCATGGCCTAGGTATTTACGAGTGCAAGAGATAGTGGGAGGGCAAGAGAGAGTAGAGCACAAAGAAGAAATTGAAATGTGGTTTCTATAAATGAAAAATGACTTAAATATGTCTATAAATATAATTTTTTAAAACTTTTAGAAAATTTAAAAACACAAAAAGATTATAATCAGAGAGTTTAAGCCCATGAGGAACCACACCGACGCTTGCTTGCTACCCACTGCCGTAGTCTCTCCCTAGCATTTGATCTGTTGTATCCTTCAGTTCTTCTTGCATTAACAGTTTTCATTATTTGACGCCTAAGAGACAAATTACCGCGACTTTTCTGCCTTTTTTTGCCAACCAGAACGCGATAGAACCAGTTGAACATTTCATGGAGTGCATTACTCTTGACTTTGCCACCACCATGGCGAGTGCCCTTAAAATACACGGCCTTTGCTTGGTAATGTGATTTCTCCATGCCTTGATTGCTCCAAAGTGCTAAAGAGCCATATCTATCGAGAAAGTATGGCCCATGTGCATACAATATATGCTGCATAGAAAATTACAAAAAGTCAACAAACAGTATGAAGAACATACTACAAGGACACAATAAATACAACATTACCATGTAGTGAGTAATGTGTGTTTCTCCCCAGGCCTTGACCATTTCTTCTGTGAATCTACAAGTGGCTTGTTTAAGTGCCTCAATACCATGGTCATCCAGGTGAGGTCGCTCTAGAAGATCGACCATTTTATTACACACCTCCCATACATGTGCACGTTTTAGGCCAAGCCTGGCATCATTTCCTCGATATGTTGTGACATCACATATCTTCTTCCAAATTTCAAAGTCAGTGTGGCTATGAGAACCCAAGTGGTTTGATAGCAAGTGTCTTGCCTTTGATCCACCCATGCAAATTTTATTAGGGTTGTCTTGTGTAGGGTTTGATTTTCTGTCCTTTGTCAAGACCACTGCTCCAGCATGTAATCCCATAGAGGAAAGTACACCCTCTAGTGCACGTATTGACTCTTCTCGTCGATCTTCGGGCTCCATGTTCCAGACATAGTTTATGTGGAGCATCAATAGCTTATCCAAAATCCTCAGTCTTGCATGTAATGTGCACACATGCACTTGACATAGTGGAATTTCCAAGATTGGGTTCCAAGCATTGTCCTCCTGGTCACGACTAGGTGGCTTGCTCTGGTCACAACTTAATATGCCATTATGCCATACCTTTGATCCTTTCCTCTGTTCAGCATCAAAAACGATTGCTTTTTTTGCACCCACCTGTTTTTGACTTTTGCCTTTGCTAGGTTGTTTCCCTTTTACTCTTGAGTCTACTGCTGTCTTGGAATGACAACAGTAAACACATGAGAATATAGTATTCGCACCTGTTTTACAACCCAACATACACTTTAAGGTTTTTAGATCGCCACCCAAGTGCCATTCAACGTTAAAGCAGCCTATTCCGGGAACATCAAGCTTCTGACCATTGACCTGACAAGAGACGACATGTTGAATGCCAGACTGTTCAAAATACCACCTCAAGGTATCATGGTTCTCTTTTGGGAGGACCCATGCTGCTTGCCACCAGATGTTCTTCTCTGATTGAATGCCGTAGTAGTCTTGCTTATGCCCTTGACCCCTATTGTTGCTGTCTTCAGTTGCATCCAACTCTTGGGTCTCTAAAGGCCTTCCTCTAAGTGCTCGGCTCATCAAGGTTAAACTAACACGCTCCAGTCTTTGACCTTTAACCACTTGACATTCATCCAGCTTCAAGACAAACACGGCATTTCCACCTGTCTCTTCAAGTGTGAGGCCATAGTACTGAATCATTGCTTTTTGTAGCACTTCCATGTCGATGTAGACATTGTTATATGCATTGTATTGAAAGGGTTTGATTGTTGGCATTGGCATAATATCCTCCACCCACTTGTACCCACCCTCGAACATGGATGCAATATCACCATTAGCACACTTCTTTGCCATCTGTAAGCTATAAAGTGTTGGAAGCAAGGATTGCGTAACTCCCTTTGCTCGCAACCCTAAAGTGATTGACCTGTACATTGCTCTGTAACCTTTCTGGCTAATACCTGCTGAGTCACATATATCAAGCATCTCTTTGGGGGTGACAATTTCTTTGATTTCCTTCAAGAAATGTTGACGAAGGGTCTCCCGCAGCTTATCATTACCAGAACCTGTTATCATTTCCATAATATCCTTCTCCTGAAGGACATGCTGAAGAAGGGAGGCATTAACATTGTCCTCAGCGTTGTTACATCCTAGTATAGCTGTTGCACAAGCCCTACAATCACAATGGTCAACCATGAGAGATGCTTTATTCATTAATTGCTTCTCAAAGCTGCTATAATTCCTACAAAAATTTTTACCTGGTTGTTTGTTTACGCCTCTTGCATGCGCCTGCTGTCTTTGAAAGCAACCCAACAGCTTTACGTTTTCTTTGCCTTGCGTGATATCCCATGGGAAGATGAGTGAAATGGTGAACACGACGCCGAAGATTACGAGTGGAGTGTTGAAGACGAACATAATTATCGGTAAATTGATTTATTGTGCGCACACGATCCGCTAGATTATTCTTCTGCACCTCCAGCTCCTCTGAGAGCTCTTTATTCCTCTGCATCAAACCATTGATCTGCTTAGTCGATGCCGCTTGAAGCTGGTCGAAGACAAATTGTGTTTGCCTCTTTTCAGCTGCCTCATCTAGCCACAACATGTGTAATCTCCTACAATAACCAAGAAGCCCATTGAAACCATCACCAACAAACATAAGAAAACTTGTAATGCTTTTGAATGGTGGAGGGGCACCAGATATTGGATCTGGTGGATAAAGATTTCCATCAATCCAAAGATCAATGGCCTTTGCTCCTTGCATTCGAAGCTGATTGTATGAAATATTGGGTGCAACATGCCTACTGCGTAGGGTTGCGTATTCTGTCTCCAAATCAACCTGAAGGCGGATCTTAGAAGGCTTATTGGTGATGTCTTGTAGTGCCATCTACAAGAAAGTAGGCTTGTAAGCTTGGGTTGAATAGGAGTGGAAGGAGCAGGATATGGTATCAAAAAATAATGGGAAGAATGGAGATGAGGGTTGCTTCTCTAGAGCTGCATTGTGGATAGAGAAAGAAGCCAGAAAGGGAGCCAAAGAAACATAGAGAGGGTTGGCAATGGTGAGACGAAAATGCAAAGGAGATAATGCATCATGGGAAGCTTCTTTAGTGCAAGCTATGGCTGCTAAGCAATATAGAGAGAGAATACTTCATGAAAAGGTTCTTCTGTGCTACAACTGTGGGTTTGGAGGGAGAACAAAGTATTGTAGAAAGAATGCTCCTGGTAAGCTTCTTCCTTGCAAGCCATGGCTACTACTGTGGGTTTGGAGAGAGAAGGCTCATTTAGGAGTACAGACCTGCTAGCTATGGAGAGAGGACCAAGTACTGTAGAGAGAATGCTCATGGTAAGCTTCTTCCCTGCAAGCCATGGCTACTACTGTGGGTTTGGAGAGAGAAGGCTCATTTAGGAGTACAGATCTGTTAGCTATGGCTTTTGGAGTAGAGAAAGACGCTTTTTTCCATGGAGAAGGAGTGCAGGGCGTTTTAGAGAGAAGATTTAGAGAGAGAAAGAGATCTGGTGTACACACAAAAAAGGGGGGAAGAAAGTGACGAATTTTTGGAATGTTTGGAGTTCGAAAAGGTTGCTGCAGGCTATGATTACTGACTGACAGCCCATTACAAAGCTTTAAAGTCACCTAGGTGGCCAGATCTAGGAATATCTCCTTTTTTTATTTTTTTTTTGTTTTTGTGAAAAATCAAATATATGCTTTTAAGACTAGGCTTCTAGGCTTGGTCAAAGATGGATTAGCATTTTAAGCATTTCACTAAACGTCCAAATTAAAGGGCCCAAGAAGACTCCATTGAGTTCCTAATGTGAAGAATTGTTTTCCGACAGGAATCGGGAGGATAGAGAAAGAACGGGAAAAGAAAAAGAGACCAAGAAAAACCCATGGGACATAGTAAAAGAAATTCCAGTGGTTAAAATCTATCAAGACGACCCAATTAAAGAGGTGTATAGGGATGTGGAAGAAACCTACTATGCAACCACTAAGCACCCGAGCTTAGAGCTTCCAGTCATGCATACAATAACTGTAGAGCATCTAGATGGTTTCACTAAGCGTTGTTGCGTGACGAGTGGACGAGTGGTGCTTAATGCAAGGATACAACTCAAAGATGCAAGCAGGAAAACAAGTGACATTCTTCTTTAGGGCTCTTGTAAAGAGTTCCAAGTTGTAGATGAGTGTGGGAGTGGGCTTAAGAATAATCCCACATGGGAAGTTTTGGGAGTTTTAGAGTTTTTGTATAAAAAGTGGCTCATTTGAGAGCTTATGGACACATTGGGCTAAACTCATGTTTGAGCTCTCTTGAGACTAGCTCTCCCTCTTTTTCCATAGAGGTGCAAGCTCTTCTCTCTCCCCATCTACATTATTGTATGAGCCATGTTCATTTTTTAATTCAATGCAATGAGTGATGTTTGTCTCTCTTCTCATGTCTATTCTCTAGTGTGCATGTTTCTTTGTTGATAGTTTCAAGGTTTGCGTGCATGCTAGTAGGGAAGTAAGTGCTTGAGAATGAAGTATGCTTTGAGCTTGTGTATGCATTAGCTTAGCTTTCTTCTTGTATTGGATGCATGAATGAGTGGGATGATGAGTGAGTGAGCAATGGCAAGATTGAGCTTGTGTGTGTGTTAAGTCTATGTCAATAGTAGTAGTATTCTTAGCATTCTCTCCATTTGTGGATAAGCTTTTGTGCACCGGTACGGGTTGAATCCCTAGCTCCGAAAGGGATGCAAATCCCATTGGATTGAGCTATATGTGGATCATGCTACTCTTGCTACAAGTGAGAGAGTTTTCCGTCTCTCCATTGGCACTGTCTGCCGGGGAGAAGACTCAAATCCGGTTGAGAGTGTGTGGAAACCACCACTATTTCCTCTTTTGGTTGTAAAACCATTGAGTGATTAGGTTAAGTTCGGGTGTGCGATCTCGGTGTGAGTGGATAAGGTTAGGATAAGAAAAACCCATTGAGCGGTTAAGGTTTCTCCCGCATTGTTTTTTATGTTTTATTACTTTGATGCTTTTTCAAGTACCGTTTACTATGCGTACCTTCATTGTTTTTTGTCATTTCATGCTTTCATGCTTTTCGCTAACATGTAATTAGTAAAAAATAATGAAAGAAGCCAAAGGCCTGGCAGGTGTGAAGTGGTCGCAAGTAAAGAAGGCGGCGGCTGTTGCACTAAGTCAAAGGTGGCCAGCGGGGTGCTTGGAGCCAAGGAGTGGCTGGCCGTTGAAAGCCATCGAAGGCCGGGTAAAGAGGCAGTGGTGAGGCGAGAAGAATAGTGGCCGGCTGCATCTGACGTGGCCAGCATGGAGGCGACCGGCAGCTAGCTAAACAAAAGGGCCGGCAGCTGCTAAGCCAGCGAGAGGCGGCTGGCTGTAGGCGGTGGCGGAAGGAGACGAAGAAAAAAAAAGCCAACCGGTGCGAAAGTTGGCTGCAGCTGGCTAAAGAGAAGGCGGGGCGCAGCAGGCAATCAGCGAAAGCAAAAGAAAGCTTAAGGCGATTGCTGGCAGCAGAGGCCGGGCAGCGAAGGTCAAGGCCGCGAAGGCCGCAAGGAGGTGAGGGTCCGCACAGCAGGCGTCAGCGAAAGCACAGCTGTGGAGACGAGCGAAGGCCAGAGAGGCCTGGTGGCCGTAGAGAGAGAAGCTGGTGCGAAGGCGGCAAGAGCCGGTTCGAAGGTGACAGTAGAAGGCGGCCGGCTGAAAGCAGAAAAGGAAGGCCGAAGTGGTGGCTGTGGCTGCGAAGGCGGCTGTTGGCTGCGGGAGGAAGAGGAGGCAGCTGGCGAAAGAACGTGAAGGAAGCAGAGGCGAAGGAAGGAGGAAGCGAAGGAGAAGTTGGGCCAGGCGACTGGCTGCACAGCAGCTGATTGAGAGCGAAGGTGGCTAGCGTCTAACTGGCCGGCGTGGAGGGCAGCTGGCTATAGAGCTGACAGTAAGCAGGTGAAGGCGATGAAGACGAAGCACGTGAAGGCGGCCGTAGAGCGGCGCACGATCTGGAGCTGATAAGAAATATAAGGTTAGTGATTTTTTTATTTTTATTTTTTATTATTTATTTTTGTTAATTTCCTTGTTCTTTGCATTTAAAAAAAAAAATATATATAATAATTAAAAAAACAATAAAACAATAAAAATATTTTTTAAAAAAAAAAGAGAGAAAAGAAAAGAAAGAAAGAAAGAGAAATAAAAAAATAAAAAAAATAATTTTTTTTTTTTGGGGAGCATAATTTGTATTTTTTTAAAACTTTTATAATTTTTTTTGCATAATAGTGTAACTTGTATTTTTTTAAATTTTTGTAATTTTATGCATAATTAGTATTTTTTTAGCGTAATTCATATTTTTGTGTAATTAGTAAAAGAGTAAAAAATAAAAAATAAATAATAATAATAATAATAAAAAATAGATAGTTACACACATATTCCTGATAGTTGCATTTAGTGGTTAGGTAGGGTTAAAATATATATATATATATACATATATGTATATATGTATATACATATATGTATATATGTATATACATATATGTATATACATATATACATATATGTATATACATATATACATATATGTATATACATATATACATATATGTATATACATATATACATATATGTATATACATATATACATATATGTATATACATATATACATATATATATATATATATATATTAAAAAAAAAACAAAAAACAAAAACAAAAACAAACCTTAAAATTTGACCTTATGCACTTGCGGTCGGGACGTCATATAGACACTGCCATAGGGCCTAGGGCACCTTCTAGAGTACCTACGCAGGAAAGTGGGACCCAATCGGTAGGAAATTTGGCAAATATTGCTGAAACCTTTTCCGAATCCCAATCTGATACCCTTTCCAGAACAACTAACTCATTGTCCATGGACAATCTAGGGCCGTCAAATAGTCATCCCTTAGCCCCAAATAGGACACCCAGAAGATCTTTTAATCCATTTAAAGCCGACACCATGGGGTTAACACTCAATGTGAGACTCCAATATGTCTACACGAATGCTCAAGGAGCTGAGATCTTTAGGGATCCACAACAACGGTATCTTGTTAAGATCGTAGACTTTTTCTTAGAACTTGATAGAGCACCTCTAGTCAATGACCAGGGTAACATGTACATGGGTGGAGATGGTGTTCGCTATGAAGTCACCTATCATCCAGAGAATGTAGACGAATTAGGGGAGCTCTCTAAAAACGAGTTCTTAGACTTATCAAAGCTTTCCAGAGCAAGGGAGTCTAGAGATGATTGGCTCATTGAGCCGGACATGCTTGGACCATCCAATGCCCAGTCCTTAAAGCCATCCATAGATGATTTACTTCTTGTAGATCTAAATTTGGAAAGGGATAGGAAAGGCAAGAGCAAAATGGATCAGGGGGCTGAGAACTAATGGGAGTTTGTACGACAAATTCCAGTGACAAAGGTCTTACAGGATGACCCACTTCAAGAGGTCTATAAGGACTCTTTAGAAGGATATTATGCCACAACTAGATTGCTAGAGCTAGATCTTCCTCTAGCACTTGTGGTGGTAGTCGAGAAGCTTGCAGGACACATGAACCGAATCGTTGATAAATGGGCCAATGAATACCGAACCTTGGATTGGAAGGAGATTCAGGAGCTCACATGGAAAGGACAACCATTATTCATGGAAGTGTTCTCAACTAATACAGCTAAACCAGGAGAGACAGCCTTTCTTTCTTTGGAGAAACTGCTGCTCCTCCCCTACGAGAGTTCATTAGAGAGGGACCCTCAACATCAAAGTGGACCACTGCAAGTAGCCCAACTCTAGCACCAAGATATTATCCTACACCAAAAGTGCGACCACAGATCACACCACAACAACGTTTCTCTCACTATGACAATCGGAGGGTAGGGGAGCCAACTCGGCCTCCCATAAATGCACCTCCTGAAATGCGGATAACAAGATCTTTGGAGGGTTGGTGAGGTAGGTAATAGGGGACCCACACCAATTTGGGATGCATGTGGACCATCTTACCAAAGAGAGGAACAATTCCCACTGAGAGTGAGAGGCCGTAGGCCCTATGATGAGTATTCAAGACAAGTAAGGCCCTCAACTCTTCAGAAACTGGTAAAGAAGTACGAAGGGTCAGGAGATCCATATGACCATGTAGCAGCATTTAGGCAAGCAGTTCGAGCTGCAAGTGACTGACAAGCATACTCAAATTGAAGGATTTGGCTCACTCTTGAGGGAAAGGCCCTTGCTTGGTTTCAGGCACTAGAGGCTTCAGACAAATCTTCTTTACGAGTTCTGGAAGAGAGATTCATTGTTGCTTTTTCCTTGATGGGGTTCAACATGACACAGTAGCAAACATCTACTCTTTCAAGTAAGGCAAGACTGAGAGTGTTAGAGATTGTGTAAATAGGATGAAGCAGTACATTAATCGTTGCCCAGAAGATGAGAAGCCCACCCAGAGTCGATTAATTTCTCTCTTCTTAAAAGGACTCAAAAATTCAACACTGCATACATATCTCTATGCAAAGAAGCATACAAATTTCAATGAGTGTTGCCATGATGCTATGGATTTCACAGATAACTTCAAATTCCAAGATGGTACTGGCCCTGAGGTGAAACCTAGAGATCAGTGGGGTGATGACCAAAGTTCAGGGTCTAGTGCACTAGTAAATCCAGACCAGATAGCTAACCTAGTACTAAGGAGATTGGGACAAACCTATCGCCCACCCATGTAGCCACAACAACAGCAACAGCAGCAGCGAATGAGGAGTGTACTACCTACAGGTCCTCATCTTTGTGGAGCATGTGATGGTAACCATAAAACCGAGGAATGTAATACCTTTTCTCCTCTAGTCACAAACCAACCCACAAAGAAGTGGTGCCAGGCTTGTGCTTGGAACTTTACCCACACCACACAGGAATGTACTCGCATTGTAAGAATGAGACAGGAGCGTGAGCAGCAAAGGGGTGGAGTGACTCCACAAATGCATCAACAGTATACTAATTTTGAACGTAAGCCACCGATGGCACAAGAGCAAGCACGACCTGTTCTTGGAGCTCAACCTCCTGCTCCTGGGACTGCTCCTGTGAGGGTTGTTGACTACGACAATTCAAATATGTGTAGAGACTTGGTAAACCCAGGCTATGTGGAGGAGGAATATGCATCATATTCATCCAAGGAAAATCTCTTTGAAAGTCCCGCATATCCAAGCCAAGCACTGAGGCTCAACCAGGGGAACAAAATTCTTTGATGTTGCTAGGCGGCTACCAACCTAGGACTCTAGGCCCCTCAGGTCAATGGCAGCAAAGGAAAGTAGAAGCCAAACTAATGGGCCCCTGTTATGAGTGCGGAGAACCCCATTGGGCTCGTGATTGTCCACTTCGCTCAAGGCAAGCAGCTCGATCCAATACAACAGTACCACAGTTTCCACCAATTGAAAGATATTGTCTAGGGTGTTGTATAGAACACTTCCCAAAGGATTGTTTGCTGAAACCACATGAGGAAGGCACCTCTCAACCAAAGGTCTCACTCAACCTTGTAGGGGCAGTTCCATTGCCACCTTCATCAGAGAATGAGGATGTCGTGCCACTTAGAGTCATGACTAGATCACAGACACAAAATGCCGAAATGCAAACTGATGAGACACCTCAAACTAGGGATGCAAAGGCAAATCTAGTGGACAAGACCCTACATTCCAATAGAAAAAAGACCACTAGGAGGAAAAAGAACCGCAATAAGCGAACTAAAAGTGCATCCACTAGTTCTCAAGAAGCCTCTAAACAAAACATGGGGGATTAAGCTTTTACATCCCAAGAAGTGCATGAGGAGCATCAACCTCAACTTGGGTCTAGTGCTAAACAAGATGAGGCTAGTACGACTGAGGATAGTTTTGGGGGTTCTGTTTTTGTGGATAAGGTGAACGAGACTCTAGATGCCATCATTGATGCTCATAGAAGTCGCATTGCAGCTTTATCTGAGCTACCCAAGAAGCTTCAAGAATACCCAAACCCTCGTGAGGAGAAGATCAATCTAGCTGTACATCAGCAACTCATTAGGGAAGCTCAATCAATACTTGAGGGCCCACCTCCACCTATCCCTCGTCGGGGCACAACCTCTCTTAAGCCAACATTAGACACCATACCAGAAGTGTCATCAAGTTGGGAAATGAAAAGTGAGCTCATCTCACAATCTCATAGCGAGAAGTCTACACCAATTGCCACCCCATTGAAAGAAGGTATTCTGCCACCACCTAGCCTTGCCTTCCCATGCAATGATGAAGTTATTGATGCTAAAACAAGGACATGGCAAATGAGATGTGGGCAGCAGTTCATGAGAAAGTTAATGAGAATATGTCCTCTATTATTTCACCTCCATTCTCTGAGGTGGATTTTACCAGGAGCAATGAAAACAAATTTAGACGCCCAAGCATCCAGGAGGAAGTTCAAACAATTGTTTCTCGTAGAAGTAAGCATACAATGAAAACCTTACCATCATATTTGGGAGAATATGAGAACTGTTCTCAAACCTTGAGGATACCCTTCATGCATAAAAGGTTGACAAAGGAGATGGATATGGGTATCGTGCAAGCTATTTTGTCAGCACCAGATGCTTGTACCTTACCTTTGCTTGATTTGATAAAGCTTCGTCCAGAGTTGTGGAATGATATTGCCACATGTTTGTCAGAGCAAGTATTGCTACAAAAGGGTCACCATCATTGTACTATACACCCTGAGACAAAGCATGTTATGCTAGTTCCTATCAACAAAGTAGGAAAATTTTGTGAGGACGATCAGGGAAATGCTACCCTCCCATTAGAAGTGCGAAAAGTAGCTTCAACTGCACTACTTGATAGTGGTGCAGGAGTGGGCATTGTGACAAGGTCCATTTGGGAAAAGTGGGGCAAACCAACTATTAGGAGTACTAGGATGTGCCTGCAAGCAGCTGGCAGATGGAAGCTTAGAACATCCCCTTGGGTTGCTTGAGAACATATTGGTCACAACATGTGGGATTGAATATGAGCACACCTTTGCAGTAGTGGATTTTGAAAAACATCCAAACTATGAAGTGATATTGGGTAGACCATTCATGCGACAATTTCAAATGATTCAAGATTGGGGATACAATTATTTGTACCTCTGACATGATTCTGTCATCACAAGGGTCAACCTAAAGAATCACTCATATCGTGATGTAACAAGGTCTCCAATAGATGAGTTTGATTCTGCTTCATCTGAGGGCTCAAAAGTTACATTGTCAGATGGGCGAGAAGATCTGTGGATGTGTGGAGCCTCATGTAGGGATTTCAACACTGAGAGACTTAAGGGTAATCGAAGTGTATCAGATGAGGCATACATTCCACAACCCTTCCCTAAGCACTTAATTGATCCACTAGAATGGAGTCATGTCCTTGCAACATTATCGACATGTGCTTTACCTAAGCCAATTCAATTTTGTGACTCAGATGGATATGACATTATTCCTATACGAATGGTACAACCACGTGATCTTCTAGATGTTTTGTACTATGGGGATGCATCCACAATAGCACTGTGTGCAGAGGAAGTCTCAGTGGAGGATTTAACACTCGAATTTGCTAATGATGCTGATAAGGAAGATGGATGGGACTCTGATTTTGATAATGATGTGATAATCCCTGGTGAGGAAGAGTTAGGAAAGGCACGCCTACTCTTGAGAGGAAGGGAGGTTCAAGTAGAGATCCCTCGAAGCCGACCTAAATGTAAATGCTGTAAGAGCCACAAGAGAATCCATAAACAAGATGAGAGGGAACGACGTGAGAGACTACAAAAAGAAAAGGAGGAGTTTAAGAATGAACACTCTCGACCACCACCTCATTTCTCAGGAAAGAACGGATATCTATACTATGTCCAAGCACAAGATAGTATCAAAGACCAAGTAAAACGATCAGATGGATTCCAACCAGGAGAAAAGCTAAAAACTGTTAGCAAAAATCGTAAAAAAACGAAGAAACAAAAACCAAAACTCAAGTCTAAAACCGATTCAAAAGAGAGTGTCGGAAGTGCAAAGATAACTGTTGAACAAAAAAATCCGATGCAAGATGGCAAAGGAGAGCTCAAAACCACATGGTCTTCAATGAGTGATGACTCAAGTGGACAAGAACAAGGTCTCAATGTTCCCCCCAACTTCACACAGTACACTCTTGAAGATCGGAAGATTGTTCTTTAACAGCCCATGCGACAAAAGCCAAGCATGCCAGGGGTTTCATATGATGGTCCAGAAGATGCAAAAAAGATTGATATCGCTAAGCCAGGAGAAGAGCCTCGCTATGTGTGGATTGCCACAGACTTGTCCTTAGATGAGGAGAAGTTATTAATTCAAACAATAAAGGAGTATCGCGATGTTTTTGCATAGAGTTATAAAGACCTCAAAGGAGTTGATCCAAGCCTATGTCAGCATACAAGCCCATTGCGAGAGGATGCAAAGCCTTCCAAGCAACGTCCTTATACCTACAATGAGAATTTTGCACCAAAGATAAAAGAAGAAATAGACAAGCTCTTAGAGGCAGAATTTATCTATGAGATTGAACACACTGAATGGGTCTCCCCTATTGTAGTGGTGCCCAAGAAAAATGGAAAACTTCGAGTATGTGTAAACCTCAAGAAGGTAAATGCAGCTACTGTACGTGATCATTACCCACTTCCAATCACGGATCATGTTCTGGAACGAGTTGCAGGGAAAAAGGCATATAGCTTCTTGGATGGATTCTCTGGTTACAGTCAAGTGTCAATTGATCCAAAGGATCAACACAAGATAGCCTTTGCTACTGAAGATGGCATCTTTGCCTATCGTGTTATGTCATTTTGTCTAACAAATGCACCAGCAACCTTTCAGCGGTTAACGAGTCATGTATTCAAGGAGTACCTTAGGCAATTTCTTGAGATCTTCATGGATGATTTATGTGTTCACTCACAAGAGCGTGATGATCATATAGAACACCTCAGACTTGTGTTTCAAAAGTGTCGAGTTTATCGTATATGCTTGAATCCTGACAAGTGCAAATCCATGGTAAGACAAGGGAAAATTTTGGGCCATATTGTTTCTCGCAATGGAATTTCAACAGATATGGATAAAATTGATGTCATTGTCTCATTACCTTGGCCTATCAACCCTAAAGGGGTACAAACATTCATGGGACATTGTGGCTATTATCGTCGATTCATCTACATGTACGTTGTCCTAGCCAGACCATTATATGCTCTTCTTGTAAAGTTTAATTGGAATGATGTGTGAGGAATCCTTTGAAAAGTTGAAGCAAGCATTAGTGACTGCACCCATCTTACGGGCACCTGATTGGAACCAAATCTTTCATGTCCATATTGATGCTTCAAACTTTGCAATTGGATGTATTTTGGCTCAATCGGGAGAACATAATAAGGATTTCCCAATCTCATATGCTAGTCGACAGTTGAACAATGCTGAGAAGAATTATACCACAACAGAAAGAGAAGGTTTGTCCATGATATATGCAGTGAAAAAGTTTCGCCATTACCTTTTGGCAAACAAATTTATATTTTTTGTGGACCATCAAGCATTGCTATACTTGGTGAATAAGCCTTGTGCAACTGGAAGGATTGTGAGATGGTTTATCATCCTTCTTGAGTTTGATTTTGAAGTGGCAGTCCGAAAAGGAACAACTCATCTTAGGGCAGATCATTTGTCTCAAATCACCTCTGGAGAAGCTCCTGTGGGTGTGGATGATGATATGTTAGATTCAACACTTTCCTTGTAGAGACAGCTCCTAAATGGTCTGAATCTATCTTAGAAATTTTGACAAGTGGGCAAATACAACTAGCGGGTCCTAATGTGGACCTATGGCGACCATTCAAGTTAATCTCACGGAGATTATATCGTCAGGGTAATGATGGAGTGTTGCGACTTATACCTAACCCTGACCAATATGTGGAGATCTTGGAATGGGCACATGCGGGTATCAGTGGAATCCATGCATCAGCTACTACTTGTGTGCGACGTATATCTCAGGATGGGTAATGGTGGCCTACCATGCATGCGGATGCTGAAAAATTTGTTCGTAACTGTGCTTTATGTCAAATTCAACAGCCAATTCATAATCACATTATTCCAAATTTCAACTACACCAAGTTGGAGTAAGTATATTGTGTACTATCTTCAGCATGGTCATACTGATCAAAAAATTCCTAAATATCAAAAGCATGCTATTGAAGTTGAAGCGGCAAACTATATGCTGATAGAGGGCCAACTCTACAAGAGGGGCAAGGATAGCAACTTACGCATGTGTGTATGTGAAGCTGACTACTTGAAAATCTTGACTCATACACATGCAGGTGTTGGGGGTGGACACTTTTCGGGCAATACCACAGCCAAGTTGATTAGGGTCTGGGCTTTGGTGGCCAACCATACAAATGGATGCCCAAGAATATGTAAAACGTTGTGACGATTGTCAAAGAACCAAACCTCCCATCACAAAGGACAATATGCCATTGCGGCCTATGTTAAGCACACGTGCTTTTGCAAAATGGGGTATTGATTTTGTCGGTCCCATTAAACCTCCAGCTCGTCACATGCATGCCGAATATATTATAGTCGCAACTGACTATTTGACCAAATGGGTAGAGGCAAAGGCTACAGCTAAAAATGATGCCAGAACCACAGCCAAGTTCTTGTATGAGTACGTGTTTACACGCTATGGCTTACCTATTGAAATCGTTAGAGCGATCAAGGTGTGCACTTTGTGAATGAGGTCATAGAGTTTTTACTTCAAGAATTTATGGTAATTCACAAGCGTTCTGCACCCTATCATCCCCAGACCAATGTAGCTGAGTGTCCATAGTGTTGGATCTTTGTTAGGTTTAAGTTTTTTGAGGTGTTAAGAGTGTTAGAGAACATAGAGGAAAGGAAACCTGATCCAGTTGAGTCGACTGAGATAGTTTAGTCAGCAGTTAGATTGGAGTCATGGATGTTAGCAAAGAACAACCGACTGGTTCAAAGAGGTTCAACAGGTATAAACTTAAGGTCAGTTGATGTGAGAGGACAATTGAAGAGCCTGGAGGGAATTTATCTGACTAGGGGAAAGTGGGGAAAAGTGGAAGCTTTTTGAGTTAGTTTTAGTATGTTTTTACCGGGTTTGGTTCAATCAGATCAGCCATAGTAGAAGTTTGGCCGAGGGTAGGAAGATGTTCAGGGTGATGCTGGGACTGTAGATTTTAAGTCAGTTGATGAAGGATAATAGAGGATCCTAGAGGACTTATTTCAGACTTGGGTTGGTATTAGCATTCTAATTTGGTTTACAGTCAATTGGGTGTTAGCTAGGGAGGTGTTGGAGGTCTGAATTGACCAAGGAGGACAGTGGGAGGAATTAGTGGAGTCATACTAGAGTGTGTTGAAGTGTCCGGAAGTGTTGGTAGCTGAAGGGTTGAGGACAAAAGTAGAATTAATTGGTGCCGCCCTAAGAGCTGGGATTTTAGTGTCCCTCAATTCTAATCCCTTTACATTTTCATCTTGTGTGTCTACTGGTGGTGTTGTAGAGGCCATCACCCGGCTACCTCACAACTCCAATGGTTGGCATGATCATCACTCAATTGAGTGTTTACTGATGAGTGGCTTGAACCCACACTCTTTTGATAGGAAGATCCTAGGTTATTTGATGCACTATCGTTTAGGAGTGAGGCCTTCTCCTATGAGCTTTCCACACCTCAAGTGCATGTGAATATGATTGGATAAGCTGTTTTGTGGCCCCAACTAAATTCTGGTAAGATACTGTCGACTTGTTTTCTGAGGCCGTGAGATTGCAAAGAATAGTTCACGGCATGAAATGTTAGAAAACTGTCCACGTTGTGGATGATTTTCTGCACTTTCACGTGTTCAAATTTTTTTCTTCGAACTCAAAAATCCATGTTACCTTGTTATAATTTTCACTAGTCTCAAGAACTTCCTTAACCTTAATCTAACAATACCAGGTTTGTGAGTTAGATTTGATAGGCATAAAACTGCAAAAATAGTTCACCTCGTGAACTGCAATCTGTTCACGTCGTGAAATGCAAATGGTTCACGTCGTGAAATGCTCTGAATCAGTTCATGTTGTGAAGTGTAAATTATTCACGTCGTGAATGTTTTTTGCTAATTCACGATTCTTAATTTTGTCAGACCCGTGGTGTCAGAGGTGTCAGGATAAGGCTACCTATTTTAGGAAGGTAATCATGCGAATTAAGTCGCTAATTGTGGCGATAATGTTGGGAGTGTTTCACACCGCGAAGTGGCACAAAAAGTTTCACATCGTGAAATGGCCTCCTGTAGTTTCACGTCGTGAAATGGCCTCCTGCAATTTCATGTGGAAAATTCCCGCATCAACTGAGATGAGTTTGGGTGCAAAATACGTATCCAGATGCTTCCAAAATGATTGTGCCATGCATAAGAATGTAATACGAGTTCAAGACACAATCAATGCCTCCTTATTTTTATGATTTTTATAAATTTTTGCAAGGAAAGAAAAACAGAACATCACCTTGCTCATTCACGTTAACGATTCTGGTGATACAAACATCAAAATTGACTAGAAAAAACAAAAGTTGCACTCATTTCTTTGGGCATATAGGACAGCCTATAAAACATCTGTGGGCACAACCCCATTTGAGCTTGCTTTTGGGCTAGATGCAATTCTTCCCATTGAATTTCTTGTACCTACTCTACGAGTTGCTAAACAATTGGACTGGACTGGTCATGAGCTTTCACAATGCATTGATGAATTGGAAAAGCTTGATGAGACCCGCTTATTGGCAGTAATGGGGATGTATGCCGAGAAGAGGAGACAAAAGCAATGGTATGATAGAAATGTAACAACTGGCCGATTCAAAAAAGGGGACCTTGTGCTCTTGTACACACTTAAGAAGCATAAGAGAAAGCTCAAGAAACGTGGCCTAGGACCGTTTGTGATTAATGAGCTGACTCCAAGTGGTGCAGTGCGTTTAGAGACACTAGTAGAGGGTGAGCAAATGCCTAGCAAATGCCTAACTTCATTAATGGAAGTCGTCTCAAGAAATACAATGAACCATTAACTGAAGCCATGCTTCAACAAATGCATGCTGCACACACACGGAAAGAAGCACATGACCTACTTAAACGTCAGGCTCAAGAAGAGGCTAAAGCTAGAGTTGCAAAAGCCAAGGAGTGTCGCAAGGCTTCTATGTTGGCCTTACAGTTGGCTACTGATGAACCATATGTCGATCCTTTCAATATTCAAGTGTGTCTTCATCTTCATGAGACTACCTACTTTGTCTCTGCCTTAATTGACTCTGGTGCAGATTATAATGTCGCAAGGCTTCTATGTTGGCCTTACAGTTGGCTACTGATGAACCATATGTCGATCCTTTCAATATTCAAGTGTGTCTTCATCTTCATGAGACTACTTACTTCGTCTCTGCCTTAATTGACTCTGGTGCAGATTATAATGTTCTCGGTCGATCATGGTTAAGTGGTAGAGACTGTTCTCGGTCGATCATGGTTAAGTGCTACCAAACTATTCATTAGATTGGAAGAATAGACAATTCAAATTGCAAATTGATTCTGATTGCATCTTGGGATCTGCCACTCCACGAGCTTTATCATGTCAAAAGGGTGGTGTTTCTACCTTACACAACCCACTTTCAAAATCTGCTCTGGAAGCTCCAACACAAATGATGTGGATAATCGATGAGTCCTCAAGTGAGGGCCATGGCTGGCATGTTCCAACTACTTTAGTCACTGCTCAAAGAAGGCCAGGCAAGAAGGAATTATCAATTTGGCTACCCAAAGATGCGTACAAACTGGTACCATCTAGCCTAGTTGCTAAGCCTCTTAAAAAGCACATCTTTTCCAAGCCTAAACCTCAGATTGTTACTCGTTGCGTCCCAAAGCATGTTCTTAAAGCACAAGGCTATTATGAGGGGGCAACAGCAATTTGGCTTCCTAAATGCTATGGTTCGCTAGGGGTAAAAGAGTGTATCAATAAGATTCCAAAAGCCACCCTTGGTTTTCCATATCAGTGGATGCAAAGGAAATCAACACAACCTCTTCAAGATAGGATAGGTGGTTGTGATAGCACCTACAAATCTCCTTGTGTTGACCTTCCCAAAACATGTATTGAATCACCAGTTGTCCCAATTTCTCCTTGTTACACAATTCCACCATCAACTTGTGTACCTAAGACAAATCCAACTTTACATGAGGCTCCTTGGAGCATAGATTCTAGCACTTCAATGCCTAAATCCTCTTATCTTGCTCAAATTCCTCGACAATAGCTAACCTTCCTACCTCTTAAGAAGGACATACCCAAAACCAAAGATAAGGCATTAACACTACAATTGAAGCTCTTTGGTAGATCAGTGTTTGAATAGTCTCACATTTACTAATGTGGTTCCTTATGCCTTTAGAGGATTGTGTTCTTTTGGAGATGATCTTATCTATAATGTTTTTGATTGGGATTGTAATGATGGGTATGAGTGTTTCTAAATTTCATTGTTCTACGACCAGATACCTCCTGATGGATACTTGGCGAGATACATGTCCACCATGCATTGACCCTGATAGTACTCAACCTGAACATCGTGGGGGTTATAGTGCTCCTCCTTTTCAAACTCATTCTAGGTACTTTTATGCTCCCTTAGGTGAAAATTGCTGTGGGCATCACTTTGTCATTTTATTCTATCAATAGCAACACCCATTTCCACATTATCAAGAGTGTGCATGACTTGTATTAGGAGAAGCTTCACACATTTGTTGGATATGCCGCTCTTACTTTAGATGATATGGCACGGGCTTAATGAAACAAATTGTGGGAATTACACCCCAACGCCACATTATCAAGAGTGTGCATGACTTGTATTAGGAGAAGCTTCACACATTTGTTGGATATGCCGCTCTTACTTTAGACGATATGGCACGGGCTTAATGAAACAAATTGTGGGAATTACACCCCAACGCCATAACCTTCTTAATGTGAGAATACCAGAGAGAGGACCAAATCAATGTAGATTACTTGTGGAGGTTCAAGCACAACAATGGTGGAGGGATACATGCATAAATGACTTGCAACCACCTATCTTGCAAGCCCTCCTTCCCCAAGCCTCAACATGTCAATTTTGGATCACTATGAGTACCTACATTGAGCAGTTCCAAAATCAAAATTGTCTGCTTAACCTTCCCATAGAACCAATGCCATATTTTAGCGAGGAAGCACTCCTTTCTCTACCACCTTCTCCAGAGGCCGGTTTTTGTACAGGATTGTCCTTGCATCCTGAAGTGATTGATACCATCTTTCCAGCAGAAGTGGACACGGATCCACCACCAGTGCAAGGGTAAGCTCAGCGACTCCACAATAAGATCAACAAGCCAGGGTACTTTTCTCCCTCTGGGTTTTTCCCCTCGGCTATATTCGGTGATTGGCACCAATAACAAATTTTATTCCTTTCTTTTCTTTTCTTGTTTATTAATAAACATTTTGCAGAGATCTCAGCTAAACAAGAGTATACAAACACGCCCCAATAGTCCACCTACCGTGCAAACAAATTAGGAAGGGGGGAGACATGCAATGCCTACAAAGAGCAAAGATAAGCAATCTACACAACATCAGCAATGCATCAATGCAAACGCACAACATCAATGAGCACTATAACAGGTGTATTCAAATCATAATCTTTTGTTCTTTATGTGCTTTTAACTTTTGGATATATTGTTTGCATGTTCACACACAATTGGCTGGTTTAAGTTTTAGATTAGTTGTTAAAATATGGTGAGTAATTTCTAGATTCTTAGAGGACTTAGTAGAAGGTATTTCTATTTGAAGATAGTGTAGGATATATACCAACGGAGTATGCCAAGTTCTTATGCTCTCAAAGTATATTAGTTATCCCTAGTGGTACCTACCTCTTAAGTATGGGCTAGGTGCTAGGATTAATAAAAAATTTACAAAATCATGCCCTAAAAAATAAAAAAAAGTGAATCGAGACATGACGTGTCTACAGCCATGTGGAATGCTTGGTAGGACCTGGGGTTGTCTTAGCACCTTGGGGCTGATGCCTTGGTTTCCATGGGGTGAACACTGACATCTAAAAGATTCAGAAAAAGACCTTCAAGGACTCTATCGCCTTGATAGATGTTGGTAGGACTCTGGGTTACATTATGGGCCCTCGAGACCGATGCCCTCATCTTCATGGGATACTCCTTATGTCAAAAAGAAAGAAAAGGGTCTGTTGCCCTTGAGATACTTAGTGGCCTTTAGATTCTCTTGGCGGAGGTCTTTTGGCCATTGCTTGGGTCTCATTGGGATGGAACCTTCCTCTTTATCATCTTTTACACACGCGCCAAAAAAATAAAAAAAAAACAAAAAAAAGAGAAAAGAAGAAGAGGTCCAATCACCATTTCTCATATTTAGGAGTAGGTTTGCCACTTAGGAATAACTTAAATACTTGTAGGACATTGAGACTGCGGTCATAACCGGTGGTGTGCAAGCACACTTGCCTTTGCATAGCACTATCTACCACTTAGTCTCACTTTGACTAGTCTTTACTCACCTCTTTTAGCACTCTTTAAAACTCTAATCAGCCTTTCACTTGTATGCTCACGTATGAGATTGTCATTGCTGGTTTTTTTTCTGTTCTTTTCTTTTCTTCAATAAAAGGCTTTACTTGTATCCATTGTTTTTTGTAGCTTTTGCTTCTACCGCGCTCAAGGACGTGCGCAAAATAGGAAGGGGGGAGTGTTGCGTGACGAGTGGATGAGTGATGCTCAATGCAAGGATGCAACTCAAAGATGCAAGCAGGAAAACAAGTGACATTCTTCTTTAGGACTCTTGTAAAGAGTTCCAAGTTGTAGATGAGTGTGGGAGTGGGCTTAAGAATAATCCCACATGGGAAGTTTTGGGAGTTTTAGAGTTTTTGTATAAAAAGTGGCTCATTTGAGAGCTTATGGACACATTGGGCTAAACTCATGTTTGAGCTCTCTTGAGACTAGCTCTCCCTCTTTTTCCATAGAGGTGCAAGCTCTTCTCTCTCCCCATCTACATTATTGTATGAGCCATGTTCATTTTTTAATTCAATGCAATGAGTGATGTTTGTCTCTCTTCTCATGTCTATTCTCTAGTGTGTGTGTTTCTTTGTTGATAGTTTCAAGGGATGTGGATGTATGTGAAAGAATGGATGTGGATGTATATGTGATGAAAATGGATGTGGATGTGTATGTGAAAGAATGGATGTGGATGTATGTGAAAGAATGGATGTGGATGTGTATGTGAAGAATGGATGTGGACGTGTATGTGAAAGAATGGATGTGGACGTGTATGTGAAAGAATGGATGTGAATGTGTATGTGAAGATGGATGTGGATGTGTATGTGAAAGAATGTGATGTGATGTAAAGAGATGTGATGTGACATGAATATATGTGGATGTAAAGTGATAGATGTGAATGTATGGATAGATGTGGGTAGTCGTACATGTGAACGATTGGATGAGATGTGTATGAATGAGACATGATGTGAATGTGATGTAATGTGGATGGGATGAATGAGATATGATGTGGATAGATGTGATGTGATGTAATGTGGATAGAATGTATGTGATGGGATGGTGATGATGAGAATGAATGTGATGGATATGAATGAGATGTGATGTGAATAGATGTGATGTAATGTGATGTGAATCGGGATGTGAATGAATGAGATGTGATGTGATGTGAATCGGGATGTGATAAGATGTGATGTAAATTGGGATAGATGTGAATGGCTGATATGTGATGTGAATGAATGTGATGTGATGTGATGTGAAAGGGGATAGATGTGAATGAATGAGATGTGATGTGAACGGATGAGATGTGATGGGATGTGAATCGGGATAGATGTGAATGAATGATGAGGTGAAATGGATGTGATGTGATGTGATGTGAATCGGGGTAGATATGAATGGATGAGATGTGAATGGATGAGATGTGAATGAATGTGAGGTGATGAGATGTGGATATGGGTAGATGCAAGTGGATGAGATCTGATGAGGATAAATGAGGAAAGATGTGATGAGATGGAAAATGATGTGTTTGGATGAGAATGGGAATACATATGAAATGGAGGTAAACCGATGAAGGAATGAGTGGAAATTAGGATTCAACCGAATATTTTGGAGGATTATGATCAGTGACACTATGATTTCATTAAATTATTGTTTTAAAGACGGCTGAATCTGTGAAAAAGGCAATTTCATATTGGGTGTGTAAGTGGTGTGACTAGCTTTAAATTTGCATGAATATCTGGCTGGGGGGCCTGGGAACTCTTTTCCGTGGTACTCGAGACAAAACCTAACCAAATTCCTAATTGGATCCCATCACTATAGTGGTTGGGCGGTTGGCTAACCCATGGGACTGCTGGATGGGGTTAGGCTAGACTGATGGATCCGTAAACTGAGACTCAATTCTCTTATAGTACGATAGATGAAGTAAATCCCAGATAGTAATTGTTCTATGGAAAAGAATCAATGGTTATACCTCTCATTGAGGAAAAAAGCATTGGTCTCTATGATCCAAGTGCAAGTTTCTTCCTTGATCTGACCGAGTGTCTTTACAAGTTCGATCGGATTAGTTTAGTTAGTGAGATGACCTTGACTACATTAGAGTAAAAATATCCATGGAGGAATCGCCCGTGCTTTTCGGGCGAGGGAAGTTTTTTCCGGGTTCGGTTTTGGAAGAACCGAGGGATTAGTCTCTTGTCCGGATATCCGTGGGCGAGACCCCGAGTGAGAGGAACCTGCACCGTGCAAGGAGTGCTACTCCCGCTGCTAGCACCCCCGAATCCGTTGCACAGAGGGGGCAGGGATCTTTCAACAAAGGTTCAACAAAGGTTTAAAAACCTTTGAGATTGCATTTTTTTCCTTTTCTTTTCTCTGAAAAAAATGCACAGTGATGTGTTATGCGCCATGCTGCTATGTTGCTCAAGTGCTGCTCATGTACTACATTGTTGTTTGCTCCTTGCTTGCAGTGTTGCAGCCGTCTAACAGAAGGCTCCAAAAATGAACAAACGGTGGTGTTTTTTTTAAACTAAAAAAATGCACCTGCGTTTTTGTTCGTTGATGTCGGCTGCTGAAACTCGTGTTGTCGAATCTTACCAACTCTTGCTTAAGCAACAACAATCACCAATACTTAAGGCTCCATGCGCAACGGTGACAGATAGAACACAGTGAGACGGACAACATCGACGAAACCAGTAGAATGGACGGAGATGGTGCTACCGGGCGAAATGACAAACGGAAAAAACTTTTCCTTTTGGATTCGTCGATGGTCTCCCTGATGATGTTTCTTATTGCTTTGATGAGAGTGCCAGAACAAACACTTTCAATGCTTCCTCTTCAAGAGTCCAAAGAGAGATATCGATGGACTGAACTAGATTGATGGAAAAAATAGACGAAAATCTTTACGAAAAAACCAAAATTTTTACCAATTTTTCTTGTGTTTTTTCATTCTTCTCTTCCCGATTTCTCAATTTGTTGGCTTCCTTCACTTTGCTGAAGATCTTTAATTTGATGATGAGAATCTCCTCTTTGATGAAGCTCTTTTGTTGCTTGCCTTTTTGATGCCTTTTTGCTTCTCACCTTCTTCTACCACCGTTCTTCTTGATGAGGATTTGAATGGCTTATGATAGGCAAGATAGAGCAACATATATGAGAGAGAGAAAGAACACAAGATGTATAGAAAGCTTCTATATTACCTTCTATTTCAGCCACTCCAAAGTTGGCTTGACCTTCACCTTGTGTCTTGATTATGTTACAAAAATTGAGGCCTCCTGCCTTTTATATAGGATCCACCAAGGGCTAGGTTTGGGCCAACCCTAGATCCCTTTTCCACCCACATGCCCACTTTATTCGGGGTGTGTTCACATCTACATGACCTCTTTCTCTCACCCTTTAATCACTTGTACATCGTATATTTCAACATATGCAAACACTGTGTGTGCTGCAAAGAGGTCTTAAAGTTGCCATTGGGTGCATGTATGCAAAGTAAGGTCACTGGTTGTTGTGAGCAGTATAGTACCGCTGCAAAGAATATAGTAGTATTTGCAGGTCAAGAAAGAGTGATGTTGCTGGTAAATTTGTGTTGCAAAAAAAGATGTCAAATTATAGAATAAACCAGATTGTTTCAGAGAAGCTTGACATGAACAAATTCCATGCTTGGAGGTCTAGATTGACAAATTTCCTGATGGAAAAATGTTACTAGAACTATATTGAAGGTGAACATGAGGAGGCTTCAGAGATACCGGAGATTAATCCAACTATTGTACAGATATAAAAGAGTTCAAGGATTGGAATCAAGGAGTAAGGAAAGTCATGTATTGGCTTTCTATCAGCATACAGGACACTACGATTGGACATATACAGGATGAAAAGTCACCTAAGGCATGGGACACCTTGGTGAAGCTGTATGAAACCAATACCAAGGCACGATAAATTCAGTTGAAGAATGAGCTTCGTACTGTGGAAAAGAAGAATATGTCTGTGAATGATTATGCTTTGAAGATCAAGGGCATTGTGGAATCCCTTGCATCAATAAATGTTTTTGTTGATGATGATGATAAGGTGAAAGTGTGTCTGCATGGTCTCGGGCCACAATACAAGGCATCAATAAATGTTTTTGTTGATGATGATAAGGTGAAAGTGTGTCTGCATGGTCTCGGGCCACAATACAAGGCATTCAAGACATCTATTTAGACTCGGAAGAAGAACACTCCCAACTTCACAGATTTGGTGTCAATGCTGATCAATCATTGAAGAGAAGAACTTGGGTGAAGATCAACAGTCTTCACAAAATAGAAACAATTCAAAGCAGTAGGCCTTCTACACAAGTGCAAGTAGAGGATGAGGTAGAGGTCGTGGACGTGGCCCAAGGTGGTGGCCAAATAGGTAATCAGAATTATGGTCAACAGTTTAGCAGCAACAGTCCCAGGATTCACAACAATAATATACAGGTGGAAGAGGCCAGTTTAGAGGCAAGGGGAGTCAACGAGGTCATGGTAATTGGCAAAGGCAGCATAATGATACATGAGGCTATTTTTATTGTGGTAAGCTTGGGCATATGTAGGCAGATTTCTATAAGAAGCCAAGTGACATACGAAATGGAAAAGTGCAACAAAACAACTATGCATCCTCTAGCAAAAATAATGAGGATAATGAGAGGTTGTTTGTTATGCAACATGTGGTTACTGCTATGTCTAGAAATGATGTAGTAGCATGTAAGGATGATGTATGATATGTTGATTTAGGTGCTTCAAACCACATGACAAGTCATGGTGTGGTGAGTGGTTGAAAGACCAGGTTTTTTTAAAACCGTCAGGGGATGACACTGCTCATCCGATTGCCCATGTTGGAGATGTGTCATTATCTATGCAGGATGGTAAAGTGAAGTACCTTGCAGATGTACTTTATGTTCCAAACATTACAAAGAATCTGGTTTCTGTTGGCCAGATGATTGAGTAGAGTTTGCAGGTTCGGTTTAACCCTGATGGTTGTTATGTAGAAGACTTCAAAGATAAGTGTAGGTTGGTTGCAAAAGGCAACAAAGTGGGCATAATGTTTACATTGAATGTGAATATGCCTGAAGTGAGTGCTGTAATGTTTGCAAATGGTTCAGGAGTTGTTGCAGATACAAACATTTGACATAAGAGAATTGGGCATCTCAATGTGCAAAGAAGGAAGTCTACGTAGACTAAACAAATTCTGATAGGGCTGCCTAAGTTTAAAGTTGAACGTATGCAGAAAGTTTGTGAAGCATGTCAATTTGGAAAGCAAACAAAACATGTATTGCCACATGACATAAATGTGAGCAAGAATGTACTAAATGTTGTGCATTTAGATGTATGGGGTCCTACGAAGACTATGTCTATGGGTGGCTACAGGTACTATGTAACATTCATTGATGACCACACGAGGAAAGTGTAGGTGTACTTCATGAAGGATAAGAGTGAAGTGTTCACTCATTTTCAGAATTTCAGAGTTATGGTTGAAAAGCAGACAAGAAAACATGTGAAGTGCCTAATGTCAGATGGAGGGGGAGAATACTTCTCCAATGAGTTCTCTGAATTCTTGTGAAAGAATGGCATTCAGAGACAATTTACATATAGATACACTCCGCAGCAAAATGGAGTTGTTGAGAAAAAAAATAAGCACATTGCAAAGATAGCACAAGCATTGATGGCTGCTGAGAGAATATGCCAGCTATTGGGCTGAGGCTATGTCTACAATAGTTTATATCATGAACATGACTCCTACTACTACAGCCATACATGATGTAATAGAAGTTTATTGGCACGAAACCTGATTTGTCTCACTTGAAAGTTTTTGGATGTATTGCTGTATTGCATATGTGCATGTGCCAGATGAATTACGTACCAAACTGGATCCAAAAGCAAAAAATTATGTGTTTATTGGGTATTCCCTTGAGCAAAAGGGATATAGATGTTATAATCCTGCTACACATGAATTGAGGGTAACCAGGGATGTTGTATTTGATGAGATGAGTAGTTGGTATGATGCTGAAAAGAATGCTGTTTAGGGCATGTAAGTGGAAATGTGGTTGCACAAAATGCAAGTCAACAATAACAATCTTTGAGTGGACCAAGAGAGTCCTCATCCAATGGTTCTGTTGATAGACCATGGAGTGGCAGTCTGTGTCATAATACCAGTCCTGAAAATGTAGTTCGTATATCACATAAAGGCAAAGAGAAAGTGGTTGAGCCCCTTGGTATGCTTGACAGTTCTATAGGGCATTCTCTTGTTGATGGAGATTCTAGTGGCTCGGAGATGAGCCTTGATGAGGAGATTGGGATTCCAGCAATGAGGACACCTAGTGTGAAGAAGGCTATGGAAGACATGAATGCAAAGTTATGAAGATCTAGAAGAGTCAAAAATCCTATGCAAAGGTTGACTTATGATGGTTATATAGCACATCACTATGCATATATGGCAAAAGTTGTGCAGGTTGTAGAACCCACATGTTTTGATGAGGCTATTGGAAATGTGTGTTGGGAGAAAGCTATGGATGAGGAGATGGATGCATTGTATGGAAATGAGACTTGGGGTTTGGTGCCATTGCCCCTAAAGACAAGAAAGCTATTGGCTATAAGTGGGGTGTATAAGGTGAAACATAACAGTGATGGTAGAATAAGCAGGTACAAGGCTAGATTGGTAGCCAAAGGATATGCGCAGACACATGGGATTGATTATGAGGAGACATTTGCCCCAGTTGCAAAGATGGCAACTATGAGAGTTATGATTGTGGTGGCTGCAGCTAAAGGCTGGTTTTTACATCAGATGGATGTCAAAAATGTGTTCTTGCATGGTGACTTGCAAGAAGAGGTATATATGGATCAGCCACCAGGTTTTGAGGATACAGGTCACCCAAAGTATGTGTGTAAGCTTTGTAAGGCCTTGTATGGGCTGAAGCAAGCTCCACGAGCATGGCATGACAAGATTGTTGAGTATCTTGTCACTATTGGTTTTCATATGGTAGATGCAGATCACTCTTTACATGTGCGTAAGAGTGATAAGGGTATTGTGATCATCACCATTTATGTAGATGATCTTATTGTTGGAAGTGACAACTTGGAAGAGATTGAGCATGTGAAATGTCTTCTCAAAAGGAAGTTTGAGATGAAGGATTTGGGAGATCTGCACTACTTTTTGGCAATTGAGGTCCGATTCGCACACGTGAGACAGTATGCATTGGACATGTTGTCCAAGTATGGGATGGTTGATTGTAAACCAATCTCGGTTCCATTAGATCAAAATGACAAGCTTAGTGTGGTGGATGCAGGTTATGTGTTGGAGGATCCCACTATGTATAGGAAAATTGTGGGCAGTTTGATCTATGTCACGATCAACAGGCCAGATTTGAGCTACATTGTTGGCTTAGAGAGCTAGTTTATGTAGATTCCACGCAAACCACATCTTGAAAGTGTGCGATGCACACTTCGGTATTGAAGGGCCACTGTTGATTATGTATTGTTTGATGTAGCAGGTGTACCAATGGAGCTATATGGGTACACAAATGCAGATTGGGCAAGTAGCATCTCAAACAAGAGATCCACTAGTGGATTTATGTTTTCATTAGGGAGTGCTACTATGACATGGAGCAGTGTTAATCCAATTCTACGATTAACAAGAGATACCGCCATTATCTTACATCAAGGATTCATGGTAGATACACCAAAGGGTCATACATTCAAGATATGAAGCAATATAGTGTCCAAAGCTACAACTTGGACGGGCGCCCATAATAGTGTAATGGAGTATTTATGGTGATTCCTTAGGATGAAGTCCTAAGTGATGTACTTCATGGATATATTATGAGAGTAGTCATGGTAATAGCATTAGGCCTCTTATGAGCCTAAAGTGCCTGGCCGGCCACAGTTTAAGTGAGTGTGAATACTTATGGCCATGTATATAAGTGAATTTCTCTTATAATACAACAAACTCTCCCATTGTTCAATATGGAGTCTTGCTCTTGCTAATCCTCTTGCTAATCTCTCTCCCTAATGCATGCTAGTGAGTCTGTGTGAGTGAAGTGAGGTGAGAGGAGGGATGAGGACCCGTAGTGCAACACGGCAGTGTGACAACGCTCGCGGGAGACGCAGTGGAATTGCTTCTCAAGGAGATGTAAAGCTTGGAGACCTCAAGGGTTACAAGCTCAGCCATTGGAAAGATCCTTACACGACAGTGCGGTTCACCAGGTAATCTCTGTTTGGATGTGTTTTAAGGAGGGTTAGGGTGAGCCATAACATTTTTGGCACCGCTATCGGGGAGCCATCCCTTGGCTTTTTTTATCATTGTGCCTCTAATATACGCATAACCCATTGCCTATTATCTTGATTATTGGTTTCCTCTTAAAAAGATGTGGATTTGATGGTGGTTTGTGTGAGATTTGGTGTGGAATAGCTCTCTTTTTTGTTTTTGAAAAGAATGCTTTTTGCTTAATTTTTAAATTAATTTATGTGTTTTTGTTTTTATGGTTTTTCATGTTCTGAGGGCTTGCACATAGTTTGTATTAGGCTTAGTTTGCATCCATTGCATCAAACAATGCAAGAGAATGCATTTCTTAGTGAATGTTAGCTCTCTTTAGTTTAAACATAGAACTAAGATCATTAATTCTAGTTTAATTGTGTGTTTTTTGTTGAAATTGTTTGGATTAGAGTGTTAGCAAGCATTAGGAGTAGCTTAATCTTTCAAAAAATTTCTTAAAAAAAAATCCTTGAATTTGACTAATTTCTCTTAATGGACTGGTTTTTATCATTAAGGGTGATTAATCTTGTTCAAAAGGTCAAAAAATTAGAAAATGTGTTAATTGGGATCTAAATTGATCATATGAGTAGTCGAAATTGGGGTTTTTGAGTGTTTTGAGAGCATCTAGATACATCAAAACACCTAATCACATCAATTTTGATCATTTGGAGAAATTTGACTCTCTTTCCTTAAATTTACCTTAAATTTGTCTTAAAAGAGGAGACTATAATTAAGAGTCTAATTAATTTTCTAATTTAGATTAATTTACACAATTGTTGATGCACAAAGATTAGCATTTCCTTGCGCTATCCAATGATGTGCTCAATTGTGTGAATTAATTAGGGATTAGTAGTTAATTAGAGTCCTTGATTAGTGTAAAAGAGGGAAAGATTAGTGAAAAGATTAATCTTGAATTAATCTTTAATCACTTTTTTACATAACTCATTAAGGCTAATGAGCATTCAATGAGTAGATTCTCATGAGTTGTCAATTTGTCCATTTTGGGAGTTATTTCTGAAGGGTGTAAGGGGTGTCATTAAAAGGTTGACTTTTTTGATTCCCACTTACCTTTTTGAGAAAATGCCCATATCCCTTTCATTTTAAATTCAAAAAATACTTTTCCCTAAAATATATATATATATATATATATATATATATATATATATATTCCACTAGGCTCCCAAAATAATAATAATAATAATAATTTAAAAAAATTCGACCGTGAGAAAATTTCAGCAAAATTTCGGTCGCGTGAAAGACAAATCCAGCAAAAATTTTCGGTCGTGAAAGACAAATCTGGCCGGGAATTTCTGGCCATGTAAGGTAAATCCGGCAGAAAATTCTGGCCGTGAAAGACAATTTCGGCAAAAAATTTCGGCCGTGAAAGACAAATCCGGTTGAAAAATTTTCGGTCATGATGAAAGACAAATCCAGCTGAAAATTTCGGCCATGAAAGACAATTTCGGCCAAAAAATTTCAGGCCGTGAAAGACAAATCCGATGAAAATTTACAGCTATGAAAGTCAATTCCAACCATGTAAGGCAAATCCGACGAAAAAATCTGGTTGTGAAAGGAATTCCGATAAAAACTTATGGCTGTGAAAGTCCGATCGTTTTTTTAAATCAAAATTTAATATTCTATGGAGTCCAATTCATGGCGTGAAAACCTTAGCGTTTCACGGCATGAAACCCTAGAGTTTCAGGCATGAAAAAAAAAATCAAAAGTTAATATTCTATGGAGTCCAGTTCACGGCGTGAAAACCTTAGTGTTTCACGGCATGAAACCCTAGAGTTCCAGGCGTGGAAAATAAAATAAAATTTAATATTCCGTGGAGTCCGCGGAGTTCACGCGCGAAAAAAAAATCAAATTTAATATTCCGTGCAGTCCGGTTCATAGCGTGAAAAGGGGTCCGTCGGCCCAAAGAAAAGACTCTGGAAACCACCCCTATTTGAAGGCCCGTATCTCCTAAGTCGTATATCTGATAAAGGTGCTCTAGGGCTCATCGGAAAGCTGACATCGAGCTCTTCGACTTTGGACTGTCGTCCGAGTCAAAATTGACTATTTTGGCCTCCGACTAGCAAGCTCAAAATTCCATCCGAAAATCAAGGCAAAAAACAACCCAAAACCACAAAAAATCGTAAAAAATAGCGCGAAAACGACGACGAGCCATATTCGGGCTACGTTTTGAGAGTCTAAACGACAAAATCACGGACGACTCAGGGAACAAAGTTGTAGTACTCCAAAAATACTACAACTCCCTCATACAGAGTTTTTCAAAATTCCTTTTGGAACACCCTCAAAAACGTACTGTGAAACGGGGAAAAATTCTCCAAAATTTTTAAGTTGTATATCACGACATACAGAAGTCTCTTAAGGCATCTGTTGAATGTCAAGCTTACTATTTTTATGCCTATCGAAGTGTTTGTTGCCTTTTTCTTTGATAAAGAAATAAGAAATACTTCAACAATGTTTATTTGCAAGTCAAGTAAAGCATTGGACTTTTTGGACAATGGTTGGGTAATAGGAGAAAGGCAGAAGGCATCATTTCTGTTTTGGAGAAGAAGTCAATAGTTTGCAAGTACATTATTGGCTCTCAAAACTTCATTGCAACTTTTCACTACACCAGATATCATTATGTTAATGGCAACCTTATTCCATTAGATCAAGATTTGGAGTCAGATCCCGAGAATACGCCTCTAGTAATGGAGATATATTTGGAAGGGCAATTGCTTACGATGCTGAACACACTATCTAAAACATCTCTTTCTCAAATTAGAGAAGACCTTACATACGAGGAGATTGAACAATTACCAAAACATTATACATTCCATTTATATTTACATTCACCATTTAGTATGTTGTGCATAACATTATGTAAGATACCACTAACAAAACCCCTTTTTTACAGGTGCCAAGGCGAAAAGAGAAAACGACTTTCTGCAAAGAATCTGTCTCTTATACTATTCACTTGATTAATCATTGAATGATGACAGTATTAAGACATTGTAACTCTAAAAGCAATTGTATATATGAAATATTTTTTTCTTATAAAACAATGTCAGGTCTCTTACAAAATTAATGTTAATGTTACAAATGTAAATATAAGTCTAATGATGGTGACACTGATCAGAAGAGTCAGGGGCATGGGAGCGACACCGTGATTGAGAGGTCGAATGTGCTTGGGACTGAGGGGGCCTTCGATTTTGCTCCTCTTACAGCCTTTCCATTTATTCCCACAGTGTTTCTTTTCTTTCCCTCTCGCCTGCAGCTCAACCTGCATCCTGGATTCCACCCACTCATCCACCTTCGCCGCTTGCAGCCTGTCATACTCATTCAAGGCAGCCACATGTTCTTTGACTTATCTTTGCCACTCCTCATCTCACTGACGTATTCTCTCTGCAGCTTCCCTTGCAAATTCGTCTACCCTCCTCATCTCTTCTTCTGCACAATCATGGACAGCCAAAATAATTCTTTGTATAGATTTTGTCCTGAACTGTTTTATGTGCAAGGGAGCATATTTGTTCAGACTTATTTCCTGTATGTAGAGAAAAGCTTTGTTAGGGACATTATAGCTACATTTGATTATGCAAGTCTACGTTACAAACACCACTTAACAAACATCACTTACATCAGGAATATCAAAAATTTTCTTTATTAAAAGATAGGCGTTTAGGGCCGTCCTCCATCTAGCTGCTGACATCATTTGGCTGGGACTGGCACCCTTATCCTACAATATGTCATGCATTGTACAAGGTTCAACTCCATTAGGAGATGTTTCAATGCATATACAAACATTTGAGTACATCTGAGAGGTCAAAAAAAAAGCATCAGCTTATCCTGTTTAAATAATCTACATGCTTGTCGAAGAGGGAAATGTCAATAGGGACTTACTCTCTAACCTGGCCATGATATTGCTGAATAGAGTTAGCAAAATAACATTTGTTTTGCTCAATATTGTACAAAAACAAACTCCAGTGTGTCGGCTGAAAAAAACAAAGAGGACATAGGTGTTATTAAAAAGAAAACACATATAGATTACCACATATTTGATGTCAATTTTAAACTTAACATGAGACTCACTATTCATGGTAAGTCGTGAAAACAAGTCTTGCCAAGTCAAGGTTCACTGGTTCAAACTAGGACATAAGGTCTAAAAATGATGAGCTATCATTATGTAATGTCGCGGAAATGAGAGGATCCATAGTATATGTACAGTTTTGGACCTCTTCTGGTAGTAGTAATATACAATACCTAAAAGGCAACAATGAAAAGAATAAAGAATTAGTCCACTGGTACTTACAGCTTAGTCATGCATCATACTTCATGCATTGTATATACTATACATACCATAGTAAAACATTGATAATGTTATCTGTGATTTTCATTGCATCAATCCTCAAAACATTTAAATCGTATCCATCCAGACGCCTGACAACTCTTTGGCCCCAAAGTGAATTTTGCTCTAACTGGCGTAGCAGCCTCCAAAACTCTCAATTCTCTGATATTGTCTGCTTCAATCAGACTTACTTTCCTCTCTATCCTGTCTGCACCTTCTTCTTTTGCAATAATTTCAACTTCAGCGGAGGGTTGTGGCTGTGCTACAGTAGCCTTTGGTTGTGGTTATGCCTCTGGTTCTAGTTATTTGTGAGTTTCTGCTTGAGGGGCATTATCACTGGGGTGTTCAAGTCTTAACCTACTCTGAGAACAGGTGTCCTTGTCGTGAGGTGCACGGGAGCTCTCAGATTGCCTTGTACGAGGATGGAGGGGGAAAACTGTAAGGATACGCCGCATTTCGAGGATCGCTTACAGAAACAAGAACAAGCATTTGGTCGTATATGTACCACAATCAATGAAGGGTATCAAAATCCCTCGGCATTATTGTCAGCCTGTGGGCATGAGCAGCGAGAAAGTAAGCATCTTCAAAAAACTTGATGATCCAGTCCTCAATGATTTCTTGAAGACACAATAATGCAGATGATTGCCACCGCATGCCAATACTCCATTGCTCACAAATTTCACGCACAATCCTCTAGAAAGGGAGCCTAGATATCGCAGGCTGCATGTGTCGCTCAATGCGATGAAGCTCCTGCAAAACTGCCCTATGAGCTTGATACCTCCTTGTTCTGCCTTGCGCTTGCAGTGACTCGGTAGGTCTTTCAAGCCTCCGAGCAGTTGTCTTGGTATGAGCCATCTAAACAAATAAGCAAAGCGTTATGAGAAACACATTTAAAAAGCGTTATGAGAAACACATTTAAAAAAGTTAGTACCAAGAGATATAACAGAAATAGGATTCCAAAGTACATTGTATCGCACTTGGTACTGACTCCATGACCCCATGACTCACAGTGGGGTCGGTACCAAGCGATATAAAGCAAACAGGATTCCGGAGGCCTTTGTATCACTTGGTACTGACCCCATGACCAATGTTATCACATTGGGGTCGGTACCAAGCGATATAAAGCAGACAGGATTTCGGAGGCCTTTGTATCGCTTGGTATTGAGCCCCCCATGACCAACGTTATCACATTGGGGTCGGTATCGAGCGATATAAAGCAGACAAGATTCCGAAGGCCTTTGAATCGCTTGTTGGTAGTACTGACCCCATGACTCACAGTGGGGTTGGTACCAAGCGATATAAAGAAGACAGGATTCCGTAGGCCTTTGAATCGCTTGGTACTCTAACCCCATGACCAATGTTATCTCAGTGGGGTTGATACCAAGCGATATAAAGCAGAAAGGATCTCAGAGGACTTTGTTTTGCTTGGTACTGACCCCATGACTCTTCACAATGGGGTCGGCACCAAGCGATATAAAGTGGACAAGATCCCGGAGGCCTTTGTTTCACTTGGTACTGACTCATGACTCATAGTGGGGTCGGTATACCAAGCGATATAAAAAGTAGACAGGATCCCGGAGGCCTTTGTTTCGCTTGGTATTGACCACATGACTCATAGTGGGGTCGGTACCAAGCAATATAAAGCAGACAGGATCTCGAAGGCCTTTGTTTTGCTTGTATTGACCCCATGACTCATAGTGGGGTCAGCACCAAGCGATATAAAGCAGACAAGATCCTGGAGGCCTTTGTTTCGCTTGGTATTGACCCCATGACTCACAATGGGGTCGGTAACAAGCGATATAAAGCAGATAGAATCTCAAAGGCCTTTATTTTGCTTGGTACTAATCCCATGACTCATAGTGGGGTCGGCACCAAGCGATATAAAGCAGACAGGATCCCAGAGGCCTTTGTTTTGCTTGGTACTGACCCCATGACTCACAGTGGGGTGGTCGGCACCAAGCGATATAAAGAAGATAGGATCCCAGAGGCCTTTGTTTCGCTTTTGGTACTAACCCTATGACTCATAGTGGGATCAGTACCAAGTGATATAAAGTAGACACAATCTCGGAGGCCTTTGTTTCTCTTGGTACTGACCCCATACCAAGCAATATAAGGCGACAGACACGATCCCGGAGGCCTTTGTTTTGCTCGGTACTGACCCCATGATCACAGTGGGGTCGGTACTGACCCCATGACTCACAGTGGGGTCGGTATCAAGCAATATAAAGCAGACAGGATTCCGGAGGCCTTTGTTTCTCTTGGTACTGACCCCATGACTCACAGTGGGGTCGACACCAAGCGATATAAAGTAGATAGGATCTCGGAGGCCATTGTTTCGCTTGGTACTAAACCCATGACTCACAATGGGGTCAGGACCAAGCGATATAAAGCAGACAGGGTCCCGGAGGCCTTTGTTTCGCTTGGTACTGACCCCATGACTCATAGTGGGGTCAGTACCAAGCGATATAAAGCAGCCAGGATCCCAGAGGCCTTTGTTTTGCTTGGTACTAACCCCATGACTCACAGTGGGATTGGTACCAAGCGATATACAGCAGATAGGATTTCGGAAGCCTTTGTATCGCTTGGTACTGACCCCATGACCAACGTTGTCACAGTGGGGTCAATACCAAGCGATATGAAACAAATAGGAGTCCAGGAGTCTAGAGATACCAATATCGCTTGGTACTAGACCCGTGGGCAATGTGAGCCAAGGGGGTCAGTATTAAGCGATATGGGACCACCGATGAAACCCTAAGCTCTTTGTACAGACACTATTATCAACATTCACAAAACAGACAGCAAAACGTTAATAGAGGGTCTGAAAGAACTCTGAAATACCTGTAATGGATGTAGAGGCTGATGGCGTTTGGCTCAGTTTGGGGAGCGTTTGAGGAGGCTGATGCAGTTGGAGAATCAAAGGACGATGGATGTGATGGCGTTTGGCTCTTGCTATTTTGTCAGAGACTCAGAGGTGAAAAAATGAACACATGCAAGAAAGTCGATGAGTGAGCACAGAGTACATACCATATTCATGCATCGTTAATGCATCCGACTTTTCAAATGTCCACACGAGTGGTATGAATTGATAACGTCCCAAAACTCCTTGTGTGGTACTAGTTTTTTAAGTCCCAAATCTCCCTTGGGAGAGCAGTGTTCGAGGAGGATATTTTTGAGAAACATACCCAAATTCCCATTGGACTCCTCTCAAACCAGCAAATCAAGCAATTTGGGACATACATTTTTAGAAATTTACACTATTTCATAAATTTTATTTGCATGCTAAAATCCTTCAAGGTTTAAGTCTAATAGGAAATCCTCAAAGCTAACCGCCTCTGTGATAAGCTAAGATACCCATTTGCGTTGAGTTACCTACATTGCCGTCCCTCTGCATCGCCAATGCCATCCCTCTGCATCGCCAACGCTATCGCCAAAGCTTTTGATATTTTCTACAGGTATGCCTATCTCTCCCTCCCTCCGCCACCATGGAAACTAAGGTTTCAATTGAAATCAAATTTTCTAGAGTAGTAGTGGGTTGCAAATGTGTAAACATGAAGGCCAAGTAAGTTTATAGGCCTTCAAGTCGAAGCTTAGGACAGGCCTTAAATTTTCAGGCCTGGAAGACAGACTATTTTGGCTTACAAAATACAACTAAAATGCAAAATATGCCGCTTGTATGTTTTTTATTTAATATATATAAAGGCTTTATCTTTTAAAAAAAATAGTAAAACTTATTGACCACCCCTTTAAGTCTCTTTAAATTTAGGGGTCAGTGCCAAGCGGTGATGGGCTCGTGAATTCCGCGTGAGCCCTCTACCGCTTCGTACTGACCCCTCTTTTTTTGGTGCGAGTACCAAGCGATAGGGGGCTTGCATGTGTATATCCAAATCTCCTTATCGCTAGGTACTGACCCCATGTATAATAAGCATGCATGTTCTAATTGACTGAAATGTTTTTTTAGGCATGTCTTCAAAAGAGTTGGACATTATCTACGAATTGGATGACGAGGCAGAAGAGTCTTGTGCAGAAAAGCTGTTTATGTTCTTGTACAATGCAGAAGCCCACGAGCATTTGCATGAGTCGTCTTCAATGTTCAACAAGGAACTTTCTCTTGAGAACGTCATTAATTCTTGTAGGATTGTTCTTGACCGTGATGAGCAGGAGTATGAAGACACTGTTTCTGCCAATATCGTTATGTCCGATGGTGAATGATATGTTCATCCATGTGATTTTGCAATAGACAGTCATGAAGAGGAGGCTTAGCCATTGTCTTGATTCCAGCTGCAGACAGCAAATAGAGTAGAGGAGAAATGCCCAATACACTCAAAGAAGTGTTGCCTGCTCCAATTTAGTTATGGTTTTCTTTGTTTTCTACATCTTCTTACTGAGGACTCAGAGCCCGAGACAATGACTTTGGCAAGCACTCAAGTGCCAATCGAGGATGATGGGGTTGAGGAAGAGGTGGCTATAGACCCAGTAGAGGAGAGGGCAGAGGCCGAAAAGGAGGCTAATGCATCCCTTATCCCCTTCGATGTAGCACCTTCTAATGAGAATGAACAGGGGGAGTTGTCACTACCTTCCTTGCCCAATGTTACTAAGGCAGCCCAAGCTGATTATGTATTATTAACAGACATTATGCAACATTTCCATATTTGTGAAGACTATTGCTTGGCTGCCTTAGCAAATTTTAGTAAAGTAGACATGGGCTGGATAGAGTAAGGAGTTGAAAATTATCTACTAGCTGATTCTGTAGTCCAGGACTCCGAGTACCTGCCTCCAAGGAGATACTATTGCTTGGCTGCCTTAGCAAATTTTAGTAAAGTAGACATGGGTTGGATAGAGTAAGGAGTTGAAAATTATCTACTAGCTGATTCTGTAGTCCAGGACTCCGAGTACCTGCCTCCAAGGAGATACTAAAGAAGATGTTCGATGAAGCTAGGACATATGAAACCCAATTGCCTTCCAAGGAGGAGGCTGCAATAATTGCTGACCGTCTTGGTTTGGCAGATATGGGTAAATTTTTGGCACCTATTGTGCATGAAGACAATAAGTCCGCGATCCCTTTGTGGACAAGATCCATGCTTGAGGGTGATGAAAATCAATAGGTAATAGAGCCGAAGATTTTTCAAACTATAAGAATTTGATTTACATGGACTTTGTTGATTGTGTCAATTAAACATATAACATTGGTACCAGGTTTTTGTATATGATGATGATTTCCTGAAGAGCAGGAGGCTCAAGATTATCCGGAGCTTCCACTTCAAAGTCAACAGGTCATCAAAAGGATGTTGCTCTCGCTCAATATATAAGACATTTGAAAAAAAGGTACGTGCAATTTACGACACTTGCTTAATAGCAAGAAGTGGCATGAGTCATGATGATTACAATTTTAATACGCAGATCATTATATTTCACAAGGAGTTCTCAAAAGACAATGCAAAATTCCCTTTACTCGCATTCAAAGTACTATCCAGGTCTTGTGGTGGACACGAAGTGCCTTTAAATGCTGAGAAGGTGGTGCTTGTCAAGAAACAGTTTGTACTACGGGTGTTTGGTCAGGGGTATGGTTGCCAAGCACTAAGATGCCCCTACTACCTGTCATATATAGCTCATGTTATTGTAGCGAGAATTACAGACCCAGACACATTGCATCCATATGGAAAAAGATATCTAATATAGGACAAGAAAAAGCCGGTTGGAACTGTTGCCTCTAACGGTGCAGATGCCAAAAATAGATCTCCCGGTAGATGAAGAGGAAGAAGAGGAAAAGGAAGATGAAGAAGGAAGACCACTGAAGAAGATCAATCCCACCTTCTCCCAACCCTGACTCTTGAGAGATGCCACAACTGATGGCGCTCTCTCGTAGTTGACTGATTCCAAGTGCATTGTCGCTTTTCTTTATTAATCAATTGTATTGCACGTGTCAATGATGAGGACTTGAATGTGTCTTTTTGTTTTGCTTTGTGAATCAATTTTCTGTAAGTCCATTGATGTAACTCTAAAAGACTATTGGCTCGATTCTTGCCTCCACCATGTCTAGTGTCCTTAAAGTAACCTATTATCGCCATGTAATGTGACTTCTCCATGCCTTGAGTTGACCATATTGACAATGAACCGTATGTTTTTGCGAAATATGGTGTATGATTATATAGTTATGCTACAATCAATGACAATAGAAAAAAATTAGATGTATGTATTAGTTGGTCTCACAGTATTGAGATTGCAGTAGTTTTTAAAGTTCTTACCATGTAATGAGTTACATGTTGATCACTCCATCCTGCAATGAATGCCTTCCTCCAAGTCTCTAATATGTTTTCAAATAATTTTATCTCACTATTACTTTAGCTCTTTTTCTCCATGAATGCAAAGATCTTGTCAAGTGAAATCCACACATCTGCCTTCCAATTTTGGATTGAACCTTCATTTCCAATGTCCTTGACTGCATTATGTAGATCTTCCCATCGATTAAACATCTTTTGCTTGTTTTTATCTCGACAGTCTTTAAGGCAGTATGACAAAAATCTTTTAGCTTTCACACCACCTATTGATGGTTTTCTTGGTACTTTGCTATCCCCTTGTGACCGCTTGTCGTCCTCCTCAATTTTAACATGCCCCCCATGCAAGCCAATGTCTGATAGAACTTTTTCTATTGCTTTTAGAGATTCTTTTTTAGGCTTTAACGTCCATGCAAAGCATATGTACAAATACACCAGTTTCTCTACAATTCTACATAGTGCATGCAATGTGCATATGTGCACTCTGGATAGAGGAATATCAAGCACTGCTTTGAAATCTTTATCTTTTAAATGCCTATTAGGAGCTTTGTTCCATAGTATATGATTTAAAGTCTTGGCACTTGACATGCAATATAGACATGGACTCTTTGCATTTGCACCTTTGCTTATGTTATACATGCATTTTAGAGTCTTCAAAATGTGCCATTCCACTTTATAGTCACCAATCCCAGGCACATGAAGGGCCCTTTCATTTTTTTGCTCACTAATCAGTGATGAAATTGTAGTTTGATGAAACACCCAATGCAAAATTTTAAAGTCTTCTTTATCCATCTATGTCATTAGGAAGAAGCTTGTGTTTAATATAAGTTTTGTGTTTAAATTATTTCAACGTAATTAACAGTCATATTCAATGATAAAGAAGATACCTCAAAAGATCCAAGCGGCAATATGTTATTCTTCGATTTAACACTGAAATATCTTGCATCATCTTTTGTAATAGATGTGTCTAAGAGTGATAGTAACCCTCTCCATTTTTCTGTTCTTTAAAATCTCACACTCATCTAGTTTCAAAATAAATTTTAGAACTCCTTCACATTCTTCTTGACTAATCTTGACTAATCTTAAAGAACTGAACTCCGTACCTAAGCAAAGCTTCAAGATCAAAGAAAATATTGTTGTGTTGGTTAAAGAGTACCTCTCTATCTTTAGCAACGAATGTTGCTTCAATATGTACTAGTGAACCAAGCTTCTCAAACACCTCTGAGTTCACATGTTGGCGTGCAGACTTTACTTGCATTGGTTTTGGAAGTAACAAACCTTTATGCTTCTTACTTTGACATTTTTGTGCTAGTGCCTTAAATAGTATACTATAAGCTTTCTGAGAGATGCCAGTCTCATCCAACATTGCTTGAGTTGCATCGAGTTGGTTCTTGTTCATGAAAGAAGACACATGCTTCTCATTGATTTTTGAAACTTCTTTTGATATAGTATCTCTTCCACTATTCCTTTTGGTACCAAATGACTGTAATGCACTCCAACTTCGGAATGTACCTTGGACTCTAGATGAAGTAAAGATCTAAAAATAGAATAGCATCAAATCTGATTACTTATGTCTAGTTTCAAACAAAGAACCTAATCTAAAAAGAGAAATATATATGAAACAAGAGTTAACATTACCTTACAGCATGTACTCGCTTCTTCATCCCTCCACTTCCAACTTTTATTTTCTTTATGTTGCAAAGTTGCCTTCTTCTTTTACGTGGCCCTAGTGTTGTGTCCTTCCTCCTTAAAGCATCAATCTTTTTCTCCAAGTCTTGAATTGTTTCTTTATTTATTGCCATAAGCTTCTCTGTATACAACCCATTTAGTTTTTTTATTTCAGTGTTCTCTATCTGTAGAAAATCCCTCTGCTATTCTGCAACCATTGCTTTTGTTTCCAAGTGTTGGGCATAACCCAGCAAACCTTGTCTACCATCACTTGTGAAATGTAGTAGGTTTGTAATGTTGTAAAATGGAGGTGGTGCATTTGTAAATGGATCCTTGGGATGCATTGACCCATCGGTCCACAAGTCCAAATGATGCTCTCCATTATTCCTCCTTTGCTCTTTTTGCTCATAACATTAAAAAAAACTCTTATTTTGTTTCTTCAAAGGCTGGTACTCAGATTGTATGTCCACATGAAGATGGTAAGTATTATATGTTCTTTTACATGCACCATTTCTACTACTGTACTAAGAATTTGAGTGTCTTCATGTGTTGTTGAAGGTGGATTAATTGGAATCCCCAAATTTGGATTAATATTCTCATTTGCAAAAGCTAGTATTTTCTGTCATCATAAAACATATTAAATAATTGAAACAAGAACTAACTCGATTAGTAAGGACGTTTTTTTTTTAAGTTTTAGTAGGAAAACCCCCACGATCGAGATGATGATTAAAGCTTTTCTCGAATCTATTAAATGCATAACTACCTCAAATCTGTGAAATCTTAGTTCTGACAAGTTTTACGTGCAGCCAACAAAGAATGCCGCCTCATGATGAAACCTCATTGAAAGAATATGTATATTTAAACCTACTATTATAATAGTAAAAAATGAGCTGAATTGTAAATTTGGATTTGTTTTAAACCTTTTTTATTTTCTCTCTCTAAGCTGAGTTGGCAGTTCTTACATGGCCCAAAGTTGAGTCCACATTTCTCCTAATGGTACTTGTATATGGGAGAGGTAGTCCTTGAGATTGGTAACAATGATTGCATTCTCATTCATATCGTGGAAAACAAATGGGTGGAAAAGTTATTTTAAATCAACATCACAACCACCAAACACGAGGGAAAAAAGGCAAGAATATACTTATAGGTTAAATCTTTGTAGAGCAGCGATCAACCTTGCAAGTCATCTTTTGGCTCAGGTTTTATGATCTCTCTCGTTACTCTAATGTGTCTTGAATTATTTTTGAGAAACAACTCATCAATGCTCTCAAGCCACCATGAGGCCGTCCTATGGTTTCCCTCCCACACCCAAAACATCTTAGTGCTCAAGAACCCCCATTGTGGATCATCTTTTATCTCATCTTCAAACTCAATATTGACCATGTGCCAATTTATGTCCCACTTAGCTTTTATTTCTTCATTAACCTCTTTTGAGGTTCCATCAAGCAAAACAACCAACAAGATAAAATTCCCCTTTGTAGTGACGTAGCCCTCAATCTCAAAAGCTCTCTTCAAGATAGTAAGATCATTATGAAGTTGTCTAACAATAGGGTTAATTGTGCATCTACAAAGTGGAATTCTAGGACAAGGAACACCAAAATTTACCATCAAGCTCTGTATAATGGATGACCCCATTAGCCTGTCCACCAATGCACTTGGGTATAATGGATGACCCCATTAGCCTGTCCACCAATGCACTCGGGTATAATGTCATCAAAATCCATTTCTTGCTTCTCCTTGCCTTTCTTGCTTGTTGAAGATGGGTTTTTAGCATCTGAGTGGGGATTGTCTTCATCTTCCAAGCCATCATCTCCTAACATGTCTTTATCTTGTCCGCCCTCCATTATAATTGGTGTGGCTTGTTGTTTATCTTGAGGTTGTTTTTTCTTTCTCCCACTCATTCTTGGATCTTTGATTGCTTGCCTTTTCTTCGGTGCCATAACTTTTACAGCAAAAAAATACACATTCAAACATAGAAAGCATTAAACAACATAACAAAAAACACACATTCAAACACACGTCTTTTGTAAGGCCACGATGTAAACAGAAAAAAAACACACATTCAAACATAGAAAGCATTGAACAACATAATAAAAAACACACATTCAAACACATAAGTCTTTTGTAAGGCCATATGATATCAGCATGCACTATGGTGCCTTTATGTATATGAGATTACTGGCCATATGATATCAGCATGCACTATGGTGCCTTTATGTATATGAGATTACTAGGCATAAGCCTTCAATAAGGCTATGATTTCATCATATTTTACTAGATCATTTTGTTGGATGTGAGCTTTGCAAGGCCATGATATCAGCAGCACTATGGTGCCCTTGTGCACATCCTTTTGCTAGGCACAAGCCTTCTATGAGGCCATGATATCCACATGCACTTTGTGAAGATCTTTTAGGGTATTCTGCTGCGCGCGAAATACCCTCTGAGGGGGTTCAGATTGTATCTGTTCAATCCCCCATGATATCAGCATGCACTCTGGTGCCTTTGTGTACATCATTTTGCTAAGCAAGATCCTTAAATAGAGCCATGATATTAGCATGCACTCTGGTGCCTTTGTGAAGATCCTTTTTCTAGATATTGACATGCGTTTTGGTGCCTTTGTAAAGATCCTTTTGTTGGGCACAAAATCCTAGGGTAATCCGCTGGCAGAATACCCCCTAAGGGGGTTGACATTGTGTTTGCTCATGGCAAGTATTCCACTTCTATTGATCTCGCCAGTCCTCTTCTTCTGAGTTTTGGATTTACTTTGGTGAATGACTTGGAATCGGTCATGGTCTTCATTACACTCTCGTGCGTTAAACGTCAAGAACATCGATAGCCCAATATGTTTGTTGCTCATCATCTTCTATTTCATGTACTGCTTGCTAGGTCCTCTACACATGCCAAAAACCTTTCCATTCTCCAGCTTGGCTGATCCTTTTGTTGGATATTAGCATGCAATCTGGTGCCTTTGTGAAGATCCTTTTGTTGGGAATAAGCTTTGGGGGTATTCCACTGGTGGAATACCCCCTGAGGGGACTGACATTGCGTTCGCTCATGGCAACTATTCCACTTCTATTGATATCGCTAATCCTCTCCTTTTGGGTTTCGGATGAACCCAATAGGAGATGTCCAGTATGACTTGGATTCGGTCATGGTCTTCATTGCACTCTGATGCATTAGACATCAAGTCTTTTTTGTAGGCCAGCCACCTCCTATTGACCAAGAGTAAACTGATGCTCACTCAAAGAATTCTCTAAAGTTCACTAAAATACCCCCAAGAGAGAGAGATGGGTGGAGAGATAGAGGGAGGAGAGAGAGATAGACTGATAGAGAGGGGGAGAGAGAGCACATACTTGGAGATGAGTTGAAGTCCACCAAGAGCGTAGGAGAAATGGAGAAGAGTGCAGGGATTGGGATATGAAAAGACTAAGGCTAGCTATGCACTAGCCTTGCCGACGAATTTTTCATACCTAGAATTACATGCCTTGAACTTTATGCAAGGAGTGCCCAGAGGGGTGAAATTCATAAAAGTATCCACCTCCTTCACCCTTCTCTAAGGGAGATCTCCTAGTGCCTCCTTTTCACAAGAATGTGCCAAATCTCATGAAATTTTACATATTAAACTATATTAAATCTCATTTGAGTAATGAATTGATATTATTGAGGAGGATGGAGTTTAATAGTGTGTGTGTCTTATTTATGACTAATTACTCTGGAGCTGTGCATTTGTATAAGGGAGGACTTTATTGGGTGGTCTATACTGGTATGCACACAAGACATTGGCCTTCCTTTGATTGTCAGTAGGTTCTTAGATAGAGTTTTTTTGAGTCTCCTTGTACACACAAAATCCATTAAAATGGTGGATTCCACAGTAGCAACTATGCAAGACGACAATGGGCTACACATTTTGAGAAAAATAACTTAGAGTGGTGTGTGTATTGTTGGCTGTCGGTCGTGAGAAAATTTCTTATTTTATGGTCAAAGAGTCTAACATGAAGATTCACCAACGCATGAGTGGAGGACGAGAAGATGTTATGTTCGAGTTGCCCTTTTCAGTGTGTGACTCGGAGGTGAGAAGGAATACATAGTTTGGTAATAGGTTCGTTATATCTGGTGACAGACTTCAAAGATCCACACCTCAAATAAGCATTGATGATGGCTCCCACAACAATGATAACGAATAAAGAAAATTCATCTGGTTGTTATAGTGTGTTGGACATTATCAAGAGGTTTCTTGAGGGCAACACTCTGTGCATTGCATACCTGAAGGTCTCCGCAATAGAACATGCTATTGAACTTCCAAGTAGGTATGATGGCAATGTTATTTTTGAATTTCCCCCCACTAAGGATGGTTAGAGAACAAAGGGCTTGGAAATGAAGTATGATGGTCATTTTTGGAGAGCGAGGATGTAACAAGCAATATTAAAAACTTTAATGGGGTGATAAGAATAAGGAAGTGTGGATAGGATTTCATTTGCCAAAATGGGTTATGCCAATGTTATGTCAGGATTGGACTAAAAAACAAAAATCATTGGAAAGGTAGGGTACTAAAGGCACTTGAGGTAGGCAATGTTTCAACAGGGACATTACAATGTTTTTATTATAAGATGGCCCCTACTTGCATGGCTACATGTCCTTGAAAATTGTACGTTTGTCTTCCATATGATATTGGTGGCCTCTCCCAGCAGTGACAAGGTGTGTAATACACCTTGGATACCACACCCACAAGGTTGCTGAGGGTACTTCACGGGTAGACATTGAGTGCTTCAAGGAAAAAGTGGCAAAAATTGTTCAAGCATCCCCCTTAAGTGGACCAAAGTCTCAACAACAAAAGATTGTAGAGGAAGTGATATTGGATGCTATTTTGACCAAAGGCTCCGAGAGCTTCATGATGGATGAAATTGAACTGGACAAACTGCTAGGGTCTTTGGAACCACTGCTAAACACAAAAAGGTAAGCTAACATGAGAGGGTGCTTTGAATAAACTAGTGATTTATTTTCTATCCTTATTGTGTGTGATAGGGCATCTCAGTGGAAAAAAGAAACCAAAGGTGAATCTCTTGCAAGTAAAGGATTGGAAACTATTTTACAATTGAAACTCTCCAGTAAGTATGACTTCTTTCAGAGTATAATATTCCCAAGGAAACTTACAATGTCAGGATTTGAAAGATGCCATGTGTTCAAGATGTCTACAAGGGGCCAAGTTATAGAGTTTACCTAGTGAACAAAATACGTCATGGTGGAGAGTTGGGAAAATGTTGGGTGTTCTTTGATCATGTTAAGAGAATACATGAATGGAAAAAAATAGCCTGCCATGTGTAGCTGCAAAAAATAGCCATTGGTGAGTTTAAGATAGAAGACACAGAGGCACATGTATTGTTTTGGACTCTTCTCAATAGAGTGATGGAGTTTCATGGCTACATGGGAGATGAAGTAGTGCCAAACTAGAATGCTGTTTACATAGTTTTCAATGGAGGACCCCATAATGTTATGCATGGAAAAGAGCACACTTGCTTGTGGCATTGGAAGGATAACCTCCATAAACATGCAAGAGAATTCATATCCCCTCAGGATCAGGAAGAGTTCAAGATGAGGGCTAGACAATGGAAGAATTCTCCCACAAGGGAGTCTACATAGAAGGAGCTAGGGTCACTAATTGAATGGCTCAATCATGGTCATGAAATTGAGGACAAAGTCCACATACTGCAAAGTTGGATTGTGTGGTAGCATGCTAGGGTGTACCATTGGGGAGAGCATATCCTTAAGGTGAGTACATGTAAAACCTTTATCCATTTTTGCTTTTAATAGTTGCTGTTGAAATTTACTCGTGGTATTCCATGGCTCCCATGTTATTCCAAGCCATGGAAAATGATAATTGATATCTTGTTTTCCTAGGACCAACCTTGTTGAGTTTGTCCATGGGAGCTAGTTGCACAAACAATGGTGTCAAGTACATGTCCTTCTATGATGCTTATTCAGGAGACATGATGGCGGCTATCTTGTAAAGTGCTAGACATTCCTCCTTCCTAAAGGGTAATAAGCACATTGGCAATGGGCTTGATGTGCCAAAGCTCATGCGAAGGAACACAATTTTTACAAAAAAAAAAGATCAATCAAGGGACTTTTATTGACCTTACCAATGAAGCTGTGGGGGAGATTGGAGTTGTAGGATCTAGGGTGAAAGACCATGGGAATACCAAAACAATTAGGAGGAAGAGGCTAAAGTCTTTGTCTACTCCTCTAGTCCACAATGATGATTGTCATAGGCCATAATTTCAACATGTGACCATGTTGATCAAGAAAAAGAAATCAAGCTCATGTTTGCACGGTGGTATGGGGGATGTGGGCTACAATGCAGATCTAATGTTGCAGCCAGAGGTAGATATTCATAGGACCAAGTGGACCATTAGACACACCAACCTTGAGAGCTAAGTGCGATGCTAGGGTTACATTAGGGAGTTAGGGTCCAAGTACAATAGGTTGATTGATGACAAGGGAAGAACTGGGACGAAATGGGTGCCTGCACTCTCTATTTTTGGAAGAATAAAATTAGGTGACCTTGAACATCCTCAGATGTTGTGGTTTTGTGGACCATTGCTGGAATCCTACTAAAGCAACCAAGGATCTTCAATTCAACAAGGCTCCTATGAGGTGGGTGGTGGAGAGAGGCACTAACTTAGAGGCTTTTGAGATACAACTCCTTACAGATGGGGGGTTTGTCTTTGAAGACGTGGCTGGAATGGGTGAGCCTAAGGTACGTAGAAGAAGTGTCCTTGGTAACTTGGTAGCTACACATGGGAGGCCCGCTATTAGGGATGTGGAAAAAATCCTTTATAGAAAAAAAAAGTAACCAAGGAAATGCAAGATAGGATATATTCAACTGCCATGATGGCTTGTGACATTGTGAATGTGAACATAGTGGTGGCCAACAGGCATGTCGAGTTCTCTATGAACACTAGTGGGTCACAAAGAATGGGGATGCATTACATGATCATGATCTCATTGTTTCTAGCCTGCACATGTGATGATTTATTGAGAAGAGATGGTCACTTCGATTGTTACATGCCTTGCAAGCATATCTATTATGTGTACTGCAATTGTTGGGGCTAGATGTGAAGAGGCATAAATTTGTTCATCAAGTTGCATTGACAAAACAAGGGTTGTATGAGGCACTCTTACGTCTTCCTTGATATTCAAGGGGCCGTGCACATTTTGGGCAGCAATGCCTTAAACTCAGCAACTCACCTACTAGACTATGGATTGAAACTCTTGACCTTAATAGCCTCTTACCTATTCTCGCATGCATTTTGTTGATTTTCTTTATAGCCTATTGCCATGATCATTTTGTTAGATTACTCTATAGCCTACTACCACATGCATTTTGTTGTCCTATCTTAAGGGTAAATGGATCACTTGTGGAGTTTTGTATTGTAATGTTTCCTGTTGGGGCTGATTCCACAAGTAATGCCTTATAAATTTAATAGCGCAAAATTGTATTTTTTGGAATAATATGAAAGTTCTTAACTCCTTGAAACTGAGTGGATGGGATGAAATGACCTCTTTCTTTTTTGTCGCTCGGCCTCTCGAAGGTTTCTGCTCGGTTACTAGTAACTCCCCAACATATGCATCAAAAACTCAAGAGCTATAAGTTTAGAGCTTTAACATCAACATTTATTACTACCAACAAATTCCTCTAACTACTTAATGGCACGAATCAAATTGTTTATCAACTCACTTTGGGAGTTAGTGCCGAAGGAGATCCTCAAAGTTTAGCGACAATCATACGAACCTGTAACACTAAAGAAACACAAGCTAGAGCACCTTTGTCAGCAATATCTCTTGATGGCAAAGGAAGAAAGTGGGCACTAGGGGACATAAGTTAGATGGGAGTAAAGATTCAAGTAAAGAAAGGAAAAGAACTTACCTATACCCATGTAACAAATCATGAGCAAACACGTGAGAATGTGCACATGTGACTTTCCTTAGATAGTCATGCCATGAAAAACTCAGGTTTTTTCACGCCTAAGAATCTTACTTTGAGGGGATCAAAAATCATTCTAGACTCTCCACAATGGTTAAAACAATCATGTAATATCAACTCTAAAGTTTAGTTTAGAATGAAAAACAAGTGGATACTCATGGGGCCATGATTATCTCAAGTTTTTCACGTCAAAAAAAGTTGTTTCAATAGGCATGAAAATCATATGCAGCCTATCCAAGGGATCACATGAACCAAAACCTCATCTCAAAATCATAAAAATTAAAAGTTCAGTCAACATGAAAAACCAGTGTTGGAAGTTCACTGGTCGTGAGTATCTGAAGTTTTTCATGTCTAAAAAAGTTGGTTCAAAAGTAGTGTGCAGCATACCATGTTGAGATTTTAGTGATCTAGCATCCATGTCTATTAGTCCTTAGTGGATAATGCTAAGTGCACCTTAGGGATAAAGTTATATGGTCATAAGGTCTCCAATTACCATGGTTAACCAAAGTAGGAATGGTAGGTACTACCCTTAATTGTGGAGTCACTTTATGGTGAGTTTGGTGAGGGAAGAGCATTGCTTCTTTTTCAATTTTGGGTACAAAAGAGTGAGAGGAGAGAAGAGTTCTATGTGACAATCTCTATGTGAGAGAAGGCTAAACTTTGAAGTATTGAGAGAGAAGGAGCAACAAACAAGCTTAAAGCTAAGGTTGGAGATTTCTTTCAAGGCCATCATCAACAAGAAGAAGCTCTTGAACAACATCAATTGGAGTGCAACATTGTTTCTAGAGCTACAACATAAGGAAGGTATTCTTTACTGTTTTTCTGTGTCAGAACAGTGGGAAACAGGTCTTGATTGGAGGCTCAAATTGAAGCATTATTCGCCTCATCCTTGACAAGTTGTTGAAGTCTTGTGAAGCTCACCTCAGAGGGTTAAAGATCAGCGCAAAAAATCTGTAGAGATAGCACTCATAACTACAATCATTCATCTGACATTGGTGCTGAGTTTCCTACTCTGTTGAGCAGAGAAGAAAGGCGAATTTGGAGGATTTCATTAGTCTCAGCCTGCAGCAAACCTAACGTGTTTTGTGAGGGCTTTTGAATTCCTATTCATGGCGAGTTGGCTCAGCATAAAAACCAGTCCGAATCTACGCATCCTTAGCGCACACATCCAGTTCTTCAACAACTGGTTGTGAAAGTGTTCATTGAGAGAACCTGTGCTAATTAGAGCCCTAATTAGCCTCTAATGTGTAGCTAATTGCAAAAATTGAAAGCACTATCCTCTGGCACAGATCTGGGCGCAGTAGCACAACAAAATACAGCTCGATTTGGTGCATGATTGTAGGAGAGATTGAAGCTCCATCGACTGCCTACTTTCCTCCTCCATTTTAGGAGGGAAAGTCCATTCAAAAGTTATCTTGGTGATTTTTTTTCTAAGGTCTAAGGTTTCAAGGCACTTAACACATCCTTGTGTGAGTATCACATTCTTGACACATTTCCATTAATCACATTGAGTGGAGAGTGTGTGTATGTCTTGGTGCAAAAGCATTATGTATCATGCTCTCATGCTATAAAGAGCAATCACACCATCTCATTCTAAGTGAGATGGTGTGATTGCTATAAAGAGCAATCACACCATCTCATTCTAAGTGAGGAGTTGGATCACTTTAGTGAAAGTCATGCCTCGGTTAATTCACACTAAAACCAAGGCACAACTCAAGATATCTTAGGAATCTCATAAAATTAAAAAGGAAAAGACACTGTCCCACTACTACCATCATCTAGCACAATCACTTAATTTCTCAGAGCTTATATGCACTCACATGAATTTATTTGGTGAAGGCAAATTTTGACTTTGTCGTGTGTGTCCATCACTTTGTGGGATTTAGGATAGGTACTTTCATTGTAGCCCTCAAAAGTTATAAAGGGCACCTCTCTATGTGAGGGATCATTTAGTGTGGTTATCACACCATTTTACCAGTTGTTCAAGATCCTATTATTGATAAAAGATCTCGCCTATCATTGTGTGTGAGTTGATATAGTGTTACATCATGTCTAACTCATCGAGTCATCATTATGGTCATTTCTTGGAGAAATATGAGAAGTTTGATGGCTCCAAATATCACACATGGAGCACCAAGATGCAGATGGGATTAGTAGATCAAGAACTTTGGGCCATAGTTAATGGCACAGAGAGAAAGCCTTCCAAGAACCTTGATAACGACAAGAAATGACTCAAAGGCATTATCATTTATCATTTGTGGGTTAGCAAATAACCAAATACATCAAGTGAGCTCTTCTAAGAGTTCTCATGAAGCTTGAACTTGTCTTAGATCCATATTTGGCCAAGTCAATGCAGCAACTATAGGATGTTTCTTCGGATGAAGCTATATAGGCTTGAAATGGATGAAAAAGAGACAGTAGCTAACCATGTTAACAATGTCAAGAGTCTAATAGATCAGCTCAGTGGAGTTGGGGTCACCATTGATGAAGAGGAAGAAGTTTTCATCTTACTTGCTAGTATGCTTGATGCTTATGTGTGTTTGCTCTTGCAAACCAACCTAACATGTCCCTTACATCATTTGCCTCATCTTTGATCCTTGGGATGGAAGCCAAGAAGAATTCCAAGGAATCCACCTCACAGGTTCACATGGAATCAGCTCTCATCATAGATGAGAAGAAGAAGAAGAAGTTTCTTAGGACTTGCTACTATTGCAAGAAAAAGGGACATGAAGACAAAGTATGTTTCAAGAAGAAGATGGAGAAAAAGGGACATGAAGACAAAGTATGTTTCAAGAAGAAGATGGATGAAGAGAATAAGAAGAATGAAGACAAGAAGACTGGGAGAAGCCATCATGAGGCCAATGTGGCCATTGATATAAATTTTTAAGCTTTGTGCTAATTATGTTTTTAGGAGTCTGTGTGACACTCATTGAAACTTTCTTGACTACACATCTTGTGTGGTATGGATGTAGATGAAGAGAGGGTGTTGATATTTTAGTGATCTAGCATCCATGTCTATTAGTCCTTAGTGGATAATGCTAAGTGCACCTTAGGGATAAAAGTTCTAAGGTCATAAGGTCTCCAATTACCATGGTTAACCAAAGTAGGAATGGTAGGGTACCACCCTTAATTGTGGAGTCAGTTTATGGTGAGTTTGGTGAGACAATCAAGGGAAGGTGGAGGCATCTTAGGGAGCGGAGCGTAAGCGCTTACCTCAGTCGAGATCTATATATTTGAGGTCTCTACACTCATTCTGTAGATGAGAGGAGACTTTGTTCTTGCTTTGTGCTACATACCATTTGTTGGCAATATACTTGGTGGTTCCTTTGTGGGCAAAAGGCTTATTTCTATTGCATTAAGGTAATCATGGTGTTCATTGTTTATCATTTCTATGATGTTTATTGTCTAGTCTCTCATATGCTTGGTGTATCTATTCACTTATTTCACTAGCATTATGTATGCTTATGTGTGGGATTGTTTATGCTTCACAATATAAGTGATTAAAATCATTAGCATTGCAATCCCATCATCTATTTTCTAACATACCAAAGTCTTCACAGTGATTAGGTACTTTAGAAAATCAACTCTAAAACCTAAAAATAAAAAGTTTAGTCAACATGAAAAACTACATTCACGGCATGAGTATCTAGAGTTTTTCAAGTCCAAAAAACATCTTCCAAGGGTAGCATGAATCATTCCTAATCCTTCCCCATGATCAGTTGAACCACAAAATAACATCAAAAGCAAGATCTTAAAAACTTCATTTGGCAAGAAAAACTAGTGTTATTAATGTTCACACCGTGAAAAACCAATCTAGTTTTTCACACCTCTTAAATCCAAGGGAAAACACATGTACTTGCACATTCACATCTTGTTGAGCACTGCTATGTACTTGCACATTCACATCTTCCTGTGAGCACTGCCATGTACTTGTACATTCACATCTTCTTGAGCACTACTATGTACTTTCACATTCACTTCTTGACCACTATTATGTACTCGTTATATCAATTTTGGTAATCAAAATTTCAACATTAATATCTCAAGGTAGTCTAAGTCTCTGTCTTAGGAAATATTCAATTCTCATACCTTTCATCTTCTCTAACCTTAGGATATTCATCTAACTTCATTTTCCATCAAAAAATAACTTTGATTTGACGTGAATTTCTCTAGATACTCACGCATGAATATGCCACCTAGTTATTCATAGCATACCAATGAGATACTAAGCATATGCATTATGTGATATACCAACCTCCATCCACCATGTGTGATAGCAATATATGCATGAAAAGGTTCCAAAGTATACAAATTTTTAGACGTGAATATCTCAAGATATACCAACCTCCATCCACCATGTGTAATACTAATATATGCATGAAAAGAATCCAAACTATACAAATTTTTAGACATGATATTCATGTTGTGAACTAGTCTAGTTTTTCAGTCAGAATAAAGGTTCAAGTATGGCACTTTTCACATTGATCACATATTTGTTTGCATAAGTGGACCGTTCTAACATAATTTTGCTCAAGATGTTGACATCTACTTAACATGAATATCTCAAGATATTCATGCCATGAAAAATCATTTTGGTTTTTCACATTAGACGGAACACTTCCAGATCACTATGCATGCTTGTAGATCACTTAATGTACATGAACAATTACTGATATGACCAACCAATCAATATTAACTGCAAAGAAGAAGAAGAAGAAGAAGAAGAAGAAGAGATAAATGAGCTATCTAAATTGATGGTAGGATAGTCCATAGCTTTGAGCATTCAAAGATGGAAGATGATGATTTTTGATTTGTTGCCTTATATTAATATTTTGAGCATGTGTATGAGAATGCTTTTAGACAATACATGAGATTATTGTTTAAGATATACACATGCTCAAATCAGATCAGAGAGGAAAGAAATCAATGTATCCTCCTCTCTCCTTTGGATGCACTAAGGAATGACCTATCCTACCATTATTTGGATAGATCTTTGGAAGCAATCCTTCATATTATTGACCTTGCTAATATCTTCACAGTGCTACTTTTTTTTCTATAATCTCTCATATATAAGGCTTATTTTAAGATAGACTTTAATGTTTTGTTGCATACATTTACAACTCTGGTTAGATGTAGCCTTTTAGTGTTATATGAAAGCTTAGGACATTAATTAAACATATTATTATCCTTATTATTTCAGGAACGGGGGGAAGAGGTGTGCTTACTATTTGTTTGTATAGTTTTGGGCTCTAGGATATATAAATGATCTAATAGGGTGCAGTGTGTCTTTCCTAGGAAACTCCAAGAGCTACATTTAGAGCTCTTGGAGACTAGGATATATAAATGATCTAATAGGGTGTAGCGTATCTTTCTTAGGAAACTCCAAGAGCTACATTTAGAGCTATCCTATTACTTGGTAAATTTAGTTCCAAATGTTAAGTGGGTTTCTCATGAGACTCTCTTCGGAACTAAACACTAGAGTCCTCTTAAGTGGGTTTCTCAGGAGACTCTCCTCTGAACTTAACACACTAGAGTCCTCTTAAGTGGGTTTCTCGAGAGACTCTCTTCTGAACTAAACACTAGAGTCCTCTTAAGTGGGTTTCTTAGGAGACTCTCCTCTGGAAGTAAACACACTAGAGTCCTCTTAAGTGGGTTTCTCGAGAGACTCTCTTCTGAACTAAACACTAGAGTCCTCTTAAGTGGGTTTCTCGAGAGACTCTCTTCTGAACTAAACACTAGAGTCCTCTTAAGTGGGTTTCTCGAGAGACTCTCTTCTGAACTAAACACTAGAGTCCTCTTAAGTGGGTTTCTCAGGAGACTCTCCTCTGAAGTAAACACAAGAGAGTCCTCTTAAGTGGGTTTCTCAGGAGACTCTCCTCTGAAGTAAACACAAGAGAGTCCTCTTAAGTGGGTTTCTTAGGAGAGTCTCCTCTAAACTAAACGCACTAGACTCTCTAAATAAAATATTAATTAATCCATGTGTTCATGATATCACGAACTAGGCATACAAATCTTCTAGGGTATCCAAATGATTTAAAAGCATGTATCATATCCCATGAATACATATCTTTTGAATCTAGGTTATCCAAATGTTCTAATATGGTGTAGTGACTTTTATGGGAGACTCTAAGTGACACATTTTAAAGCTATACTAGACAAAACCATTCCATTTTAATAATTGAGTGGTTATATAAGAGGCTAACTTTTGAACTAGAAAATCTAGAATCTTTATATAAAGTAGAGGAAACTATTTAATAAATCTATGTATTCTTTTTAAAATCATGAAGTGTGCATACAAGTTTAACTCAATGAACTTTGAATTTTTTAAACCTTGTATTCATAAGTTTATATAATAAATATGATGGTCAAGCTGAGGTAAGTGAGCTTCATAAATGCTCTTGTTTATCTTTCAACTAATGACAAGGGGAGTTTCACACACATCAGAGTTCTTTAATGGTGCTCATTTTAGACCTTACGTATCAAAAGCATCAAGAAGAAATAGAGATAACCACAATCCCCCCCCCCCCCGAATTCCCCTTTCCTATCCTCTACTTCTTATTTTTTATCTCTCCATTAGTGATTAGTAAACTTGTTTTAAAAACCCTTGAGAAATTGTTTCCACTCATGATTAATAGGCACACTAAAGACTTTTTCATTGTGATGTAATAGGGGATAGTAGTTGATAATTTTTCTACAAAACCTTGCAAATAGGTTCTCCAAGTTATTACATTGAAAGATAGGCTTTCTTTATACTTTAGATTAGGCGTTATGAAAGCCTTGAGCAATCGTTTTTCCACTCATGATTAATAGGCACACTAAAGACTTTTTCATTGTGATGTAATAGGGGATAGTACTTGATAATGTTTCTACAACTCCTTGCAAATAGGTTCTCCAAGTTATTACATTGAAAGATAGGCTTTCTTTATACTTTAGATTAGGCGTTATGAACTATGGTTTGATGAAGAAAATGGAAATAAAAGCTCGAGATACCTAATTGTGAGCTTTTGATTTTTCATTAAATGAAGAAGACATGATGTCTAAAGAGCTCTAGAGTGGGGTATTGAGTATCTTACAATGTACTTTTATGCATGTTTATCTCATTGTCAAACTCTACAACCATGATGCAATGTGTCACCACCCATTCAATACACACAAAAGACTTGCTTGTCCAATAATTAATCACATGGGAGTAGGGAAGTCTCATCATCATTGACTTGCGGATTTTTAGAACGGTATGACAATCTAAGCACATTTTTAATACATCACAACTTAAACAAAGTTCCTTTTTTTTTCCAATGACAGTTGGTAACAACTTTTCTAAAATAAAAACTAAACCAAGTCCATATGTATAACATTACTTCATGTATTACTTAAGGTGCATGATGAAATAAGCACAAGTAGAAGCCTAATTGAAGTGAACTCATGTAATGATAAATAAGCATGGTGCCTGTGGAAATTATTTTGCATGACAAGTGGCATGACTTTTTCAAGAAATCATGAAGATGAACTATAATACTTATTCTTGTAATGAAATAATTTAGTACGCATTTGAGGTGTGTCGTCCATATTGTTAAAAGAGATGTCTAAATGAGGAAAAGGGCCACAAGGACATGTATGATGTAAAAATTGGAATCTTTTTGAAGCCATAAAGTGAGGGTTGCGTTCCCATCCTTGACGTGCAGCCCATGTGCTTTAGTTTTAAAGGTTGTGCTTTGTGAGTTTGGTAGGTTTTTTGAAATGTTTCTAGATCTATTACACTTGTGGACTCAAAATAGTTGGAGCCATGGATTATGATGAAAGGTGCACCACCTTTGGTGAGGGCTCTTGAGTTGTAGCCATTGACGAAACACATTTGATTTCAGGAGAAAAAGGATACTCAATGCGTAACAATACTCATGAATAAGGTCATTGTGCAAATGTGAAGTTGGTGGGAGATGATTTGTGGGGTGGGTATTTTGAGGAGAGAGGGGGTCAGGGCAAACATAAGTCCCTAGCATGGGGAAGTATGATGCACTCAAGCCTTGTGTTGAGGAAAGATGATTATGGAGGGGAAGGGATGCAAGTGGGTAACTACTTGGAGAGGAGAGTCCCTTGGAGGGGCAACATCTATGATTGGCTTGAGGGAGTTGGTAGATGGAGCAAACAATCATCAAAATAAAGGTGAGAGCATTGTGGGCTTCTCCAAGCAAGGAGCAACAATTTAACAATGAACCTTGCACATGGGGAGGTGGAGTGGGCGGAGAGAACTGTAGGAGTAGGATTAAAGAAAAAGCAAGGGGCCTTTAGCCTTGGTGAGAATATGATCATAAAATAAAAGGCTCAGGGATGCTGACGTGGATGTGCAAAGTCAGATCAAGGATGTGTGTGGTGGCGTTAGTGAGGCGCGTGGCATGATCTGGGGCACGTGGCGGTCGCGAATTGGGAGTCCTTGGCTTGAGGAGAGATAAGGCAGCCTGTGGGGGCCGGCCCGGAGTTGGAGCTCGCCGAGCCTGGTGCTGTAGGCCACGTGTCAGTTGTCGAGGCTGGGAGGGATAGGCTCGCGACGCAAAAAGCGAGCGCCTGTGGCGGTCCCCGCCCCCTCATGTGTCACCCATTTTTTTAACGAAAGCTGGCTTCCCACGTGTAGACAGGTAATGCTAGATCTATGACGTGGACGCAATCGACGGCTGACGTGACAGTGGAAGTTGGGGAAAACTGGGCAGGGCCGGTCGACTTGGGCGGAGACTCGTAGGAGGCTACCGGCAGCAGCCAGCGGACGAGTCAAACAGCTGACAAGCGGCTCCTCTCTTGATCCGGTCCACGTTTTTATTTTCCGTAGATATATATATATAATCAATATTTGGCTTGCTTTTGTTTTTCTTTTTAAATTTTAATTTTCCCTTCCCGACTTTCTTGTTGATCGGTTTCTTCTTCTTCTTCGCTTGGTCATCTTTTGTTGCCAAACCAACCCAAAACCTCTCAGGCTTTAACATCCAGTGTGCGCATCGTCATTGCCCAGCATCTGCTGTTTGGATGCGAGTAAAATTCTGTTTACCCCCCACCTACCCGACCCCCATCATCACCATCGTCTTCATCTTGCCCAATTCTGTGCTCCTGCTTCTTCTTGAAGCTTTTCGCCCTAAACCCTCCCTTCTACCCTACCTTCCACGCCTGGTTTTTCTTTCTTTCTCTGCTCCCACCCTTCCCGTCCCACCCTTCCCGTCCCTACCCCTCAATCTTCCTCCTCTGATCCCAATCGCCCCGCCCTTGCTGCCGCAATTCGCCTCCGGATCGCTGCGGATTTCGTGAATTTGGACGGTCTTGATGCTCCGGACCCTCCCATCGCAGCAATCAAGAGGTTAGTATGCAGATCTGTCCCAATTCTCTGCAGATAACTCTCCAGAATTCTCGCCTGCTCGCTCATCAGGCACATTGTCTAGAATTGCATGATCAAGGGCTCCAGTTTGCCCAAAAATCTTACAATTTTCTCCCTCGAATTTCCCACACTTATGGATCTATCACCATAGCATATTTTTCTAGTTTGTATCACAGCAATCAGTTGTCTTTGTACCTTAATGATGGTGTTTCATTCATGTGAAAGGTGGTCTGAAAGGAATGCATCGCTGGATGTAGGCTGTTGAGGTTGTTGATTTTCATCTGTAAGACATTTTTCCTGTGGAAGAGACATAGTATGATGGGACTTTGCCCTCATATAGGCTGGATCTTACATGCAGGGCTCTTTCCAATCGGTGATCTCAATTGAAGGATGGCAAGAGCCATCATGCAGTGCTAATGCCCGCCTTGAGAAAATCGCGCGGAATTTCTTTCTAAAGGAGCGTGGGATGAGATCCTTGTGATGCTTGAAAATTTGTGGTCTGAAATGGAGGCACGCGGCAGAAGTTCCGGGTTTGGGTTCCCAGGATATGATGGCTGCTTCCCAAAAGCCACACGCTCATCGCGGGTACGCTGTGCAATTCTCTCATATAATTCAGCATGTTCGCATCCTTGTGTTCCACACAGCTTTGAGTTTCTAAATATTGGATCTTGTAAAACCCATGTTCTCGTGCACTTCCATATGGTCTATTTGTCTAGAATGTCCATGTGTTTCAAGTATCCACAGGTATCAACAAACTACACACCACCCATATAACAAAATTTACTTCTTGGTCATACCTGAAAGCTTTTGAATTTTGTGGGTTACGTCTTCACCTTTTCTATAGTATGTACATAAAGAGATGTTTTTTCCAGGATGGATGCCCTTATCTCACTGTTTGTTGCCGTAGATGCATTACTCTGATACTTATTGGCATGTCCTTCGTGTGTTGGTGGATTCTTTAGGGGCGAGGAGACAGCGGGAGGAAATTAAACGAAGCAAATGATATTCCAAAGGACATGTGCTTCTTTGAGCTGTTAGCAACAGTGGCAGGCCAGCTCTTGCAAGAGCAGAAAGAGGAAACCTTGACAGGAAGGTCACTGGCAGATCTTGAGGTTCCCAAGGTCAATGCGGGAAGTGTTGTCGAGAGGGGAATTGCATGCGTGGCAGTACATAACAAAGGGTTAGAGAAGGCAGTTTCTAAGGACGAGGAAAAATCATCAGATGTCATGACAGTTGATGGAGATCTACAACTGCATAAAGACATCCTGCCAAAAATTGAAGTCTTTCAGGAGCCTTCTGCAATTTCATGCCTTGATCATCCAGATCCTTTATTGCTGCTAGAACATGAGTCCAAGACCTCGATGAAACCTGTCAAGGCATATTCTTCTAGAAAGAGGAAGAACTCAGGAGCATATTCTTGCACTAATATGGCTTCAATCGGAATGCTCATCAAGACTGAACCAGGAGAAACTCCCACTTCCAGATCTGATCAGTTTACTGCAAAAGTCAAGGCAGAAAAAACTTCCAACATGCTTTCATGTTGCTCAATAGATTTGAGGGAGACCAATATAATAGCCAAGGAAGATGGGGATCTTGATCAAAAGTGTATTCCAAATGCTACCAGACAATGCCAAGAGATTGATATGCTTTTACATGGTCCTTTCCAGGTTGATGTTGACAGTCTTCCTTTGGTTAGTTCAGGCAGTAGTGAGGAGACACCTTTTCTCATGGAACCAAAATCCTACTCAACTACTGCCTTTGAGTCGAGCAGGCAAGATGAAGGAAGACAAGATTTCTCTTGCTCAAAAGCAAGAGATGATGATGGTAACTCTTCTGAATCTACTGTTCCAAAAACTGTGCTTACAAAGTCATCGAGCTTGTCCTACATCAAAGCATTGAAAGCAAGGAGGTGCACAAACAGTGCAGCCAAGAAAAGAGCCTCAGTAGTTAGTTCTAAACGAAAGCGACATGAGATGGAAGGTAATCACATTGTTTATTCATTTTATCTCCTTAATCTCCTCACTGATGCTTAAATTATGGTGAAAATTAGGGTACATTTGATACATTCATGTACTTGGTTGAGACATTAAGACCTAATCTTATGTCTTCCAGAAGGAGAAATAGGTAACAAAGATGTTGTACATAGGGGTGGAAAGGTGCGGATAGGAAGAACGACAGTGAAGAAGATGCCATTGCTTAAAGATAATGTGGAGCAGTCAATTTATCCCACTCTTGACATGTTGGTGGATACTGAACATGAAGATAAACCTCTTGCTTCACCTACCAAGCTCGAGAGAGGTGAGTTGCTAAGGGGGGTGTGTGCATATGTGTGTGTAAAAGAGAGAGACAGGTGTATACAGTGGGATTGTCACTTGCATCACAAAGAGCACTTTTCTTCCATCGACGTTATTTTTTACTGTTTTAGTCCCATGCATTGGCAAGCTGACTTGAGCATGTGCTTGAAACAGATAATGCTGCCAGTCTTGCTTCTTCGCCTACTGTTTTGAGTCCTTCAAAATCGAACCCAAAGAAATTGGGAGATTCTCATGGTACACATGCTACGTTCTAAACCAGTGCCATCCCTTATGCATGTAGCTATCCTTTCCAGGAACCTTCAAGGTTGACCTGATGTGTTGGAATTTTGATGTTCAGTCAAGTTGAGCATAAAGTCCTTTATGGTACCAGAGCTCTTGGTGGACCTTCCAGAGTCTGCAACTGTTGCCAATCTCAAGGTAAGAACATAGTATGGGTTACACTTTAAAATGTTACACATATCATTCCTATATGCCTTGTGTCCCAATTAGTTTTCTCAATAGGGTTTCTTCAAAGGAAAATTGATCTATTCATGGGGATGGTTAATCATATGTCATGACAGAAAGCTGTCATGGAAGCCGCTATGAATCTGCTGGGGGGAGGCCTTTGTGTGCGTGTGCTTCTTCAAGGCAAGAAAGTACTCGATGAGTCAGAAAGTCTGCTCCAGGCCGGCATATCAAGTGGTGGAAAACTTGATTCTTTGGGCTTTATGCTAGAACCGAATTCAATGCCAACATCCACAAGTGTTGAAGATACATTTCTTGTGCTTTCCCATGGTGCCAATCAAACTACATCACGGTAATACCATACTTTTTCGAACTTGCTTACCCATAATGTCAGAGTTTACAGTTGATTGGGTTGTGAACTTGGATGTGGTTGTATGGGTGTGGGGCATGGCACTTGTGTGTGTCTGTGTCCGCAGTTGCCTGGATATTGTTATCAGAGTTTTTTCGCCTGAGTGTTTCCTTCAACTCTTTATTTCTGTCATGTGTTTTCCACATGGAGGGATTGTTTATACCTTATTTTAAGCAGGTATCCAGTTCTATCAAAGGGGAGTGAAGTTAATGCAGGCAGCTTACACGTGAGCGCATCTGAGGGACTGCTTGAGATTGATGCAAATAGCTCAGGTAGATGTATACCCAGTATTTTATATATACATATATCATTGTAAATTTAGACACACAGATATAGTTTACAAGTTGATTATGCTTCTTATCAGGAACAGAAATGCAATCTACAACAGTGAGTCCAAGCAAAGAGGATATGTTGGTGCATGACTCGAATGGGGTGGTCGTACCTGGTCCGTGTGCTCTCATTCTTCATTCCAGCCAAACAAATAATGGATCAAATGGATTGGCAGTTGTTCCCTTTGGGCAGAATCCAGGGAGTATGGGTATCAACAAGCGCCGTATTAGAAGGCCGTTTAGTGTTGCAGAAGTAGAGGTGCTGGTACAGGCAGTGGAGAAGCTCGGAACTGGAAGGTGGGATGGAAATGGTGTGCTCGGTTTCAAATTCTTAGGTTAAATTTTAGATCAACTTATTTCCTGACTTGGCTCAATACCCCTTGGCTGTCTTCAAACAGTTGCTGATGCTTGATTGGTTTGTTTCCAGGTGGCGTGATGTGAAACTACACGCATTTCCTCAGGCTAAGCATAGGACATATGTGGATTTGAAGGTGAGGCATATGCATTTGCTCTTGATTTGTACATATATGAGCTACTGAAAAGTATTGTTGTGAATTCTAACAAAGCATATATTTTGACCAGGACAAATGGAAGACTTTAGTTCATACAGCAAGCATCGCGCCACACCAACGCCGAGGAGAGCCTGTTCCACAGGTGCTTTTGGATCGTGTTATACAGGCACACTCTTATTGGACAGCACAGCAGGCAAAGCAGCAATCCATGGAAACTGGGGTGTTTTAAGTTGGCTGGGTTCCTTCTTGCACATTTTAGGTCTGGCTTTTGTCAAATTGTTTTCATTGTAAAGTGTAAAAATCTCTAGGCCACTCAAAAGCTTTGTACATCTCCTCATCCTCAGTGTAAACTAGTGTCCATACATACCTCTCCACATGGTGATTTGGCATGATGAAAGGGCAATGGTGGCTGCAGACATTCACTAACAATTCTGATTTGACCTTGCATTGTGGAGAGCCTTTCTCCAGAATAATTGGGAGGGGTGTTTCATGGGAAGCACCTTCCCCAAGAATCAATTCCCCAAGTGTTCATAGGGTTCATGAATTGGTTTTCTGCTGACCACATTCACACACATTGATTATTTGGCGACATCTACCTTGAATGGAAGGTAGACATGGACACCAAAAATTGTTTTTCAGAAACATGTAACATTTCTTCCCCAAAAAAAAATTTATTCAATATCTTTACTGTTGGTCCTTTGTGGCCTCTTGATAGGGATATATCAGGACTTTTTACTTGCAACAATTACAGCTCTCTTTTCACTTGTATTTTGACTGTGGTGGTGGTGGTAATAATAATAATAATGAATGTGTGTGGTAGATGGAATGGTGGTGGTTGTAATGAATGTTGTGTTATCGAGGTTCTCTCCTGTTGGCCTTGTAATAATAATAATAATGAATGTGTGTGGTAGATGGAATGGTGGTGGTTGTAATGAATGTTGTGTTATCGAGGTTCTCTCCTGTTGGCCTTGCTGAAGTTGTGCTTCAAGCTGATAACTGATAGCACCTTTAATTCCTTAGCCTTGTCATTGAGTATTGGAAAAATCTGTGTTAACATTTAGAGACCTAGCAGCAGTGTGTTTGGTGTGTAACCCATGTCCATTTGCACGCACATTGGTCTTGGTGATATCAAACCTTAGTGTATGGAGGTATATTTAGCCTAAGGTTAAGGCTTAATGTGTCTAGGTGGAGTGTGCACGACCACTTTGTGAGCTCCTATAAAGGAGTACACTCCTACTCTGTGTGTAAGCAAGCTCTGTGTGATAATAAAGCTTTGTGATATTGCTTTGTGGTAATCATAGTGATAATAAAGCTACATTTTAGTGATAATATTACTTTGTAGTAATCATCTTGCGTACTCATTACCATTGTCATTAGTGGGTGATTAGTAAATGTGATTCTCCTTGTGCATGAGCTCTCACTCTTCATTCATAGGTGAAGAGCTAAATCTTTCTGTTATTTTAAGTTGGTATCAAAGCTACCTTCCGTGGGTCTCGTGTGAAGCCTTGGTGTAGTTTAACCTTATCGAGAGTACTTTGTGTGAGAGAGGGCTTTGATACTTTGTATGAAGAGAGACTGAGTCAAGTTTTCCTTGTTGAGAGAATCATCAAGTTGGAGAGAGAGAGAGAGAGAGAGAGAGAGATAAATCTATTGAACCAAAGTGGGTATCACACTTAGTGGCATATCACCCATACTACTCTCATGAACCATGCTAGTGGCATAAGTCCAAAGCTCTCTCCTGGCATGTCTCCCTAGCATGTCATCTATATCCGTACTAGTAGAACTCGATATTTGCACTAGTAGAGCTATCTTCTTGGCATGTCATCTATATCTGCACTAGTATAACTTGATATCTCAACACTCCTCCTTTAAGTTCCAACTCCATACCTTGTACTCCAAGTAAGATCATGGAGCTTCTCTATACCCAAAGCCTTTGTAAAGATGCCAACTGCTTGATCCTTTGTGCTGACATATGTATCTCAATGTGCTTCAGCCTAGCATGATACATTGGATTACTAGCCCAATTTGCATATGCATATCCATCTACTTGTAGCTATACTCTAGCCTTATAGAAAATGTTAGATATCAAGCCCAACTAGTGCTACGGTTGTTGATGACCCACTTGGGTGATAGCTTTTGCACTTACGACGCTGGCATGGTTGGTGAGATTATGGGTGATACAGTAGGCAATGTGACAACCACTTTGGTGTATTAAAGTTATGGCATAGTTATAGCACTAGTTCATATAGTCAGGTTTACACTATGGACTGACCATTATATATTATAGTAGGAGAGTACTTTCTCTTATAGTACGTACTCTTATCTCTTTAGTTTTATGGTTGTAGAGAAGAGAAGAGAATATAAAAAAATTCAGCCATCTCTCTTGTGTGTGCTTGTCTACTCGTGTGTGGAGCTCAAGCTTACCCTCTCCCTTGCATTTTTCTTACGGTATCAAAGTGGTGGTTTGTGCGAAGAGATCAAGAGGCAAGCAAAGGAACTACTACATGGGTAAGGACAATTGCATCTCTTTTCCTCATTGATTTTGGAGCAACACCTTTGGGTAGTTATGAGAGCTACACTAGTTAAGAAAGTCATTGTCTTAGATTGAGGCATCCTCTTGGGTAAAGGAAGAAGACACTATTGTCTATAATTAACTTTTTTAACTAAACTTTTACGTGTTTCGGGTATGTCAGGACCTCTAAGATACTTGGAGAAGAAATTCTAATTCTCAAGCAAAAATTAAAAGCATAAATCGTAATAAATAAAATTAAATAAACAAGAAATATGAAAAATAGAGAAGAGATCACCGTTGTTGATACAAGATTGGCTTGAATCTCCCTTGGATGAGTGTGGCCCCTTGTACTACTCACCCATATTTATATGTATTAAAAGCTTACTTTTAATACATATTTATATGTATTAAAAGCTTACTTTTCAAAAGATAACTCAAAAAACAAAGCATAAGTGCTTTCGAGTTTTTGACCGTAAAAGCTCTTACAAAAATATAGCAAACTACAAATATAAAGTCTTGGGCTTACCAAAAGTATAAAATACTAATTGGTATGTTTAAAGGTTTGAGGCCTTAGCCTTATAAAATATTAATGCCAAAATATGAAACCATAATAGGTGTTCACATTGTATTTCAAAATATCTCATAGTGATCCAATTTATGTTCCATCGTCGATGATTAACACATAATCCGTCACTCAATCATCACTTACATCCAAAATAATATTAGTTAGTACACATAGTTGAGTAAACACATTAATCCTGACTATATCGTACCAGCATAGATACAACCGATTAATCGTGACTATATCATACCAGGGCACACACAGCTGACTAAATACATTGATCCTGGAAAATGATACTATATCATACCAGCACACACAGTTGATTAAACACATTAATATTGAAAAATAATATGAATAAAAGACGCATCCAAAATAAAATATCCCTGAAATATTGTTAATGAAATCATGGACATCCATAGAGGTTATGACCAACATTCCCTTTTGCTCGGGTGACAATCGATCTCAATTGGGTCGATGGTATGAGTGGATGAGATTTTGGTAAAAATAAAAGAACTTTTCTGGCATTCATTCAGCATCCTAGAGAATATGAAACGGTAGAATTTTCTCTCACAGAATATTTACTTATTCATTTACCAATATTCATGGGATTTAAACATAGGATTAAAGAGAACTCTTATCTTGATATAAAAAATTCTATATGCATCTATTTATGCATAAAATCCAACTTCTATGGAAATAACACTTTTATATAAAAGAAAATCCTTTTATGCATCTATTTATATATAAAAATTAATTTTGATGAAAGTAACACTTTTATTTAAAAAAAATCTTTTATGCATCTATTTATGCATAAAAATCAATTTTGATGAAAGTAACACTTTTATAATAAAAAAATTCTTTTATGCATCATTTTATGCATAAAAATCAATATTGGTGAAAGTAACACTTTTATAATAAAAAATTCTTTTATGCATCATTTTATGCATAAAAATCAATATTGGTGAAAGTAACACTTTTGCAATAAAAAGTTTCTTTTATGCATCATTTTATGCATAAAATCAATATTGGTGAAAGTAACACTTTTATAATAATAAAAATTCTTTTATAATTAAAAAAATATCCAATATGCATCTTTCTATGCATAGAATTTAATTCTAATAAAAATCACACTTTTATAATAAAAAAATATCCAATATACATCTTTCTATGCATAGAATTTAATTCTAATGAAAATCACACTTTTATAATTAAAAAATTATCCAATATGCATCTTTCTATGCATAGAATTTAATTCTAATGAAAATCACACTTTTATAATAATAAAAAATATCCAATATACATCTTTCTATGCATAGAATTTAATTCTAATGAAAATCACACTTTTATAATAATAAAAATATCCAATATGCATCTTTCTATGCATAAAATTTAATTTTAAGAAAAAATATCACTTTTATAATAAAAATATTTCTACTATGCATGCCTAGAATGAAAATAACACTTTTAGAATACACAAACAGTGGGGATTACTCTTTTAGAATACACAAACAGTGGGGATTACTCTTTTTGAATAATAAAAGATAAAACTTATTTCACAAAATTTAAGAAAATTTTGCCATAACCTGCTTTGTATGGCTGACCATTTTTCAATTTTTTCTATCCTCAAGTTACTTAAAAATTATCCCAAATGGTTTAAAGCATTCTAAACTAATCAAATTTCACTTTTAAAAGAGAAACAATATGAAAAGTTTAATTCTAATCATTTGATTACTTATCTAGGATAAAGAAAGGCCGGATTTAAGAATGAAGAGAGGGGGAAAGCCTTTCCAACAAGGCATAACATCATTTTTTTTATTTTAAAGAAAACAAAAATTAGAAAACCATTAAAAGAAATAAAGAAAGTAGGATTTCTAGCTTACATGAATTTCTGTGAGCTTTCCTTTGGCTTGATGGTTTGAGGGATCTACTTTTGTTTGCAACAAGAGTGGCCACCAATTCTTTTGAAGAGGAAAAGGTCAAAAATTAATGAATTATCAATAAATTCACTGTTTTTGGCTCTGAGGTGGAGTAGAGTAACAGTGCATAAAACACTATTAAGCTTCTATAAAGGGGGAGGCTTCTATTTATAAGAAAAAGTGAGCTTCTAACCAAGCAAACTGATTCCGGAATTTTTCACATCAGTTTGGTCAATTTTTAAATTTTTGGGTCAATTTAGCTTACTTTTTTGGAACTAGACTTGAATTAGGAGAGAGGAGAGATGAAATATCTCAATACTTGAGAATTAAAACTCCAGCACACATGTGAAATAGGTGCCTCCTTCATGAGGGAAAATCCCCACTCTGAGGTGTCAAAAATTCATTTTTTTAGTATTTCCTTTGGTCCTTAGTCCACTCTTCATCTTATGTGAGCATTTACTCATTTTTGGGAGGATTTTCTTTATTTCTTCAATTTATCTCCTCCCTACATTTGGATTAATCTGATTGGCCCCTCAGAACCTTAATTTAAAATTTTCAGAAAATCTGGACCCTTAGGATAAGGCCTTTTGAACAGATTATAATTTATTTCTAATGCACCTTCTGAAAATCTTTTTGAACTTCTGTTTTGGGGGAGTTTATTTTAATAAGAAGAGATATTTTTCCATCCAAAAATATCTAAAATCTGAATAACCTCTCTCTAAAATATTTTCTCTCTCTAGGCCAAAACAGGTAGAAACAAGATCTTTTATATTTCTGAAGAGGGATTTGATTACAAGGGAAGATACTGGACATCTTGAGGGGCTGGGGGGAGGAATCTTACATTCTCTCCTACTTGAAAAACACGAGATGTCCTCATCTTGCAAACTGGGAGTAATCCCGCAACAGTTCGGCTTCTTTCTCCTCCCACATGGCATCCTCAAAAGGATAGAACTTTTATTTAGCCAATAATTCTCTCGGAATTCTATTCCTGAGAACCTTTTCTCGAACATCAAGGATTTCTTCAGGTTGGAGTTCCATCTGCCCTTGGGTTAAAGAAGTTAAGATTTCATCATCAAGCACATGATTCGTGTAAGATCCCTGTCCCCACCGCGCAAGGGATTCGGAGTGCTAGCAGCGGAAGTAGCACTTCTTGTGTGGTGCAGGGTCCCACACTCGGGGTCTCGTCCATGGATATCCGGACAAGAGACTAATCCGTCGGTTTTTCCAAAACCGAACCCGGAAAAACTTCCTTTATCCGGAAAGCACGGGCGATTCGACCGGGATAACTTTTGACTCTAACGTAGTCAAGACCATTACTGATCAAACTGATCCGACTGCACCTATAAAGGTCCTCGGTCAGATCAAGGAAGAAACTTGCACTTGGATCATTGGGATCAATGCTTTTTTTCCCATCAAGAGGCACCGCCGTTGATTCTATCCATAGAACAATTACTATCCGCCGAGATTTACTTCATCTATCGTAATAACAGAATTTGAGTCTCGATTTACGGATCCATCAGTCCAGCCTAACCCCATCCAGTCCCATGGGTTAGCCAACCTCCCAACCACTGTAGTGATGGGATCCAATTAAGAATTTGATTAGGTTTTGTCCCGGGTACTAGGGAAAAGAGTTCCCAGGCCCCCTAGCCGGAAATTCATGCAAACATAAACTGGTCACACCACTTACACACCCAATATGAAATTGCCTTTTTCTCAGCATCAACTAACTTTAAAACAATCCTTCAACAAAACCATTATGTCACTGATGACAATCCTCGAAATCTCTGGTTGAATCCATATTTCCAATCATTCATTCATCGGTGTACTTATGGCATCATTGGCACCAAAACGCTCACCACCTGTTCACTCAGGGGCCTTTTCAATAGTTCCTAGCTTATAGTACCCGACAATATTTTCACATATAAAAATCAAGATGGAGTCCTCGTTGAAGATCAGCAAGATCAATCAACAGATCCATAAGAGAGCCATGGACTCATCTGTTGAGGACCAGCAAGGTCAATCAACCAGATCCATGCCCGGTTTCAGAAAACAACTCTTACTCCTTGTTCCAATATCTTCCACGACGCACGTGTGGGTATCTTCGGCGACCCAGAGCCCGAGCACCGTATGGTTAGCACCCTCTAGGATCCTTCGCAGGTGACCTAGCGCTTCACTCATAGGCCACTTCCTTGGTCCCTCATCCACCGTACCAGAAGCTCACCATTTAAATCGAACCGAGGTTGGTCAAGACCTCGGTCAACCTTGCTACGCGAGACGTCCTCCATTGACTCTCCGTCAGCAGTTGCAACTTTATCAGTTAGGTCTCCATGACCTTAATCCACAAGACGACCAAAATGCTTCCCCAGCATTCTTGACATAAAACAGTCATTTACAAACAGGTCACAAAATACAGTTTCTATATCGAACTCCCGTCTTTCCACATTATCCCTCCTCCGTCCACATTACTTATTCCACATTCCATTCATATGTACTCATTCTTATCCATTCACTCATATCGACGACGACACATTATTTCACATACACATTCACATTCATTATTCTTTATACACATCCATGTTCGTATATCCACATCATACATCCAATCCCATATCCGCATTCATACATACACATCCATATTCACATCCATACATCCACATCCACATCCACATTCACATCCATACATCCACATCTCCATGCATACATCCACATCCACATTCACATTCACATCCATACATCTACATCTACATGCATACATCCACATCTCCATGCATACATCCACATCCCCATTCACATTCACATCCATAGATTCACATCCACATCCACATCTCATCCATACATCCACATCTCCATGCATACATCTACATCCACATTCACATTCACATCCATACATCTACATCTATATGCATACATCCACATCCACATTCACATTCACATCCATACATCTACATCTACATGCATTCATCCACATCTCCATGCATACATCCACATCCCCATTCACATTCACATCCATACATTCACATTCATACATTCACATCTCATCCATATATCCACATCTCCATGCATACATCCACATCCACATTCACATTCACATCCATACATCTACATCTACATGCATACATCCACATCTCCATGCATACATCCACATCCACATTCTCATTCTCATTCACATCCATACATCTACATCTACATGCATACATCCACATCCACATTCACATTCACATCCATACATCCACATCTACATCTACATGCATTCATCCACATCTCCATGCATACATCCACATCCCCATTCACATTCACATCCATACATTCACATCCACATTCACATCTCATCCATACATCCACATCTCCATGCATACATCCACATCCACATTCACATTCACATCCATACATCTACATCTACATGCATACATCCACATCTCCATGCATACATCCACATCCACATTCTCATTCACATCCATACATCCACATCTACATCTACATGCATACATCTACATCTACATCTACATGCATACATCCACATCCACATTCACATTCACATCCATACATCCACATCTCCATGCATACATCCACATCCACATTCACATTCACATCCATACATCTACATCTACATGCATACATCCACATCTCCATGCATACATCCACATCCACATTCACATTCACATCCATACATCTACATCTACATGCATATATCCACATCTTCACATCTTATCACATCCTATCACATCTCATACACATCTCACATCCTATCTACATGCATACATCCATACATCTACATCTACATGCATACATCCACATCTCCACATCTTACCACATCCTATCACATCTCATACACATCTTATCACATCCTATATCTATTTATAGGATACAAGAGAATTCTTATATTTGATATAAGATTTCTTTACGCATCTATTTATGCATAAATTCCATTTTAAGGAGAATAACACTTTTGAAATAAAAATCAATCTTTTATGCATCTTCCTATGCATAAATTCATTTTAAATGAGAATGACACTTTTGAATTAAAATCAATCTTTTATGCATCTTCCTATGCATACATTCATTTTAAATGAGAATGACACTTTTGAATTAAAAATCAATTCTTTAATGCATCTTCCTATGCATAAAATAGATGAAAATAACTCTTTTAAACTAAAAATAGATTTCTTTATGCATCTTTCTATGCATAAATCCAATTTAGTAGGAATTACACTTTTAGAATAAAAGAATTTCTCTTATGCATCTAATTTATGCATAAAATCCAATTATGATGAAAATCACACTTTTAGTATAAAAAAATATCTTTTATGCACCCATTTATGCATAAAAATCAAATATGATAAAAGTAACATTTTTATATTAAAATAATAATCTTTTATGCATACCTCTATGCATGAAATCCAAATATGATAAAAGTAACACTTTTACATTAAAATAATAATCTTTTATGCATACCTCTATGCATGAAATCCAAATATGATAAAAGTAACACTTTTATATTAAAATAATAATCTTTTATGCATATCTCTATGCATGAAATCCAATATGATAAAAGTAATACTTTTATATTAAAATAATAATCTTTTATGCATACCTCTATGCATGAAATTCAATTATGATAAAAATAACACTTTTACATTAAAATAATAATCTTTTATGCATACCTCTATGCATGAAATTCAATTATGATAAAAATAACACTTTTACATTAAAATAATAATCTTTTATGCATACCTCTATGCATGAAATCCAAATATAATAAAAGTAACACTTTTATATTAAAATAATAATCTTTTATGTATACCTCTATGCATGAAAATCAAATATGATAAAAGTAACACTTTTATATTAAAATAATAATTTATCTTTTATGCATATAATCAAAATGCATCTTTTATGCATGAAAATGATACTTTAGAATATAGAAATCGTAAGGATTACTCTTTTAGGATAATAAAAGATAAATTTTATTTCACTAATTTCTAAAAATTTTGCCATAACCTCCTTTGTATGGCTGACCATTTTTTAAATTTTTAAGTCTTTAAGACTAATTAAAAGTGCACCAAGAGTATTGAAATTATCCTAAAGTAAACATTTTTCCATTTAATTAAGATAAACATTATAAAAACTTGACTTTAATCATTAACCATTCACCTAGGATAGAGAATGGTTGGTTTGGCTAGAGAAGAGAGGGGAATGCCTTTTTGTAATGAGGCATAACATTTTTGGAGAAGACATAAAGCATAAAAACCATTTAAAACCATAAAAATAAGTAAAAAATAGAAGAATCACCAACTTACTAATGACTTTGATAGCTTTCCTTTGGCTTGATGGTTTGAGGATTCACCTCTTGTTTGGACAAGAGTGGCCACCAATCTTTGGAAGAGGGAAATGTCAAAAACTAGTGAATTATTAATAAATTCACAGTTCTTGGCTTGGGAGGAGTAGAGTAACAGTGCATAAAACACTATTGAGTTTCAACAAAGGGGAAAGCCTCTATTTATAGTGAAAAGTGAGCTCCTAACCAAACAAACTGATTCTAAAATTTTTCAATTCAGTTTGGTCAATTTTTGACCATTTTTAGGTCAGTTGAGCTAACTTTTTGCAACTAGACTTGAATTAGGAGAGAGGAGAGATGAAATATCTCAAGTAGGAGAGAGGAGAGATGAAATATCTCAATTTTTAATGATTTAAAACTCAATTTGCACATGTGAAGTAGGCTCCTCATTCATGAGGGGAAAATCCCCATACAGAGGTGTCAAAAATGCATCATTACTTCTAAATATCTCCTCTTTTTAACTATTAGCCTTGTCCTTATTCAACTCTTCATCTTATGTGAGTATTTACTTCTAAATATCTCCCCTTTTTAACTATTAGCCTTGTCCTTATTCAACTCTTCATCTTATGTGAGCATTTACTCATTTTTGGATACCCAAAATATCTCATATTTTTTATATTACTCATAGTTTCTTACTAATAAGCCTTGTACATAGTCAACTCTTCCTCTTATGTGAGCATTTACTCATTTTTGGATAATTTCTTTTACAAATTGGATTTATCTCCTCCCCACACATGGATTGATCTTATTGGCCCATAGGAACCTTAATTGGACCATAATCCAAAAATTTCTGAAAATCTAGACCCTTAGGCTAAGGTCCTTTATACCCATTTCCAATTTATTCCAATTGCACATTGGAAAGTTCTTTTTGAATTTCTGTTTCAGGGGAATTCATTTTAATAATATGAGAAATTTTTCTATCTAAAAATATTCAAAATCTGAATATTCTCTCTCTAGAATATTTTCTCTCTCTAGGTTAAAACAGTTAGAAACAAGATCTTTTATATTTCTAAAGAGGGATTTAATTACACGGGAAGATGCTGGACATCTTGAGAGGCTGGGGAGGAATCTTACATTCTCTCCCACTTGAAAAATGCGAGATGTCCTCATCTCGCAAACTGGGGGTAATTTTGTAAGATGCTCGAATATGAGACTAAGAGAAAATTTAATTAAGATGAACCACCAAGAAAAGTCTCAAAGAGAGCAAGACTCAAGACAAGAACAAAGATTTCAACTTTATTCACTCTTGGAATATATACAGTAAAGATAGAAGAACTTTTTACAATTCCATAAGCCCGTCCATCATATGGTCACAAAAGCAGCACTCACAAGCAGCACACGTATAAGGTAACTCATCTATGGGAATAATTCGGCCGGTTATTGCAGCACCTATCTCACTGGTATGAGGTGACCTATTAAAAGGACCTCTGAGAGAGGCAAGCCAAAAACGGGATAAAGGCATATCTTCTAAGGAGGAAGAAAACACGCTAGTAAGAAGACCCGCTCAGAAAACCCAACATGCCTTGATCTCATCACGCAATAGTATCGGGGACCCAAACCCAAAGCTTCAATAACCATAGCCAAGCGAACATTGTTACGAAAGTGCTGCTGACCCACGGTGTTACCCTAGTTATATCTTGATAGGTCTGCCATTTGGTCTGAGCTACAGAAGTTCCCAAGTGAGAGAAAAGTGAGTGCTCATACAGTTCTATAAAATCCTTCTTCACAGACTCACTTGCGTCTTGAAGGTGAGAAATCATTATGGATAAAACCAAATCTTGCTGCCAAGCCATAAGAGAGATTAAGAAAGAAAGGAGATCGATGGAAGTAAGATTACTGCGAGCGACAGGTAAGAGTTACGACTTATATATTAAAAAAAGAACTAGCGTAACCTAGAAGCCAACGGGGTATCTTGCCACACTGAAGTTTTACCGTCTTTCCATGATTTGGGTTTGGCACATATTTCTATAGAAGGCTTACATGAGATACATTATGAACTTTGAGATGAGGAGGTAAAAGAAGCTCGTAGGCTAAGTCACTTACTTTCTTCAGATATGGTCCACAATATCTGAGGATAACTACTTATACTCCCCAAGAGATAAAGAACTTCTTTTGGGCCGTACTCGAATGAAGACCATATCTGCTTCTTTGAATTCTTTGACTGTTCTCTTCTTATCTGCATACTGTTTCTATCGATCCTGGGCAACCTTTATATCTTTATGAATTGCCTGCATCTGTTGCTCCATGTCGTTAAGCATTTGACTGGTCATCTCGACCCTAATCAATGGGTCGGACCTAGTTGATAGAATTAAGCAATCTTGTCCGAGACAAACCCTGATTAGATTGGTATGAAGGAATTGGTCTCTGAATTTGGGTTCTTGACTTCCCTGTGCCCTTGTCATGGCAGGAGTCGGGCAGTCTTTTAACTGATGACCAAAACCTTGGCATCCAAAATACCGGTTCTCACTTCTGAACTCATCGTTCTGAATCCTTAAAACAGGTGGGACTCCTGAGAAGTATTCTGGGGAAAGGGTCTTCCTTTTTTAAACAGAATCTTTCTTTTATTTTAGAGAGAAAATAATTATAAGATCAGAAAAGGGAGATTCTTACTCCTGCATACCTCGAAGGTTGGGAAGGAATCTTACAATTCGGGCTTGGTACATACTTTTTAAGAAGGCTGACATGAAATACATTATGTACTTTGAGATGAGGAGGTAGAAGAAGCTCGTAGGCTAAGTCACCTACTTTCTTTGTAATCAGATATGGCCCACAATATCTGGGGGATAACTTCTTGTACTTCCCAAGAGATAGAGAACTTCTTTTGGGACGTACTCGAATGAAGACCATATCTGCTTCTTTGAATTTTTTGTCTGTCCTCTTCTTATCTGCATATTGTTTCTATCTATCATGGGTAGCTTTTATATCTTTGCAAATTGATTGCATCTGCTGCTCCATGTCGTCAAAGCATCTGTCTAAACATCTCGACCCTAATCAATGGGTCGGACCAAGTTAATGGAGTTAAGCAATGTTGTCCATACATAGCTTTGAAAGGGCTCATCCCAATACTTTGATGATAAGAAGCATTGTAGGCGAACTCGACTAGGTGTAGATAGCTTAGCCACTTCTTGGGTTCCGTGCCACAGCATGATCGAAGTATATCTTCGATTACTTGGTTCACCCTTTCGGTTTGACTGTCGGTCTCGGGATGGTAAGCTGTGCTGAGATCCAAGAAAGTTCCTACTGCTTCAAAAAATGCAGTCTAAAATCTTGACGTGAATTTGGGATCTCGATCACTTACTATTCCTCTAGGTAGGCTATGCAATCTAAAGATTTCTTTGAGGAACACTCTGGCCACATCCACTGTAGTGTAGGTTTCTTTTACTGGAATCAGATGGGCAACTTTGGTTAGTCTATCAACTACCACGAAGATGGAGTTGTAACCCGATTGCAATGAAGGTAATCCAGTAATAAAATCCATACTGATGCATTCCCCCTTCATTTGGGGGATGTCTAATGGATGTAACTTCCAAGGCATTTTTACTCTCTCGGCCTTGACTTTCTGACAGGTCAGACATTGACGTACATGATTAAGCACATCCTTTTTTAGACTAGGCCAAAAGAAGCTTTTCTTCATAGACATATAGGTTTTGATGAAACCTAGATGTCATGCAATAAGGCTATCATGGGCTTCATTCAGAATTTGACCCTTAGTTCCCTCATCATTGGGAATGCATAACCTGCGATTATAATACATAATTCCATCATACAGGCTGTACCCTTGAACTCGGTTCAACTCCTGTGAAGTTTTGCTTTCCTGCATAAGTAGGGTAGCAATAGGGCCAAAGAATCTATCCTGCATGATCTTCTCTCTTGCTTCAATAATCAAAGGATTTGATACTACAGTAATTGCAAGCAAGGAGGCTTTTCTGCTGAGGGCATCTGCTACCACATTTTCTTTGCCTGGACGGTACTTGATTTCAAAATCAAATTCCTGCAGGGTCTACATCCACCTTCTTTGGTGCATGTTGAGAACCTTCTGAGTGTGAAGATCCACTTTAAGCTCTGATGATCTGTCATCAAAGTGAATCTTTGACCCAGTAGGTAATGTCTCCACAACTTCAGGGCATATACTACTGAAAGTAGTTCTAGGTCGTGGGGTGGATAGCATAATTCCTCTCATGTGTTCTGAGTTTTCAGGATTCATAGGCCACTGCATGACCTTCCTGTACATGAGTGCACCTCCCAGGGCAAAACCACTGGCATCAGTTACTACCTCAAAGGGTAGAGAGAAATTTGGCAACTTCAGAATGGGATTAGTTACCAAGGCAGTCTTCAGCTTATCAAAAGCACTCTGGCACCTGGCAGACCATTGAAACGGGGTATTCTTCTTGAGAAGATTAGTTAGGGGGGAAGCTATGAGAGTATACTTTGGTATAAAAATTCTATACTAGCCAGTCAATCCCAAGAATCCCCTGACTTCTTTCACTGTTTTTGGTTCATGCCAATCTATGACTGCTTGGACTTTTGCAGAATCTGGAGAAATTCCATCTTTGGATACCAGAAAGCCCAAGTATTCAACATGGTCGGAAAAGAAAGTGCATTTGCTCTTTTTTGCAAAGAGTTGGTGCTTCCTTAGAATCTCAAGAACTTTTCTAACATGAGCTTCATGGTCAGCTGCATTCTTTGAGTAAATCAGAATATCATCAAAGAAAACAAGAACAAAATCATCCAAGTATTGTCTGAGAATGTCCTGCATTAGGCGATTGAATGTAGCTAGGACATTTGTCAATCCAAATGGCATGACAGTGAATTCATAATGCCCATACGAGTATTGATGGCTGTCTTCGGGATATCTTGCTCATTAATCTTGATCTAATAATACCCTAATTTGAGATCTATCTTTGTGAAGATCTAGGCTCCACTTAGCCTGTCTAGAAGCTCATCAATTCTGGGGATAGGATACTTATTCTTAATTGTCAGCTTATTGAGACCTCTTTAGTCCACACTCTGTAGTCCACACAGAATCTTAGCATTCCATCTTTCTTTTTCTAAAAGAGAATTGGAAACATTGGTTCTTACAAACCCTTGTTCTAACAGCTGTCTAAGCTGTTCCTTGAGTTCGATGGCTTCGAGAACTGGCATTTTGTACGTGCGCAGGTCTATAATACTGGCTGAGCTTCGGGGGGTCAATTCTATCTCATGATCTACTTCCCAGATTGGAGGCATCTCTGTTAATTATGCTGGGAATAAATCATCATAATCACTTAACCATTCAAGCTCTTTAGCTTTTAACTTGTGTCTACTGGATTCATTTTGACAACATAAATGAATTGCTTCTTTCTAAGTCCTTTTAGTAACTTAGAAGCTTTTACTAATTTCAGACTTGGGGATCCTGAAATTCCGATTCCTTAAACTTTGCTTCCGTGAAGGTCACGGAAGGAAATGGTTCCATTATGAGAGTGAATGTCAGCTTGATTTTTGTGGAGCCAATCCATTCCAAGGATCCCATTGAAAACTCCCAAAGGTAGGACTCTAATTTGACAGTCAGTTAAATTCCCATCTAGATTGAACTAAATACGATCTGTCTCTCAAGGTGAGTGAAAAGAATCTTCCCACCACTGGTGGACAATTCAACTTGCATAGGTTTCCCTGATTTCTATTCTTCTAAGACTAGCTTATGCAAGCATCCGGGGGAAATGAAAGAATGAGTACTGTCTGAATCAATCAAAATCTTAAAAGGCTTACCCTGATAAACTCAGCTGGAGTATGGATGACTGAGAATTGACAGTTTGGCCCTTGGTTTTCAATTGCTACATAAATCTGTCCTCTTTCCTCTTCCACTACTTCTGCTATTGTGACTGCTCTGGCTGCTGCAGTCTGAGGCGGAACTCTTTCTCTTTGGTTGTCCTAGTTCTGGGAAGGAGTTCTAAGCCTACTCTAGACAGAGGCAGATGGCTGAGTTGGAGTTCTCCTGGGATTTCCTTGATTTGGGCGAGACTTCCCTATCCCCTTGACATGCGAGGAGTCGGGCAGTCTTTCAGCTGGTGACCAAAACCCTGGCATCCAAAACACCAGTTCTCACTTCTGAGCTCGTCCCTCTAAATCCTTGAAAGAGGTGGGGCTCCTGAGAAAGTGTTCTGGGAGAAGGGTCTTCCTTCACTTCTGAATCTTCCCGCATCCTGATTCTGAATTGGGCCTTGCTGCCTCTTTGGGGGTGGAAAGTTTGAAGTACTTCCCGGGGTTTGGAATCTTTTAAAATTAGAGGGTGCAGGCTTCGGCGCGGGACCTTAACTACAAAGGCTTTGGCAAAGTCCTTTGCCATTCTTACTGCTTTGGCCATTGAGACAGGTTTGGCATTCTTTACTAAGGTGTCCAATGGCTCGTTCATTCCTCGAATGAACCTGACCATCAGCTGCTCTTCATCCAATTGTGGAGAATATTTGAGAAGAAGGGCAAAGGCTTGATGGTACTCTTCAATTGTCCGACTATCCTGCTTTAGTTCCAAGAACTCATTCATTTTAGTTTCAAGGAAGCCCGGAGGACAAAACTCTTTCTGAGGTAAGCTTTAAGATCGGTCCAGGTCTCGGTATTCTGGTCGAGACGGTTGGTCTCGCAGTGATTCCTCCAAGCGACCCTCGCCGTTTCCACAATATTTAACCTAGCGAGAGCCATCTTGCTTCTCTCATTGTAGCCAGTTACATCAAAGTATTCTTCCATAGCCTCAATCCACTTTTCCACTACTTCACCTAACTGCTCCCCTTCACCCTTGAAGGGACGAGGTTGGGATCTGTGCAGTGCTTTTTGAACATCCGGATCTAACTCTTCGTCATCGGTTAGAGGATCCGGTTGCCTTGCATGGGCCGCGCGTCTCATGACTCTGACAAAACGAGATTTTTGTCAGCTTAACTTTGATAATAGATTTATGATTATTTAATTTTTGAGATTTATCTTTAAACAGATAATTATTTCATCATACTTCTTGAACAAGATTAACCATATTCACAATCATGAAAGCAATTTGGATTTTTTTTTGCAAAACCTCATTTATTATCAAAAGTTTTTGATATATACATAGAGCATCACGGCTCCAAAGTCATTGCCTCAATCGCATACGCATAAAGAAGCGAAACTGCGAAGGAGACATGCCATGGTACACACAATTCATTACAGAAAGAGGCTGTAATTCTACTTCTAGGGATAAAGCGGCTAAGAAGCCCAAAAACTTGGCATGAAATTCTGAAGTTCCTGGGTGAATGATTAAAGAGTTGTACATTAAACAAACCCTAGCCTTATCAGAATCATGGCTAAGGAAATATTTTGCCCGAGCCTCTGACGCTGATTGGTACTGATATTAATACATCGTCCTCCAAAGAACCACATATACCGATGTCGCTCCTACAGGATCAGGAAAGTAAAGACTCTCAAAATGATGTGCGAGTCTCACTCTGCTTACTCGGGTCGTAGCAGAGTTGATGAGGTGCTCGAATGCAAAGGCTATCATATCCTGACTCTGGGAGAGTTCAAGAATGCCAAATAGATTCGGGGTATCCATCTATAAATTTCCAATTCAATTTATGAGTTTTCAATTTTTGAAGTTCATTCAACATAATATTAACAAGCGAAAATATTATTTTCCATTTACTTTAAAATTTTAAGCGATTTCTGTTGCTGTTACGTAAATTTACAACAGCGCTCTGATACCAACTGTGAGATCCCACTGCCCCCTCCGCACATTGGATTCCCGGTAGCTGGCAACAACAACGGAAGCAGCTCCCTCATGCGCGGGGCATGGTTTCCCACTTGGGGCCTCGCCCTCGAATGTCTGGGCATGAGACTAAGCTGGTGGTCATTCCAAAAACTGAAACCGGGAAAATTTTCCATGCCCGAAAAACGGGGACGATTCCACCATTTTGAATTTCTTAATAATGAATTTTTCTAATGAGGTTAAGATACTGAACTAACCTTCATCTGATTAAACCAGATAGAAGGAAAACTATTACAGACTTATCTTGAAGGAATCAACGCTTTTTTCCTAATTGAATCAGGCACAGCCGTTGATCTATTCATTTGAGAAGCATTCAAGCTTTTATTTAACTACTCGAGTTCTAAACATATTTCTATTAATCAATTTTATTATTAAAACTCTACTAATTCCAGCCTAACCCCATCCGGCCCATGGGTTAGCCACCGCCCAACCATTGGAATTGGTAGAACTAGACAAGTACTCACCCACCCATAATTGAATGCCTTTCTTAACTTTTGCTTTAGAATATAGATACGCACACACTCCTCATTAAACTTTAACTTTTAGAACAATCCATCGACAAACAATTATTGGTTACAGATGTCATAACTCAAAATTTCCATTCATTCCTTGTTTCTCACAAAACAATATCACTCTGGACTCTCCGTTGAGACCAGCAGGTCAGCAACAACGAGATCTAGTAACAGATTACAATAATTTTCTCGTCATCATACATATATATATCTTCCACGACATACGCATGGGTGTCCTAAGCACCGCGAGCCCGTGCATCGCCTGGTCAGAACCCTCCAAGATCCTCCTTAGGTGTCCTGGCACTTCACTCAGGGACCACTTCGTCGGCCCTCGCCCATCGTACCGGAAGCACACCATTTTTCACTATACCCAGGCTGGTCAAGACCTGGGCAGGTTTTTGCCACATGAGCCATCCTTTAAACAGTCCCCCCGCCAGCTGTTGCAACCGAACTTCCCTTAGAAAAACACATATACCAAATGCTCCCTCCACCAGCATTCTGGCGTAAGACAGTCCTTTAAGAAAACAGGGTTTCTATGCAAGTTTTTAGTTTTGATTTTCTTTTGAATACAATGGGTATATCTTAAATTCGTATCCCAATACTTCTAGATCGCAGGTCTAAAATTTCAACAGAATTTCCTGAATTCTGTAACCTTGATCCTTAGATTAGAATCAAGGGTCTTAACTTGATTTCAGATTCGGTGGGTGATTTGAGTGAATTTTCCTGAACTGATCACATCGTCTTTTCTTGAAACTGACGAAGGAGTTATGTCTTGGTCATAGTCTGATTCAAGGTTTGAGTCTGGAAAGGTTCTCCCTAAACTATCTTTCTCGAAGGGTAATATTTCAATTACTACTTTACTGAATTTCATTCATTGAGTATTTTGCTTAACTGAATTCAAAACTAACCAACTATGAGTAAAAATAATAATCATTTATTTAAAATTTCGACTTCGATAGTTTTTCTGAATTTTCTCATTACCTTCCTAGAGAATATGAAACGTTAGAATTTTCTCTCACAGAATATTTACTTATTCATTTACCAATATTCATGGGATTTAAACATAGGATTAAAGAGAACTCTTATTTTGATATAAAAAATTCTATATGCATAAAATCCAACTTCTATGGAAATAACACTTCTATATAAAAGAAAATACTTTTATGCATCTATTTATGCATAAAAATAAAATTTGAAGAAAGGAACACTTTATTTAAAAAAATCTTTTATGCATCTATTTATGCATAAAAATCAATTTTGATGAAAGTAACACTTTTAATTTAAAAAAATCTTTTATGTATCATTTTATGCATAAAATCAATATTGGTGAAAGTAACACTTTTATAATAAAAAAATTCTTTTATGCATCATTTTATGCATAAAAATCAATATTGGTGAAAGTAACACTTTTGCAATAAAAAATTTCTTTTATGCATCATTTTATAAATAAATATCAATATTGATGAAAGTAACACTTTTAAAATAAAAAAAACTCTTTTATAATAAAAAAATATCTAATATGCATCTTTCTTTGCATAGAATTTAATTCTAATGAAAATCACACTTTTATAATAATAAAAATATCCAATATACATCTTTCTATGCATAGAATTTAATTCTAATGAAAATTACACTTTTATAATAAAAAAATATCCAATATGCATCTTTCTATGCATAGAATTTAATTCTAATGAAAATCACACTTTTATAATTAAAAAAAATATCCAATATACATCTTTCTATGCATAGAATTCAATTCTAATGAAAATCACACTTTTATAATAATAAAAAATATCCAATATGCATAGAATTTAATTCTAATGAAAATCATAATTTTATAATTAAAAAATATCCAATATACATCTTTCTATGCATAGAATTCAATTCTAATAAAAATCACACTTTTATAATAATAAAAAATATCCAATATGCATCTTCTATGCATAGAATTTAATTTTAAGGGAAATAACACTTTTATAATAAAAATATTTCTACTATGCATTTTCCTATGCCTAGAATGAAAATAACACTTTTAGAATACATAAACGGTGGGGATTACTCTTTTTGAATAATAAAAGATAAAACTTATTTCACAAAATTTAGGAAAAATTTGCCATAACCTCCTTTGTATGGCTAACCATTTTTTAATTTTTTCTATCCTCGAGTTACTTAAAAATTATCCCAAATGGTTTAAAGCATTCTAAACTAATCAAATTCCACTTTTAAAGGAGAAACAATACGGAAAGTTTAATTCTAACAATTTGATTACTTATCTAGGATAAAGAAAGGTTGGATTTAAGAATGAAGAGAGGGGGAAAGCCTTTCCAACAAGGCATAACATCATTTTTTCATTTTAAAGAAAACAAAAATTAGAAAACCATTAAAAGGAATAAAGAAAAGTAGGATTTCTAGCCTACATGAATTTCTGTGAGCTTTCCTTTGGCTTGATGGTTTGAGGGATCTACTTTTGTTTGCAACAAGAGTGGCCACCAATTCTTTTGAAGAGGAAAAGGTCAAAAACTAATGAATTATCAATAAATTCACGTTTTTGGCTCTGGGGGTGGAGTGGAGTAACTGTGCATAAAACACTATTAAGCTTCTATAAAGGGGGAGGCTTCTATTTATAAGAAAAAGTGAGCTTCTAACCAAGCAAACTGATTCTAGAATTTTCCAGATCAGTATGGTCAATTTTTGACCATTTTTGGGTGAGTTTAGCTTACTTTTTGGAACTAAACTTGAATTAGGAGGAGAGATGAAATATCTCAATATTTGAGAATTTAAAACTCCACCACACATGTGAAATAGGCGCCTCCTTCGTGAGGGGGAATCCCCACTCTGAGGTGTCAAAATTTTATTTTTTTAGTATTTCCTTTGGTCCTTAGTCCACTCTTCATCTTATGTGAGTATTTACTCATTTTTGGGAGGATTTTCTTTATTTCTTCAATTTATCTCCTCCCTACATTTGGATTAATCTGATTGGCCCCTCAGAACCTTAATTTAAAATTTTTAAAAAATCTGGACCCTTAGGATAAGGCCTTTTGAATAGATTATAATTTATTTCTAATGCACCTTCTGAAAATCTTTTTGAACTTCTGTTTCGAGAGAATTTATTTCAATAAGAAGAGATATTTTTCCATCCAAAAATATCTAAAATATGAATAACCTCTCTTTAGAACATTTTCTCTCTCTAGGCCAAAACAGGTAGAAACAAGATCTTTTATATTTTTGAAGAGGGATTTGATTACAGGGGAAGATACTGGACATCTTGAGGGGCTGGGGGAAGAATCTTACAAACAACATAATGGCATTGTAGAAATGACAATATACATACTGTAGAAGTTGTTCGTGCCTTGATGTTTAAAAACAATATGAAGGATTATTTTTAGGCTGAAGCAGTAACAATTTCTATTTACATTATAAATATAGTACCCTCACTGTGCAGATGTTCATGGCATGAGCGACTGAACAGAAGTTTATAGGCATAAAACTAGATATGTCTCACTTGAAAGTGTTGGGATGTATTACACATATGCATGTTCCTGATGAAGTGATAACCAACTTTGATTCAAATATAGAGAAATTCATCTTTATTTCTTATGCTTTGGAGTAGAAAGGTTATAGATACTATAACCCTACCCCTCATGAGATGCGAGTAAGCAGGGGTGTTATCTTTGATGAGATGAGTAGTTGGTATGCACCATAGTGAAGGTTAGATACTATAACCCTACCACTCGTGAGATGCGAGTAAGAAGAGGTGTTATCTTTGATGAGATAAATAGGTGGTATACACCAATGAAGGTAAATAAAGATGCGAATCTAAGAAGTAATGATGCTGTGCCACATGTAGAGTAGAAATCACATGTGCTTAGTGGACATGGAGAGTCCTTTAGCAGTGGATCTAGTGTTAGCCCATGGTCAGGTAGGTTGAGGACAAATGCAAGGAATATAGATACATGATCTCATGGTACTAAAAGTTCTAGTACACATGTATCATGTATCTTTGCTATGGCAACGAAGGGTTGGTCTTTACATTAGATAGATGTAAAGAATGCATTCTTGTATGGTGACAAGTAAGAAGAAGTTTACACATGGTACTAAAAGTTCTAGTACACATGTATCATGTATCTTTGCTATGGCAACGAAGGGTTGGTCTTTACATTAGATAGATGTAAAGAATGCATTCTTGTATGGTGACAAGTAAGAAGAAGTTTACATGTAGAGCCACCAGTTATGAGAGCGATATAATGTGTGTAGGTTACACAAAGCCTTGTATAGCTTAAAACAGGCACCTAGAGCATGGTCAAACAATATTAGGGAGTATCTTGTTAACATTGGATTTTAGATATCCAATGTAGATTTTTCACTTTGGATGAAAAAGATAGAGGGATCATGCTCTTAGTCATTTATATGCATGACTTGATTACCAATTGGTGATATTGATGCTCACATACATAATGTCATGATGCTTTTGAATGTAGAAGTTTGAGATGAAAGATTTGGGCAAATTGCATTATTTTCTTGGTATAGAGGTGATAAGATCACATGATGACATTTTGCTATTATAAAGGTAGTATAGCTTGGACATGTTGTCAATGTATGATAGGCTGTAAGCCTATTTCAGTGCAATTGGATGAAAACACTAAGTTTTTTGTAGATATAGATGAGCTTTTGGAGGACCCCACTACGTACAGGTGCATAGTGGGTAGCTTGATCTACATGACCATCACTATGCCATATTTGAGCTATGCTATCAGACTTTTGACTTAGTTTATGTAGCCCCCCCTAGGAAGCCACACTTGGATGTGGATAGATATATTCTCAAATACATAAAGACCACTATTGATTATGGAATTTTCTATGAGGCTGGTGTGGTGGCAGATAATCTAGTAGAGAGTTTACAGATAATATAGTAGACAGTTTACAGATAATATAGTAGACAGTTTGCAGATTTAACATTAAACAAGATTGTGTTGGTGGTAGATAATCTAGCAAAGACTTTACAGATAATCCAGTAGAGAGTTTATAGATTTAACATTAAACAAGATTGTGACATTATTGAACATTCAAATGATTAACCCACTCATCACCAAGATCAGCCCTAAGATTTATGTTCTGCTACAATGGTGTCGCCATAGGCTTGCATTCAATCGTGTCATATTTTGCCAATATATCCAAGGCATATTGCCTTTGCACAACCAACTACCATGTGATGTCTTGATAACCTTAGCTCTCCCAAATCTTTCATGTCAAACTGGCTCCTTAATGATACCTTCACATTCGCAATATCATTCCCACAATCACCTACTATGACTATCAAGTCATCCACATAAATGAAATTTACTACCATATCATTCTCTTTCTTCTTCACATATAGTGAAGAATCTTAATTTCTCACATGAAATCTGAGATATCTGCTAATCTTGTCACTCCATGATCATGGTGTGTGCTTCACCTTATATAATGTTTTCTTCAATATGCATACATGTGTGGGAAAGCTTGGGTGTACATAACATTTTGGCTGTTCCATAAACACTTCTTGGAACTCTCCATTCAAGAATGGGTTCTTGACATCCATTTGATGCAATTCCCAACCTTTAGACATAGCCAATGAAATCACCGATCTTAATGTAGCCATTTTAGCCACTGGGCTAAATGTCTCATCATAATCAAGTCCATGTGTTTGTGCATAACCTTTAGGCGACCAGCCTTGTCTTATACCTTTCCCACAAATCCATTTAACTTTGTAAACCCATTTTCATCCAATTACATTCTTTTTTTTTTTGCTAACTCAACCAAATCCTATGTATCATTATGTACCAAGGCATCAATCTCTTCATCCATAGCTTTGTTCCATGCTTCTTTGCCAACAACCTCATCCAAACAAAATGGCTCCTCATGCTTAACCATAGATGTCATATATGCATAATACATAACATGCCCACTCTAGGATATCCCACCCTTTGTGATCTTGCCAATGGCTATTAGTCACTCTACAAGCTCCCTGATCTCTAGCATGTGGCGGTACATACCTGTCATTCCTTACACATGTGGAGTTCTTACTTCTGGGATTCCCAACTCATCATCAAGACTCTCTGAACTAGATGAGTCATAACTTGCATTCCCAATGCCAATGCCTTCAGCATTCTTTTTTCCTTTGTCCAATGCACTACTCTCAATGCTCACCTCATGTCTCAATCTTCCTGACCATGGACTCACATTGTCACTAAAAACTACTAGTAGGTATCTCATGTGACTCAGACATACTAGTAGACTCCTCTAATCGTAAGTGTACATCCTCGTGGCATCAATATCATCAATCATAACACTCTCACTTCGCTTCTCCTTTTCTTATACCAAATAGCCATCTCATAAAAAATCACATCTCTACTAATAAGAACCTACTTTGTCATTGGGTTGTAACATTTATATGCTCTTCTATCTTGTATATACCCAATGAACACACATTTTTTAGCTTTTGGATCAAACTTCCTCCTCTTCTCATCTGACACACACACATAAGAAGTATACATCCAAAAAATTTCAGATGCCTAATGTTGAGCCTAAATCCTATCATCCTCATCTCTGGAGTACTCTCATGTATGGTAGAGCTATAGGTGTCTTATTCAAGATGTACATCATTGTAGCACATGCCTCTACCCAGTAATACAATTGTATACTCTTCTCATTCATTATCAATGTTCTTGCCACTTCACCTATCACTCTATTCTTTCAGTCAGCAACCCCATTTTGCTGAGGGGTATACCTACATGTTTTCGTTTAATACATGTTCTCTCAAGAATCCATCAAATGCATGTGATGTATACTCTACCACCATCTATCCTCAAACATTTGATCTAGTGATATATTACTTTTCCACAAGTTCTTTAAGCTCTTTAAACTTGCCCAGTGCTTCACTCTTCTGTTTCAAGAAGTGCATCCATGTTATCTAATTGAAATCATAAGTAAATGTAATGTAGTACCTACTCCCATGTATTGATTGTAATTGAGTAGGACCCAAATATCACTATGCGTAATCTCAAGAGGTCTCCTAATCATTTGACCATCTTTGGAAAGTGGCAACCTTGCTTGTTTCCCAAACTAACATGCATCACATATATGTGTGCTCCCATCATACTTGAATATTGGCAGACCACCAATAATGCCCTTTGTTGTCTGCATAGATATAGTTTTTGTATATTCACATGGCCAATCCTTTTGTGCCAAATATTAACATCTAGCACTATCCCATGACTGTGAGAAAACATGGCTGACTTCAACTCAAGTATGCTTTCATCTAGCTTAAATAATCTCCCTTATTTGTAACCTTTGGCAGTCAACTTACATCCATGCTTAAAGTCCTCAACAAAGCATCCACGCTCATTGAATCTCACCTATAGTTCTTGTTCTATCATTTGTCCAACCGCTGGGCTACCAAACTATTTGTAATAGATGGCACATAAAACACCTTAGACGTGCTTTTTGCTCTGCCATAATGCATCCTCAATGGTACACTACCAACATGTGTAATTGGATGTTGGTATCATTACTAATAGCAACATATCCTTGAGTTTGTGTAGGCATATCATGTTATCAAACCACTCTCCATGGCATGTCATGTAGTTTGATGCACATGAATCCACATACCATGTTTCATCACTTCTTTATGTGACATCATAGTGCCCATGACATGCTTCATAGCAAATAAATGATCTGTGTATGTCTCTCATTGCTGGATGATGTATAATTACCATGTTGCAATCTACCACCATGAAGATCATTCTGCTTTTTGTAATAATCTGTAGCCATATGTCCAAGTTTACCACAATAAAGACACTCAAATGACATGTATGTTCTACTATTGTGGTTGCCAACAACCTCTACCATGAGATCCAGATCTCCCTCTAGCATGAGGGTTAAAACCCTCTGCATAATTTGCCCAACTCTTATCAGACATTTGGCACCACTTGGTGGCTGGCAATGCACCTAATGCGGTCACTTTTGATAACCTTGTGACTCTCTTGATCAATGGTGAAGAGCAATCCCGTTTCCAACAGGAACAACAGGAGTCAGCACCAGTGACTGCTCCCTTTCATGGGAGTCAATCCGGACCTAAACCTAGCCCATCGGATCCTCCCAAGACAGAGGACAAGCCTGAAAAGAAAAAATGATGTAATTATCTGCAGGAAAACAGGGCACAGCATAGAGGAATGCAAGAAGCATGTTGAGAGTTAAAAAGAAGAAGAAGCTGGCATCTTCTTCCACAGGTGCAAATCAAGCCAATTTGGCTACACATGTATTAGCCTTGACCATTACATCTTTATCACCTGCAGAGATGTCTTTTGATGCTGTTGCTTTTGATGACTATGCTCTATAGTCAGTACTTCTTGGTATGCATTGTCTGGCAGATGCATTTCAGGGGGGGATTTTACTTACCCACATGCAGTTGGTGATGTCTCACGGTCACTTATGTTTTGTGACCCTTATGCTTATCTATGCTAGACGCTTTCTCTTATGTGATGTCTACTGGAGATGCCTTTTATGCTATTTTCCCTTGCAAACAACGGGATTGTTTCTACAATGTTGACATTGTCACTTGCAAACAACGGGATTGTTTCTACAATGTTGACATTGTCACTTTCTCACATGTGATGTTTACTAGTGTAAGATTCCTCCCTCCAGCTTTCGAGGTGTGCAGGTGTAAGAATCTCCCCTTCTGATCTTATAATTATTCCCCTCTCTGAAATAAAAGAAAGATCCTGTTTTACCCTATTTTGGCTTGGAGAGAGAAAATGTCTAGAGAGAGGTAATTCAAATTTGAGATATTTTTAGATATAAAAATCCTCCTAGTGTCTAAAATGGTTTTCCTTGAAACAAAATTTCAAAAAGAACTTTCCAATGTGCAATTGGAATTTATTGAAAATAGGTATAAAGGACCTTAGCCTAAGGGTCCAGATTTTCAGAAATTTTTGGATTATGGTCCAATTAAGGTTCCTATGGACTAATAAGATTAATCCAAATGTATGGAGGAGATAAATTAAAGAATAAAAGAAAACCTCCCCAAAAATGAGTAAATGCTCACATAAGATGAAGAGTGGACTATAAGGACCAAAGAAAAGGATTAAAAAATTAATTTTTAACACCTCAGAGTGGGGATCTCCCCTCATGAAGTAGGCACCTTTTTCTTATCATTACCCCCAATTTTTAATCAATTAAATGAGATATTTTCATCTCTCCTCTCTCCTATTTCAAAACTAGATCCAAAAAATAAGCTAAACTAACCCAAAAATGGTCAAAATTTGACCAAACTGATCTGGAAAATTCTAGAATCATTTTTCTTGGTTAGAGGCTCACTTTTTCCTATAAATAGAAGCCTCCCCCTTTGTAATGGTGGTTATGCACTGTTACTCTGCACTCCTGTCCTGAGCCATCTACATTGAATTTTTTAATAATTCAATTGTTTTTGGCCTAATCCTCTCCAAAGTGAATTGGTGGCCACTCTTGCTTCAAACAAGAGTAGAACCCTCAATCCCTCAAGCCAAAGGAGAGCTTACAAGCTCTATGTAAGCTAATTTTCTTACTTGTTAAAAAGGCCACCCCTTTCTCCTCTTTACATTCCAACCTTTCTCAATTCTAGAAAGATCAACTAAGGGATTAATTCAACTCTTCTTATTGTTTACTCTCTTGAATTTAGAAAATTATGTAGATTAGAGTTTTATAAATTTAATTTGGGTTAATTTAAGTTAAATAAAGAATGATAAAAATGAGAAATAGTCAGCCACATAAAGGAGGTTATGGCAAAATTTTCCAGAATTTTGTGGAAAAGAAAGTTATTTTTATGTTATTCCAAAAGAGTAATTCCAAAAGAAAGTTATTTTTATGTTATTCTAAAAGAGTAATTCCCACCATTTTTGCATCTAAAAGAAATATTCTAATTACTCCATGTACATATTCACCTATGAATATGCATGGATATCACTGATATTAATTATTAAATTTAATTTATATGCATAAAGAAATTTTTTTTATTACAAAAGTGTTATTCTTATTAAAATTGATTTCTATGCATAGAAAGATGCATAAAGGAAATTTTTTTATTACAAAAGTGTTATTCTTATTAAATTTGATTTTTATGCATAGAAAGATGCATAAAGGAATTTGTTTTATTACAAAAGTGTTATTCTTATTAATTTTGATTTTTATGCATAGAAAGATGCATAAAGGAATTTTTTTATTACAAAAGTGTTATTCTTAATAAATTTGATTTTATGCATAGAAAGATGCATAAAGGAATTTTTTTATTACAAAAGTGTTATTCTTATTAAATTTAATTTTTATGCATAGAAAGATGCATAAAGGAATTTCTTATTACAAAAGTGTTATTCTTATTAAATTTGATTTTTATGCATAGAAAGATGCATAAAGAAATTTTTTTTATTACAAAAGTGTTATTCTTAATAAATTTAATTTTTATGCTTAAAAAGATACATAAATGAATTTTTTTAATTACAAAAGTGTTATTCTTATTAAATTTGATTTTTATGCATAAAAAGATGCATAAAGGAAATTTTTTATTACAAAAGTGTTATTCTTATTAAATTTGATTTCTATGCATAAAAAGATGCATAAAGGAATTTTTTTATTATAAAAGAGTTATTCTTATAAAATTTGATTTTTATGCATAAATAGATGCATAAAGAAATTTTTTTTACTTAAAAAGTGTTATTCCTATCAAAATTGATTTTATGCATAAATAGATGCATAAAAGGATTTTTTTAGTGTTATTCCCATTGAAGTTGATTTTTATGCATAAATAGATGCGTAAAGAATTTTTATATCAAGATTAGAATTCTCTTAAATTCTATGAGTATTTGATAAATGAATAATTAAATACTCTGAGAGAGAAATTTCTATCGTTTCATATTCACACGGATTGTAAAAAGAAAATTCAAGAAATCCATCGAGATCGAAATATTTAGATAAATGATTAATTTATTTCTCATTGGAATTCGTAACTAATTTAGAAATCAGCTAAGTGAATATTCAAAGAAAGAAATTCAGTAAAATAGTAACTCAATTATCAAACCTTTTCGAGAAAGATAGTTTAAGAAAAATTTTATCCGAGACTCGAATCTTGAATCAGACTATGACCAAGACCAAACTCTTTCATCAGTTTCGAGGAAAGAAGGAGTGACCAGTTTAGAAAAATACACTCAAAACTCCCGCCAAATCTAAAACTAAGTTTGAGACCCTTCGAATCAATCTGTGGATCAAGGTTATAGAATTCGAGGAATTCTGGTATGAAATTCAAAATTCCGATCAAGAAGTTTTGGGGATACTGATTCAAGAAATACCCCTTGTATTCAAAAGAAAATCAAACTGAAAACTTGCATAGAAACCCTGTTTTCTTAAAGGACTGTCTTACGCTAGAATGGATGGATGGGATGTGATGTGAATAGATGTGACGGGATGTGATGTGAATAGATGTGACGAGATGTGATGTGAATAGATGTGAATGAATGGATGAGATGTAATGTGAATAGATGTGACGGGATGTGATGTGAATAGATGTGGTGAAATGTGATGTGAATCAGATAGATGTGAATGAATGGATGAGATGTAATGTGATGTGAATGAATGGATGAGATGTAATGTGATGTGAAAATGGATGTGAATGTGTATATGAAGAATGGATGTGAATGTGTATGTGAAGAATGGATATGGATGTGTATGTGAAGAATTGATGTGAATGTGTATGTGAAAATGAATGTGAATGTGTATGTGAAAAATGGATATGGATATGTATGTGAAAAATGGATGTGAATGTGTATGTGAAAATGGATGTGGATGTGTATGTGAAGAATGAATATGGATGTGTATGTGAAAATGGATGTGAATGTGTATGTGAAAATGAATGTGAATGTGTATGTGAAAAATGGATATGGATATGTATGTGAAAAATGGATGTGAATGTGTATGTGAAAATGGATGTGGATGTGTATGTGAAGAATGAATATGGATGTGTATGTGAAAATGGATGTGAATGTGTATGTGAAGAATGGATATGGATGTGTATGTGAAGAATGGATGTGGATGTGTATGTGAAAATGGATGTGAATGTGTATGTAAAGAATGGATGTGGATGAGTATGTGAAAGAATGGATATGGATGTATGTGAAAGAATGGACGTGGATGTGTATGTGAAAGAATGTGATGTGATGTAAAGAGATGTGATGTGATGTAAAGAGATGTGATGTGACATGAATATATGTGGATGTGAAGTGATAGATATGAATGCATGGATAGATGTGGGTAGTAGTACATGTGAACGATTGGATGGATGTGGATGAATGAGATGAGATGTGAATGAATGAGATATGAATGTATAGATAGATGTGGGTAGTAGTACATGTGAACGATTGGATGGATGTGGATGAATGAGATGAGATGTGAATGAATGAGATATGATGTGGATAGAAGTGATGTGATATAATGTGGATAGAATGTATGTGATGGGATGGTGATGAGAATGAATGTGATGGATATGAATGAATGAATGTGATGGATATGAATGAATGTGATGTGATGGATGTAAATGGATTTGATGTAAATGAGTGAATGAATGTGATGTGATGGATGTAAATGGATTTGTGTGAATAGATGTGATGTGATGTGAATCGGGATGTGATGTGATGTGAATCGGGATGTGAATGAATGAGATGTGATGTGATGTGAATCGGGATGTGAATGAATGAGATGTGATGTCATGTGAATCGGGATGTGAGTAAATGAGATGTGAGTAAATTGGGATAGATGTGAATGGGTGATATGTGATGTGAATGAATATGATGTGATAAGATGTTGATATGGGTAGATATGAGTGGATGAGATCTGATGTGGATAAATGAGGAAATATGTGATGAGATGAAAAATGATGTGATAAGAATGGGAATACATATGAAATAAATGAGGATTGATGTGGAGCAATATGGAAAGACGAGAGTTCGTTATAGAAACTGTATTTATGACCTGTTTTTAAATGACTTTTTTAAGTCAAGAATGCTAGGAAAGCATTTTGACCGTCTTGTGAATGAGGTCATGGAGACCTAACTGATAAAGTTGCAACAGCTAACGAAAAGTCAACGGAGGACGTCTCGCGTAGCAAGGTCGGCCGAGGTCTTGACCAGCCTCGGTTCGATTTAAATGGTGAGCTTCCGCCGGTGGTATGGTGGATGAGGGACCAAGGAAGCGGCCTATGAGTGAAGCGCTAGGTGGTATGGTGGATGAGGGACCAAGGAAGCGGCCTATGAGTGAAGCGCTAGGTGACCTGCGAGGGATCTTCCGGTGGTATGGTGGATGAGGGACCAAGGAAGCGGCCTATGAGTGAAGCACTAGGTGACCTGTGAAGGATCTTCCGGTGGTATGGTGGATGAGGGACCAAGGAAGCGGCCTATGAGTGAAGCGCTAGGTGACCTGCGAAGGATCCTAGAGGGTGCTGACCATACGGTGCTCGGGCTCTAGGTTGCCAAAGATACCCACACGTGTATCGTGGAAGATATTGGAACAAGGAGTAAGAGTTGTTTTTTGAATTCGGGCATGGATCTGGTTGATTGACCTTGCTGGTCCTCAAAACGGATGAGTCCATGGCTCTTTTATATGGATCTGTTGGTTGATCTTGTTGATCTTCAACGTAGATTTCATTTTGATTTTTTAAAGTGAATATATTGCCGGGTACTATGAGCTAGGAACTATCGAAAAGGCCTTTGAGTGGACAGGTGGTGAGCGTTCTAGTTGCCAATGATGCCATAGGTACACCGATGAAGGAAAAATTGAAAATTAGGATTCAACCGATATTTTGGAGGATTATGATCAGTGATACTATAGTTTCATTAAAAGATTATTTTAAAGACAGTTAAATCTGTAAAAAAGGTAATTTCATATTGGGTGTGTAAGTGATGTGACTAGTTTTAAGTTTGCATGAATATCCAGCTAGGGGGCCTGGGAACTCTTTTCCCTGGTACCCGGGACAAAACCTAACCAAATTTTTAAATGGATCTTATCACTATATGTTGAGATATGTCAGTGTGAGCCAGCTATGCTATGTGCTGGCAGATTAGGTAGGAACATGTGTGAGACATAAATGACCGCGTGTCCAGCTGGTCATAGTGTGTGGACATTAGCTAGGGTTAGTAGAGTGTGGACACAACTCATTGTGTGTTGTGTGGATTATGGATTAGTGCATTATGCTTTGTGTGAGAGTGGACATGGCTTCCCTCTATGGTTAGGGTTTGCAATATACATTAGGGTTTTCTCCTGTGTGTGTGTCTCTCCTCCCCCTCTACCGTTCTTTTAACATGGTATCAGAGCCTTGTGCTGTTTATTAGGGTTTATGAGTGAGTGAAGTGAAGAGGGAGAAGAAGCTGTGAAGAGAAGCTGTGAAGCTTGCCATTGGAGCTGTGAAGCTTGGAGCACACCAAATACTATCAGATCTGAGAGCTTGGCCTACCGGGTAAGGTCCTCTAAACATCCTTGAGCGGATTGCAGGTGATACAGGCAAAAACAAAGCAAATCAAAGCAAATCAAAGCAAAGAAAAATTCTGGTTTTTTGAAGCTTTCCATTAAAGCTTGGCAACATTGATGTATGGTGGAAATACGTGTGATTCTGGCAAAAGACATATGTATTTGACAAAGAGGGATGTATTGGCAACCCATGTGCAAGCCTTGAACAAATTTTGGAGCAATTTACATGCATTTGATTGAGTGAAATTACTGGTTTTTTGAGCTCTCACAAAACAGAGAAGAGGAAGCCCAAAATTGATGCATTTGGAGTGAGATTTTGGCAAAAATTGAACCATTGGTGGATTACACATATACCTAGGTGTGTTGGGGACTCAAACCCATCTTCAATTAACACTTAAACAACTCCCAAATCCCCTAATTGCAGGCGGCGCAGCTCACACAATGAAAACAGGGCAGTTTTCTGGTTTTTTTGACTACGAGGAGTTCGATTTCTCATTGGTTGCTTGATATCTTCCATAACTTCTTTAGCAATTGGATGCTTTACACTTTGGATAAGAGGGCTATGTGATTTGTTTGGTCAATGATGCTTAATTGAGCTGGGAATGAGTTGATTAAAACAAGCTGTCCACTGGTTGCAGAGAAACAGAGCATTTTAATTGAGCAATTAATCTTTGGTGTTTTACAATTGGACAAATTCCTCTTACATGGAGTTGATGGACACTATTGCTAAGACAATGAATGCCTGGTTGCTCAATTTGGTGAAATATTGAAGAAATTAGAGCCAAATCATTACTGGTTTTTTTGGTTTTTCCAAAAACAGAAAAAGGGGTTTTCAAAAATTGATATGTACACATGTCAGATGGTGTTGATACTCAACATTGAGGTTCATTAGGTGTCAATGCAAGTTGCCCATACTTGATTGCACCATTACATTGTGATTTGGAGCCTTGGAAGGCGTGTCGATTCAGGGTATCCCGCACTGAGTGAGTCAGTTCATCTTGGATGATTACAGGTTGATTTTCTACATCAAATTTGGAGTTTGTTGGCTACCTTGGAGTATCTGGAACATTCATTGGAGTGTGGTTGAGCTGAGGAAGGCTCATTTACAGATTTGAAGTGTGCGGAAGGTGTATGCATTGAGCAACATGTCGGACAATCCAGTTCAGATTGTTGGTGAAAAGCTGGATAGGAAGAACTTCCAGGCATGGAAGTACAGGATAAAGAGTTTCTTGAAAGGGAAAGGATTTTGGAATCTCATTACAGGTGCTGAGCCTGAGCCTGAGCTATCTCGGCAACCTACACAGCAGCAGCTTATTGCTCATAAGCAATGGTCAGAGAGAGCATTCAAAGTGCTGCATTATTTGTCTATATGCATTTCTGATGCTATGCTCATACACATTCAGGATGCTGAGAATCCCAAAGATGCATGGGATACTTTGGTCAAGATGTTTGATACAGATACGAGTGCTCGCAAGTCTCAATTGCGACAGCAGATACACAATGTGAAAAGGAATAAAAGGAGCATACATGATTATGTGCAAGAAATCAAGAAGTTTGCAGATGCATTGGCCACAATAAATGCCCCCATGCCTGATGATGATTTGGTGGATATTACCTTGCGTGGTCTTGGCAAAGAATACAAATCCTTTGATACATCTATCTCAGTGAGGAGTACAGGTTTACCCGACTTCGATGAGTTGGTTTCACTCTTGTTGGTTGAGGAAATCAAGCTCAGTGATTCATTTCTGGATGCATCTACTAGCCATGATGATGGCAGAAATCAGGCTTTCTACTCGCAGAGAGGCTTTAGAGGCAGGGGGAGATTTGCATCACGTGGACGTGGTGGTAATGGTCGTGGATGGCAGGATAGGCCTCCACAACAGAATTTTCAGCCTTCATATGGTGCTCGAGGTGGTCGTGGATATGCACCTCAGTGAGGCAGAGGTACCCCCCATGGTCGAGGACGTTGGCAAGGCCAACAAAATTCTATGCAAGATGTGGAATGCCATTATTGTGGCAAATATGGTCATATGGTGAGAGATTGTTTCCGCAAACAGAATGATTTGAGAGGGGGAAGAGCACAACGTGGTGGTCATTATGGTGGAAACTATGCACAACATGGTGGTAACTATGCATCAAGTAGCAATGATGGAACTGCAAATCATTTGTTTGCCATGAAGCATGTTGTGGGTTCTATGACGACAAATGCTGAGAATGATGATACATGGTATATGGACTCAAGAGCATCAAACCATATGACATGTCATGGTGAATGGTTTGAGCATATGAAGCCTATGGATGTAAAAGGCTATGTGAAAACAGGTGATGATACCCAGCATGTCATTACACATGTTGGAAGTGTACCATTGGTCATGCATAATGGTCAGACAAAGTCTATGTCAGATGTGCTGTATGTGCCTTCGATCACTAAAAGCTTGGCCTCAGTTGGTCAAATGGTGGAACAGGGATTACAGGTTCGCTTCAATGAGCATGGATGCTTCGTTGAAGATTTTAAACATGGATGTAGAGTGATTGCTAAAGGCAAGAAAGAAGGAAGATTGTTTAAGCTGGATGCTGGAATTCCTGAGCTAAAATCAGCCATGTTCTCAAAGAGCAGGAATGTGGTACAGGACATTGATATGTGGCACAAGAGGATTGGCCATGTCAATATACAGAGATTAAAGAACATGCAAACAAGAGGCATTGTCAATGGATTGCCTAGCTTCAAATATGATGGACATATGCATGTTTGTGAAGCCTGTCAGTTTGGGAAGCAGGCAAGGTTGAGGTTTCCTAGAGAAGGAAATATGAGTAACAGGCCACTTGAGATAGTACACAGTGATGTATGGGGTCCTGCACAAAACCCATCTATCAAAGGCAGTTTATACTATGTTACATTCATAGATGATTTTAGCAGGATGACATGGATATACTTTCTCAAAGAGAAGAGTGAAGTGTTGGAAAATTTCATGGATTTCAAAGCTTTTGCAGAAAAGCAATATGGCTGTTGGATTAAATGTCTGAGGACAGATGGAGGTGGTGAATACACCTCAAAAGCTTTTGAGCATTTCTTGAGGAAGCATGGAATAAGAAGACAATTGACTTGCAGGTATACACCTCAGCAGAATGGTGTGGTTGAGAGGAAGAATAGAGTCATATGTGAAGTGGCAAGGGCAATGCTTAATGAAAAGAGCATGCCAGATTACTATTGGGCAGAAGCATGTGCTACTGCAGTTTATATATTGAACAAAACACCTACAGCAGCCATTCATGGAAGCACGCCAGAGATGCGGCTCACAGATTACAGGCCTGACATTGGACATCTTAAAGTTTTTGGATGCATAGCTTATGTACATGTGCCTGATGAAAGAAGAAGGAAGTTGGATCCTAAAGCAGAGAAATGTGTATTTGTTGGATATGCACAGGATCAAAAGGCCTACAAGTGTTATAATCCACAAACTAGACAAGTGGTCATCTCACGTGATGTGGTGTTTGATGAGCTTGCTAGTTGGTATAAAGCAAAAGATGAGGGTGTTATTGAGCTACTTGAGGCTGATGTACATGTGAACTTGCCATCACAAGCAAGTTCTAGTTCTACTACTATGTCTGGGCCAACAGAAGCTGAGAGTAGTAGTGTACGTCCATGGTCAGGACGTTTGAGGCATGAGAGTGTAAGCACTGGGAGTAGTGCTATGGATAAAGGCAAAAAGAAAGTCGAAGGAATTGGAATCACAGGTTATGAGTCATCTAGTTCTGAGAGTTTGGATGAGGAGCTTGGCATACCTGTTTTACGCACACCTGCTAGTGCTAGACAGGACAGATATGTGCCACCACATGCTAGAGTTACAGGTGTACAGAGTGACCCGTAGGCATTGCGGAGATCCCAGAGAGTCAGATATCCTGTTGACAGATTGACATATAGAGATTTTGCTATGCATTATGCATATATGACATCTATGGTGAAGCATGTGGAACCTACATGCTATACAGAGGCTATTGGAGAGCATGTATGGGAAAAAGCAATGGATGTGGAGATGGACGCATTGGTCCATAATGATACATGGGACTTGGTTGCACTACCAAAGGACAAGAACGTTATTGGATGTAAATGGGTTTACAAAGTGAAGTGCAAATCTGATGGTTCTATTGAGAGACATAAAGCAAGATTGGTAGCAAAGGGTTATGCACAGACCCAAGGATTGGATTATGATGAGACGTTTAGTCCAGTGGCTAAGATGGGCACAGTGAGAGCAGTCATTGCTATGGCTGCAGCTAATGGTTGGGAAATGCATCAGATGGATGTAAAGAATGCATTTCTGAATGGAGATCTACAAGAGGAAGTGTACATGGCACAGCCAGAAGGGTATGTACACCCTAGATATCCCACTCACGTATGCAGGTTGAAAAAGGCATTATATGGTCTGAAGCAAGCACCACGTGCCTGGAGTGATAAGATGAGCAGATATCTTATCTCACTTGGTTTCCAGATTTCTACAGCAGATTCTTCACTGTATGTGAAGAAGACACAGCATGGGATTGTTTTACTAGTCATCTATGTGGATGACTTGATTATCACAGGTGATCATGGTGCAGATGTGATGCATGTCAAGAAAGCTTTGAGTGGGCAATTTGACATGAAAGATCTTGGTGAGTTGAGATACTTCCTTGGCATTGAAGTGGTGAAAGATCATGCAGGTACTTGGTTAGTACAGCGCCAATATGCATTGGATATGTTGGCAAAGTATGGCATGACAGGGTGTAAGCCTATGAGTACACCATTGGAGCAAAATGTGAAGTTGCGGGCTGATTATGGCGAGGAATTGGATGATCCTTCTATGTACAGGAAGATGGTTGGTAGTCTCATATATATGACTATCACACGCCCGGATTTGAGTTATGCTGTGGGGCTAGTGAGCCAGTTTATGCAGAGCCCCAGGAAACCACATTTGGATGCAATGAGACGCATCATGAGATATGTGAAGACCACAGCACATTATGGTTTATTTTATGAGAGTGGTAAAAGCTTGGACATACATGGCTACACAGATGCTGATTGGGCAGGTAGCGCATATGACAGGAGGTCCACTAGTGGATATGATTTTACACTTAGAAGTGATGTGGTGAGTTGGAGTAGCAAAAAGCAACCTACAGTTGCTTTATCCAGTACAGAGGCTGAGTACAGAGGTGCAGCCCATTGCTACTTGTGAGGCTATATGGTTAAAGAGTCTCTTGGCAGATTTATGTGAGCCTCTTGATGGCAAAGTTGTCATACATTGTGACAACATGAGCAGTATACAGTTGGCAAAGAATCCAGTGTTTCATGCAAGGACCAAACACATAAAGGTCCATTATCACTTTGTCAGAGAAAAGGTGCTGGATGGTACAGTTGATCTTCAGTATGTGAAGACTGATGAGCAGGTGGCAGACATCTTCACGAAGCCACTTAGCAGGGAGAAGTTTGAGTACTTTCGGACTATGTTGGGGGAGTACATGGGATGAGCTTGAGGGGGAGTGTTGAGAGTCTTGATATCCCAAGCTCATCTACATCTTCATCGGCAGTACATCATGAGCTTGAGAGGGGCTGTTGAGATTCAAGCTCGATGTCAATGTGAGCCAACTATGCTATGTGCTGGCAGATTAGGTAGGAACATGTGTGAGACATAAATGACCGCGTGTCTAGCTGGTCATAGTGTGTGGACATTAGCTAGGGTTAGTAGAGTGTGGACACAACTCATTGTGTGTTGTGTGGATTATGGATTAGTGCATTATGCTTTGTGTGAGAGTGGACATGGCTTCCCTCTATGGTTAGGGTTTGCAATATACATTAGGGTTTGCTCCTGTGTGTGTGTCTCCTCCTCCTCTACCGTTCTTTCAACACTATAGTGGTTGGGCGGTTGGCTAACCCACGGGACTGGATGGGATTAGGCTGGATTGATGGATCCCTAAAATGAGACTCAATTTCTGTTATGGTACGATAGATGAAGTAAATCCCGGATAAAAATTATTCTATGGAAAAGAATTAACTACTATGCCTCTCAATGAGGAAAAAAGCATTGGTCTCTATGATCCAAGTGTGCAAGTCTTTTCCTTGATCTGACTATGGGACTTACGGGTTTGGTCAGATCAGTTCAATTAATTAAGGCTTTTGACTACGTTAGAGTAAAATTATCCTGGAGGAATCGCCCATGCTTTTCGGGTGAGGGAATTTTTCCCAGGTTTGGTTTTGAAAGAACCAAGGGATTAGTCTCTTGTTCGGCTAGCACCCCTAAATTCGTTGTGCGGAGGGGACAGGGATCTTTGAGCTGGTATCAGAGCAAATTGGCTAAAGTGGATCAACCGAGAAACCAAAAATGTCAAAAATTTATGAAGTAGCAGTAAAAGGTTGTAGTTGTGTGATGAAATTCATACAAATTGATATTCAGAATGAAGATTCATAAATAGGTAATTGGGTCTTCAAATGGAAGTACCGCAATTGTATGGAATCCCTGACTTGCTTGAGACCTAGACATGATGATATTTGCCTTAAAATTCTAAGGACCGTGACTACCCATATATACCGAGGGTATAACTGTAGCTCTTTACTGGCAGTATATACGAGTAAATCTAAGACCTTGAAATTATAAACAAAAATACTATCCAGATGATGAATTCGAATGTGGTTGATATGACTTTAAAATTCTGGTTGAGAACTGATGAGTTGATTTGGATTCTGATTGAAAAATGATGATTCCTAAATTTTAGTTGAAAAGCAATAAGTCGAGCAAAACCACAATGAGGATGAATGGGACGAGTCCCTGTGATGATGTTCGTAAAACTGGGATGCAATAATGACTTCAGCAAATCACTATGAGATTAGTGGATTGTGCTGATAGATTGCTACTGTTAACACTTGACCCAATGGATCAAGTTAAGGGATGACAAATTAAAAATCTGTATAATTAAAATTCCCATGGAGGACTGTTCAGCTGGAAATTTTGGTCTAATGGACCATTATTGTGTTAAAGACATGAATGATATGATCTGAATGAATTGTTATCTGATGATGAGTTCTATATAAGGGATCTTTATCCCAAGATTCTGTTGGGTTGACGAGACTATAAGGAACCCCAAAATTATATGGGGAAAGAGTTGTCCTCTAGTTTGCGAGATGAGAACATCTCGCGTTTTTTAAGTGGGGTAGGATGTAAGATTCCTCCCTCCAACTTTCGAGGTGTGCAGGTGTAAGAACCTCCCCTTCTGATCTTATAATTATTCCCCTCTCTAAAATAAAAGAAAGATCCTGTTTTACCCTCTTTTGGCTTGGAGAGAGAAAATATCTAGAGGGAGGTAATTCAAAATTGAGATATTTTTGGATATAAAAATCCTCCTAGTGTCTAAAATGGTTTTCTCTAAAACAAAATTTCAAAAATAACTTTCCAATGTGCAATTGAAATTTATTGAAAATAGGTATAAAGGACCTTAGGCTAAGGGTCTAGATTTTAAAAAAAATTTAGATTATGGTCCAATTACGGTTCCTATGGACCAATAAGATTAATCCAAATGTAGGGAGGAGATAAATTGAAGAATAAAAGAAAAACCACCCAAAAATAAGTAAATGCTCACATAAGATGAAGAGTGGACTAAGGACCAAAGAAAAGGATTAAAAACTGAATTTTGACACCTCAGAGTGGGGATCTCCCCTCATGAAGTAGGCGCCTTTTTCTTATCATTACCCCCAATTTTTAATCAATTAAATGAGATATTTTCAAAACTAGATCCAAAAAGTAAGCTGAACTGACCCAAAAATGGTCAAAAATTGACCAAACTAATCTGGAAAATTCTAGAATCAGTTTGCTTGGTTAGAGGCTCAATTTTTCCTATAAATAGAAGCCTCCCCCTTTGTAAAAGCTTAATGGTGTTTATGCCTTGTTACTCTTCTCCTGTCCTGAGCCATCTACATTGAATTTTTTAATAATTCAATTGTTTTTGGCCTAATCCTCTCCAAAGTGAATTGGTGGCCACTCTTGCTTCAAACAAGAGTAGAACCCTCAATCCCTCAAGCCAAAGGAGAGCTAATTTTCTAACTTATTTAATGAAAAATCTATGGTTTTCTTAATTTTTATATTTTGCAAATGTTGAATTAAATTCAAATACTATGCCTTTGATAAAAAGGCCACCCCCTTCTCCTCTTTACATTCAAACCTTTCTCAATCCTAGAAAGATTAACTAAGGGATTAATTAAACTCTTCTTATTATTTACTCTCTTGAATTTAGAAAATTGTGTAGATTAGAGTTTTATAAATCTAATTTGGGTTAATTTAAGTTAAATAAAGAATGATAAAAATGAGAAATGGTCAGCCATACAAAGGAGGTTATAGCAAAATTTTCCAGAATTTTATGGAAAAGAAAGTTATTTTTATGTTATTCCAAAAGAGTAATTCCCACAATTTCTGCATCTAAAAGAAATATTCTAATTACTCCATGTACATATTCACCTATGAATATGCATGGATATCATTGATATTAATTATTAAATTTGATTTCTATGCATAAAGGAATTTTTTTTATTACAAAAGTGTTATTCTTATTAAAATTAATTTCTATGCATAGAAAGATGCATAAAGAAATTTTTTAATTACAAAAGTGTTCTTCTTATTAAATTTATTTTTTATGCATAGAAGGATGCATAAAGGAAATTTTTAATTACAAAAGTTTATTCTTATTAAATTTGATTTTTATGCATAGAAAGATGCATAAAGGAATTTTTTTATTACAAAAGTGTTATTCTTATTACATTTGATTTTATGCATAGAAAGTTGCATTTAAAAAAAATATTACAAAAGTGTTATTCTTATTAAATTTGATTTTTATGCATAGAAAGATGCATAAAGGAATTTATTTTATTACAAAAGTGTTATTCTTATTAAATTTGATTTCTATGCATAGAAAGATGCATAAAGGAATTTTTTTATTATAAAAGCGTTATTCTTATAAAAATTGATTTTTATGCATAAATAGATACATAAAAAAACTTTTTATTTAAAAAGTGTTATTCCTATCAAAATTGATTTTATGCATAAATAGATGCATAAAAGGATTTTTTAGTGTTATTCGCATTGAAGTTGATTTTTATGCATAAATAGATGCATAAAGAATTTTTATATCAAGATTAGAATTCTCTTAAATTCTATGTTTAAATTCTATGAGTATTTGATAAATAAATAATTAAATACTCTGAGAGAGAAATTTCTATCGTGTTATATTCACACGCATTGTAAAAAGAAAATTCAAGAAATCCATCGAATCAAAATATTCAAATAAATAATTAATTTATTCCTCATTGAAATTCGTAACTAATTTAGAAATTAGTTAAGTAAATATTCAAAGAAAGAAATTCAATAAAATAGTAACTGAATTATCAAACCTTTTCGAGAAAGATAGTTCAAGAAAAATTTTATCTGACTCAAACCTTGAATCAAACTACGACCAAGACCAAACTCTTTCGTCAGTTTTGAGGAAAGGAGGAGTCACCAATTTAGAAAAATACACTCAAAACTCCCGCCAAATTTGAAACTAAGTTTGAGACCCTTCAAATCAATCTGTGGATCAAGGTTATAGAATTCAAGAAATTCTGGTATGAAATTCAGAATTCCGATCATCAAGAAGTTTTGGGGATAGTGATTCAAGAAATACCCCTTGTATTCAAAAGAAAATCAAACTGAAAACTTGCATAGAAACCCTGTTTTCTTAAAGGACTGTCTTACGCCAGAATGGATGGATGGAATGTGATGTGAATAGATGTGACGGGATGTGATGTAAATAGATGTGATGAGATGTGATGTGAATTAGATAGATGTGAATGAATGAATGAATGAGATGTAATATGATGTGAAAATGGATGTGAATGTGTATGTGAAGAATGGATGTGAATGTGTATGTGAAGAATGGATATGGATGTGTATGTGAAGAATGGATGTGGATGTGTATGTGAAAATGGATGTGGATGTGTATGTGAAGAATGGATGTGAATGTGAATGTGTATGTGAAAATGGATGTGAATGTGTATGTGAAGAATGGATATGGATGTGTATGTGAAAATGGATGTGAATGTGTATGTGAAGAATGGATATGGATGTGTATGTGAAGAATGGATGTGAATGTGTATGTGAAGAATGGATGTGGATGAGTATATGAAAGAATGGATGTGGATGTGTATGTGAAAGAATGGACGTGGATGTATGTGAAAGAATGGACGTGGATGTGTATGTGAAAGAATGTGATGTGATGTAAAGAGATGTGATTTGACACGAATATATGTGGATGTGAAGTGATAGATATGAATGTATTGATAGATGTGGGTAGTCATACATGTGAACGATTGGATGGATGTGGATGAATGAGATGAGATGTGTATGAATGAGATGGATAGAAGTGTGTGATATAATGTGGATAGAATGTATGTGATGGGATGGTGATGAGAATGAGAATGAATGTGATGGATATGAATGAATGAATGTGATGGATATGAATGAATGTGATGTGAAGGATGTAAATGGATGTGATGTAAATGAATGTGATGGACGTGAATAGATGTGATGTGATGTGAATCGGGATGTGAATGAATGAGATGTGATGTCATGTGAATCGGGATGTGAGTGAATGAGATGTGATGTAAATTGGGATAGATGTGAATGGGTGATATGTGATGTGAATGAATATGATGTGATGAGATGTGGATATGGGTAGATATGAGTGGATGAGATCTGATGCAAATAAATGAGGATATATGTGATGAGATGAAAAATGATGTGATAAGAATGGAAATACATATGAAATAAATGAGGATTGATGTGGAGCAATATGGAAAGACGAGAGTTTGTTCTTGTTTTCTTTGATGATATTCTGATTTACTCAAAGAATGCAGCTGACCATGAAGCTCACGTCCATAAAGTTCTTGAGATTCTAAGGAAGCACCAACTCTTTACAAAAAAGGGAAAATGCACTTTCTTAGTCGACCATGTTGAATACTTGGGCTTTCTGGTATCCAAAGACGGAATTTCTCCAGATTCCGTAAAAGTCCAAGCAGCCATAGATTGGCCTAAACCAAAGATAGTGAAAGGAGTCAGGGGATTCTTGGGATTAACTGGTTGGTTTAGAATTTTTATACCTAATTATGCTCTCATAGCTTCTCCCCTGACTAATCTTCTCAAGAAGAATACCCTGTTTCAATGGTCTGCTAGGTGTCAGAGTGCTTTTGATAAGCTGAAGGCCGCCTTGGTTAACCAATCCCGTTCTGAAGTTGCCAAATTTCTCTCTACCCTTTGAGGTAGTGATTGATGCCAGTGGTTTTGCCCTGGGAAGTGTGCTCATGCAAGAAGGTCATGCAGTGGCCTATGAATCCCGAAAACTCAGAACGCATGAGAGAAATTACGATGTCCATGCCCTGGAGCTACTTTCAGTAGTCTATGCCCTGAAGTTGTGGAGACACTACCTACTGGGTAAAAGATTCACTTTGATGATAGATCATCGGGGCTTAAAGTGGATCTTCACTTAGAAGGATCTTAACATGCGCCAAAGAAGGTGGATATAGACCCTATAGGAATTTGATTTTGAAATCAAGTACCACCCACGCAAAGAAAATGTGGTAGCAGATGCCCTCAGCAAAAAAGCCTCCTTGGTGTGCAATCACAGTGGTGTCAAATCCATTGATTAATGAAGCAAGAGAGAAGATCATGCAAGATAGATTCTTTGGCCCTATTGCTACCCTACTTATGCAGGAAAGCAAAACTCCTCTCAGGAATTGAACCGAGTTCAAGGGTACAGCTTGGATGAAGGAATTATGTATTATAATAGCAAACTATGCATTTCCAATGATGAAAGAACTAAGGGTCAAATTCTGAATGAAGCCCATGATAGCCTTATAGCAGGACATCCAGGTTTCATCAAGACCTACATGTCTGTAAAGAAAAGCTTCTTTTGTCCTGGACTAAAAAAGGATGTACTTAATCATGTACGTCAATGCCTGTTATGTCAGAAAGTCAAAGCCGAGAGAGTAAAAATGCTTGGGAAGTTACATCCATTAGACATCCCTAGATGAAGTGGGAATGTATCAGTATGGATTTTATTACTGGACTACCTTCACTGCAATCAGGTTTTTACAACTCCATCTTCGTGGTAGTTGACACACTAACCAAAGTTGCCCATCTGATTCCAGTAAAAGAAACCTACACTGCAGTGGATGTGGCCAGAGTGTTCCTCAAGGAAATCTTTAGATTGCATGGCCTACCCAGGAAAATAGTAAGTGATCGAGATTTCAAATTCACGTCAAGATTCTGGACTGCATTCTTCAAAGCAATAGGAACTTTCTTGGATCTCAACACATCTTACCACCCTAAGACCGATGGTCAAACAGAAAGGGTGAACCAAGTAATCGAAGATATACTTCGGTCATGCTATGGCAGGGAACCCAAGAAGTGGCTAAGCTATTTGCACCTAGTCAAATTCGCCTACAATGCTTCTTATCTCACCGAAGTATCGGGATGAGCCCTTTCAAAGCTCTGTATGGACAAGACAACCACACCATTAACTTGGTCCTCTCGACCCATTGATTAGGGTTGAGATGTCCAGAGACAGATGCTTGATGACATGGAGCAACAGATGCAGTCAATCTGCAAGGATATAAAAGCTGCCCAGGATAGACAGAAGTAGTATGCAGATAAGAAGAGGTCAGGCAGAAAATTCGAAGAAGCAGATATGGTCTTCATTCGAGTACGCCCCAAAAGAAGTTCTCTATCTCTTGGGAAGTACAAGAAGTTATCCCCCAGATACTATAGGCCATATCTAATTACAAAGAAAGTAGGTGACTTAGCCTATGAACTTCTTCTGCCTCCTCATCTCAAAGTACATAATGTATTTCATGTCAGCCTACTAAGAAGTATGTACCGAGCCCGAATCATGTGCTTAATGATGAACTCTTAACTTCTTCAACCCAAGGGCAGATGGAACTCCAACCTGAAGAAATCCTTGATGTTTGAGAGAAGGTTCTTAGGACCAGAATTCTGAGAGAATTATTAGTCAAATGGAAGTTCTATCCTTTTGAGAAGACGCCACCTGGGAGAAAGAAGCCGAACTGATGCGAGATTACCCCCAGTTTGCGAGATGAGGATATCTCACATTTTTCAAGTGGAAGAGGATGTAAGATTCTTCCCCAACCCCTCAAGATGTCCAGTTTCTTCCCCTGTAATCAATCCCCTTTTCAGAATAATAAAAGATCTTGTTTCTACCTGTTTTGGCCTAGAGAGAGAAAATGCTCTAGAGAGAGATAATTCAGTATTTAGATATCTTTGGATGGAAAAATATCCCTTCTTATTAAAATAAATTCCCTCAAAATAGAAGTTTAAAAAGAAATTCCTAAGGTGCATTAGAAAAAAATTATAATGTGCGCCTAAGGGTCCCTGTTTTCAGAACATTTTGAATTAAGGTCTAAACAAAGGTTTGACACGCCAATGAGATTAATCCAAATGTAGGGAGGAGATAAATTGAAGAATAAAATAAAAGCCCCCCCAAAAATGAGTAAATGCTCACATAAGATGAAGAGTGGACTAAGGACCAAAGAAAAGAATAAAAAAATTGAATTTTGACACCTCAATGTGGGGATCTCCCCTCATGATATAGGTGCCTTTTTCTCATCATTATCTCCAATTTTTAATTAATAAAATGAGATATTTTCATCTCTCCTCTCTCCTGTTTCAAATCTAGATCCAAAAAGTAAGCTAAATTGAAAATGGTCAAAAATTGACCAAACTGATTTGGAAAATTCTAAAATCAGTTTGCTTGGTTAGAGACTCACTTTTTCCTATAAAAAGAAGCCTCCCCCTTTTGTAAAAGCTTAATGGTGTTTATGCACTATTACTCTACTGTCTTGAGCCATCTACATTGAAATTTTTAATAATTCAGTTGTTTTTGGCCTAATCCTCTCCAAAGTGAATTGGTGGCCACTATTGCTTCAAACAAGAGTAGAATCCTCAATCCCTCAAGCGAAAGGAGAGCTTACAAGCTCCATGTAAGCTAACTTTCTTACTTTGTTTATGACTTTTAATGAAAAATCTATGATTTCCTTGATTTTTATGTTTTACAAATGATTAAATTAAATTCAAATGCTATGCCTTTGATGAAAAGGCCACCCCCTTCTCTTCTTTACATTCCAACCTTTCTTAATCCTAGAAAGATTAACTAAGTGATTAATTAAACTCTTCTTATTGTTTACTCTCTTGAATTTAGAAAATTGTGTAGATTAGAGTTCTATAATTTTAAATTGAGTTAGTTAAGTTAAGAGAAGAAAGATAAAAATGAGAAGTGGTTAGCCATACAAAGGAGGTTATGACAAAATTTTCTAGAATTTTGTGAAAAAGAAAGTTTGTTTTTATGTTATTCCAAAAAAGCAATTCCCACCAATTTTGCATCTAAAAGAAATATTCTAATTACTCCATGTACATATTCACCTATGAATATGCATGGATATCACTGATATTAATTATTAAAATTGATTTCTATGCATAGAAATATGCATAAAGGAATTTTTTTTATATAAAAGTGTTATTCTTATTGAATTTGATTTCTATGCATAGAAAGATGCATAAAGGAATTTTTTATTATAAAAGTGTTATTCTTATTAAATTTGATTTCTATGCATAGAAAGATGCATAAAGGAATTTTTTATTATAAAAGTGTTATTCTTATTAAATTTGATTTCTATGCATAGAAAGATGCATAAAGAAAATATTTATTATAAAAGTGTTATTCTTATTAAATTTGATTTCTATGCATAGAAAGATGCATAAAGGAATTTTTTTTAATACAAAAGTGTTATTCTTATTAAATTTGATTTTTATGCATAGAAAGATGCTTAAAGGAATTTTTTTATTATAAAAGCATTATTCTTATAAAAATTAATTTTTATGCATAAATAGATGCATAAAGAAATTCTTTTTATTTTAAAAGTGTTATTCCTATTAAACTTGATTTTATGCATAAAAGGATTTTTTTTTATAAAAGTGTTATATCCATTGAAGTTGATTTTTATGCATAAATAGATGCATAAAGAATTTTTATATCAAAATTAGAATTCTCTTAAATTCTATGTTTGAATTCTATGAGTATTTTATAAATGAATATTTAAATACTATAAGAGAGAAATTTCTATCATTTTATATTCCCACGAATTGTAGAAAGAAAATTCAAGAAATCTATCGAGATCAAAATATTCAGATAAATGATTAATTTATTCCTCATTGGAATTCGTAACTAATTTAGAAATCAGTTAAGTGAATATTCAAAGAAAGAAATTCAGTAAAATAGTAATTGAATTATCAAATCTTTTCCAGAAAGATAGTTTAGGAAAAATCTTTTCCGACTCGAACCTTGAATCAGACTATGACCAAGACCAAACTCTTTTGTCAGTTTCGAGGAAAGAAGGTGTGACCAGTTTAAGAAAAATACACTCAAAACTCCCACCAAATCTGAAACTAAGTTTGAGACCCTTCGAATTGATATGTGGATCAAGGTTATAGAATTCGAGGAATTCTGGTATGAAATTCAGAAGTTCGATCAAGAAGTTTTCGGGATACTGATTCAAGAAATACTCCTTGTCTTCAAAAGAAAATCAAACTGAAAACTTGCATAGAAACCTTGTTTTCTTAAAGGACTGTCTTATGCCAAAATGCTGGTGGAGGGAGTATTTGGTATATGTTTTTCTAAGGGAAGTTCGGTTGCAATAGCTGGTGGGGAGACGGCTCGCGCAACAAAGCTTGCCTAGTTTGATGGGCGAGGGCAGACAAAGCGGTCCTTTAGTGAAGTGCCAGGACACCTAAGGAGGATCTTGGAGGGTTCTGACCAAGAGATGCACGGTCTTGTGGTACCTATGACACCCATGCATATGTCGTGGAAGATATGTATGGTGGACGAAATGATTATTGTAATCTATTACTAGATCTCGTTGTTGCTGACTAGTTGGTCTCAACAACGGAGAGTCCAAAGTGATACTGTTTGAAATTCTCTCCATTGTGTATCTATTGCATTGTCTATTGTGCTTTGTCTTTCTATCTCTTTCCGCTGTGCCATATTCTTATATAGTGTCACATAAGGAGTCGGTCCCATTCAAATAAACCCGCTCCTTTTTGCCTTACCATCCAAAATTGTTGATAGTGATATATACAGCCATGGTTATAAAAACATCATCCAAAAATCTCAATTTTTGTTAAAAAAAATTAAACTACCTATACACAAACATCCTGGGAGTCAGTGAAACTGTACTCACTGGATACAAGGAATACGATTGGATTTTGTCACACACTTGTTTGAGTACTTTTATGTTTATTTGTTTCCATTAAAGGAGTTGGAATACTCTAATTCCAACTTGTAAGTGCTTGTAAGGTAGTTAAAAGCTGAAGAAAGTACTTGTTAGGCAAGGGAAGAAAAAGTTTTTTTTTGGAGAAAAAAAAAGCTGAAGAAAGTACTTGTTAGGCAAGGGAAGAAAAAGTTTTTTTTTGGAGAAAAAAGTACTTGTTACACAAGAAAAAGTTTTGGTTATGTAAAAAACTACTTCTTGCATTCGAAAAAGCACTTGTCATATTCTTGACACCTTGGTTACCATCCAATCTTGGAATGATCGGGTGGTACACGCCTCCTAGCTCTCCTTGGCTGAGGACACTGCGGAGCTATATGCCCTCTTCCCCCACAGTTTTAGCACTGAAAGTGTTCCATCCAGTTTCTTTGTTGTCTTTCTCCCTATGGTCTTTGGGCCTGGTTCCGAATAACCTACACAGTAAGATTTAGATTCCCAATCTACTCAGTCAACCTCTAAATCTATTTTTGTTGCTGCCTCTAGACCATCTTGACCTCTGTCTGCCTCATCAATAGCCCTTGGAACCTCAACACGATGGTCCCTTTTCTACATGAGCATCAACAAGCGCATGCTCAACCACATGTCCATAGATACCATGGTCAGATCTAGCTAACAAACCTGTCTCCCTTTCTCTCTAAGCCAGCTCCAATTTTTGTACCTTTTTCTTCCATTGGTTCAATGATGCTAGCTTGACTGCCTCAACATAGGTATCGGGGTCTTTGAGTTCCAATGTTGTTCATGAGATCAAATTGAAGGAGGAAGCTAAGCCTATAGCCCAGAAATTAAGGAGATTAGGAACAATACAAAGGCAGATCTTGGAGGCATAGGTCTAAGTTGCTATACGGGCTGGTCATTTATCCAATTGATGATGCAGAATGGGTATCTCCTATAGTTGTTGTGCCCAAGAAACATAATAAGTGGAGGGTATGTGTAGATTATAAACCATTGAATGGTGCTACAAAGAGACTGATGAAAAACAGGTAGAGGGAGAGGAGACACACACACAGGAGCAAACCCTAATGTATATTACAAACCCTAACCATAGAGGGAAGCCATCTCCCTTCTCACACAATGCATAAACCCATCATCCATAATACATACAACACACACTATGTGTTGTGTCCACACACAGCTAACCCTAGCTAATGTCCACACACTATGACCAACTGGACGCGGTCATTTATGTCTCACACATGCTGCTACCTAACATGCCAGCACATAGCACAGTTGGCACAAGCTGACATCGAGCTTGAATGTCAACAGAGACATCATTACCCTCTTCCATTTTAGGATGAAATTTTTTATTAGGTGGCAAGGCATGAGAGGTATTCAGTTTGTGATAGTTTAAGTGGATATTTTTAGATTAAAATAGCTCCTGAGGACCAGAAAAAGACTAGCTTTATTACTCCATGGGGAGTGTTCTGCTATAGAGTGATGTCTTTTGGATTTCTCAATTCCTATGCCATCTTTCAAAGTTGGGTGGATAAAATCCTTGCCCCATACTTGGGAACCTTTATTAGAATATTCATGGATGATCTCTGTGTCTATAGTGACAGGCTAATACATGTAGAGAGCCTTGACATTGTCTTTAAAATTCTTGATGATGATGGAACTCAGGTCAATCCAGCAAAGTGTAAGATAGCAAGGGCTAGAGTGATACTCTTGGGACATGAGGTGCGTGAGAATGGTATAGCCCCAGACCCTTGAGTGAAAGGTAGAGAGTTTGCTACAAATGGAAAGTCCTAGGTTAACCAAGGAGCTATTGAGATTTGTTCAAAAGCTCAGGTATTTATCTAGGTCTTTCTATATGCTTGCTGAGTATGTTTATCCTTTGCAAAAAGCTAGTCATCAGAAAGATCCATTTAAGTGGAGTCGGGTAGAGGAAGATGCTTTTGAGAGGCTCAAAGATATGATGCCCCCATATTGGAACCAACCCTTCTATCTAAGCCTTAGTGTTGGAAGACATGCAGTAGGAGTAGTGCTGATGCAGAAAGGAACAAAGAAATCTTATATGAGGCCCGTTTTTTATATCAACAAAAGGCAATGGGTGAGGTAGAAAAATCATGGCATGAAGTTGAGTTGTTAGTTTTTTATATCAGCAAGGCAATGGGTGAGGTAGAAAAAGGCTGGCATGAAGTTGGGTTGTTAGTGTGGATCCTTGTATATGCCACAAAGAGGTTGAAGCCTTATTTGATCTACAGACCTTTTGTTGTTCTCACCTCTTGTAGTCTTCTACCTCATGTGATGAAGTATCCTAGTGCAAAACCAAAGGTAGAAAAATGGATTATGACATTACAAGACTTTGACATGAGTTTTATCAAGGATGATAGTGTGAGGGCTCATATGGCAGACATGCTGACCTATAAAGAGGTTCAAGTTAAACCCATACCCATTGAGGATATTGAGAAGCAAGTGGTTCCAGATCATACTTGATGCATGAAGAACTGCAGGATATAGATGGGACTTTATTCTTTGATGGAGTTTTTAAGAGGAGCATTGGCAAAGGTGGTGATGTATTTATTTTTGTTAGCAAAGCAAGGTCAAGAATTATGGTTTGGTAACCAGGAGATACAAGTTAAGAGCAATAATGAAGCGGAATATTACAGCCTTAGTTTGGGTCTTGAGGAATGTAGACAAAGGAAAATCAAGAGACTGGTTATAAAGGGTGATTCTCTACTTGTTATAAGGCAGGTACAACCTACTTGTTGGAAGGTTAACAAAAGATTACATGAAAAGCTAGTTTTCTAAGGTGAGAAAGCTCCTTAGTTGTTTTCAAGCCTTTCAAGTTTGCCAGAGAAGAAAACAAGAGAGCACATGAATTAGTAGAGCAGGTTTTCACCAAGGATGTTCATGCTATGACAGTCCAAAGACCATTGTATCAAGGAAGAGAATCCCTTTATGAAAGAAGAGCACCTCCTACTGATAGGTTTTTCAAGAAGAGGGTTGGATGCTTCAAAAAGGAAGGTCATTTTTAGAAGAGCTATGAAGTATGTGTTGGTTGGTGATATGCTTTATCATAAAGGAATAGATGGTGTTTTAAGAAGGGTTTTGAGTCAGGATGAAAGTCAGGATTGCTTGAGAGCTCACCATGAAGAAGGATGTGGAGGTTATTATGGAGCTGATATCACAAAAAGAAAAGTATTAACATAAAAGCTTATGTGGCCTAGTATGAACAGAGACACCCACCATTGGTGCATAAGTTTCCATGAGTGTCAAGAATTTCAGAAAAGGGTGCTAGTTCTTGAGCCAATGCATCACATTATGAGATATGGAGCCTTTGAAAAATGGGTAATAGATGTAATTGGACCTCTTCTAGGAACTAGGATCAGAAAGCATTATATTGTCACTACAATGGATTACTTTACTAGGTGGCCAAAAGCTAGAGCAACCAGCAGTGCCACCACTCACCAGGTTTGCAAGTTTGTTTATTAGATGATTTGCTATAGATTTGGTGTTCCTTTGGAGCTAGTCAATGACTAAGGAAGGGAATTTAGAGCTGATGTAGTCACTCAAGAGTTTGACTAAGAAGTTGGGTATAAATCATAGGTTTACCACATGATATCATCCCCAATGCAATTGGATGGTTGAGAGTTTTAATGGGGTTCTGCAGAAATTATTGTTCAAATTAATAGAGGACCACCCCAGTGATTGGGACATGTACTTGGACAACAGAGTTGTGTGGGCATTCAGAGTATCTGTGAAGAATACAACAAGGTTTACCCCATATCATTTGGTGTATGGTGAAGAATGTACATTTCCAGTGAACATTATGTTACCAGTTCACTTGATTTTTTGTTTGCAGCATAATATGACCCAGGAAGAACAAGAGAGAAAGACATGGTCCAACTTGTACTCTTTACTTTTGGATAGAGAGGATGCCATTAGGTGGTATAAGGATACTTGTCAGAAGAGGATGAATGCATTTAATGATAAGTTGGGAAGTAATCTAAAGAAAGGTATAATGGTCTAAGATACAACAATGCTCTTGATATAACTTTTTAGACAAATTTTAGAATGAGATGGGAAGGTCCTTACATTGTGCATGAAGCTTTCCCTAATGGGACATATCAGTTGCAAGATCTTGGGGATTAGATGCATCCCAATAGAGTCAATTGCCTAATATTGACACCATACTACATCAGAATTATGTAAGATAGGTGACACAGTGAAACACTTTTGGGTTGGGGCAATATGTGAGAAATCTAGAGCCAAGTCTAAATATGATGAAAAGGAACTAAATAAACCTGACAAATAAGTATGGAACATTAAGGAAGAGTGGGTCATTGCATGGCCACTTGCAACTGGTGAACCAGCTTGCCCAGCTATACTGTAGTTAAGTGAGGAGTGAATTGCTACATGAGTAGTAGGGTAGCGGGGTAGTTAACAGGGAGGCGGATTAGGTGCATCAAAGCAACATGAGTGAGAAGGAGAATCAATTGTGAGAGAGAGTGTAGAGGACGACAAAGGATTTTGGTTGTGGTATAGCAATTATGAGGAAGTTGATTGGGGATCTATTTTGCTTGAGAGACAACGCGGGGTTGGATTGGAAAAGCTTGGGTGTAACCAGAGCAAAGGAGGGTGCAGGGGTGACAGAGAGTCTTCTAGGAAGATGAAGTCCTAAGATCTCTAAGTTGTGATTGGAGAGACGGAAGACTCTCTACACTTGTAGCAAGAGTAGCATGATCCGCGTGTAGCTCAATCCAATGGGATTTGCATCCCTTTCGGAGCTAGGGATTCAACCCGTACTGGTGCATGGAAGCTTATCCACGAATGGGAGAGAATGCTATGAACACCACTACCTTGACATAGACTTTACACACACAAGCTCAATCTTGCCATAACTCATTCACTCATCATCCCACTCATTCATGCATCCAATACAAGAAGAAGCTAAGCTAATGCATACACAAGCTCAAAGCATACTTCATTCTCAAGCACTTACTTCCCTAGCATGCACACAAACCTTGAAGCTTAATGGAACTTGAAATAAACATGCATTCTCATTCACTACTCAAGCAATGCCTTGCCCATGGATAAGCTACAAGCTATGGAGAAGCTTAAGCTTGAATCCACTACCACACAAAGCCTAATAGAGAATCCACATGCATCAACAAAGAAGCATGCACACTAGAGAATAGAGATGAGAAGAGAGAAAAAAACATCATCTCATTGCATTGGATTAGAAGAGCATTGCTCATACAATAGTGTAGATGGGAAGAGAGAAGAGCTTGCACCTCTATGAACAAGAGGGAGAGCTAGTCTCAAGAGAGCTTCAAGCATGAGTTTAGCCCAATGTGTCCATGAGCTCTCAAATGAGCCACTTTTTATACTAAAACTCCTAAAACTCCCAAAACTTCCCATGTGGGATTATTCTCAAGCCCACTCCCACACTCACCTACAACTTGGAACTCTCTACAAGAGCCCTAAATAAGAATGTCAAGTCTCTTGTTTTCTTGCTTCCATCTTTGTGTTGCATCCTTGCATTGATCACCACTCGTCACGCAACATTCCCCCCTTCCTATTTTGTGCACGTCTTCGAGCGCGTAGATGCCAAGAAAGAGTAGAATCTCCAGTGTGTACCTGCAAGCAAAATAGGTGGTTTGTGTGTTCTTTTTTTTTCTTTTTTTTTTCTTTTTTTTTTGTGAACGCAAAAGTACTGACAGACAATAACAAAACAAGCAATTTTTCTGAATAAGACATGGCAATAAACGTCCAATTAGCTAGAGGAAGGAAACATTGAAGCAGTGTAGAGATTGAATAGGTTAGTTCAAGCCTTAATAATTACTACCTGCAACTAACTAAAGTAAAGAATGTTTTATGCCAAATGTATTGTTCTTTTCCTAGAAGGCAAAAGACAACAGTTAATCGAGGGACTATCAAGTAGTATACCTAGCCTATGCTAAGTCAAAGATGTCGGTTCAACACTAATAAATCTAACATAATTATGTAGTGGCAGACTCTTGATATTGCTGAGTGTTAAGGTTTAATATTTTAAGCACAACGGCGACCATCCTGGATTAGACAAGCATTTCTCTTGGTGCCTTTTTCTTTTTTTTTCTTTCTTTTTGGACAGGGCTTTCTTCAAGAGTATGTTTGCGCACCCGCGGTATGGCTATTCCTTGCTACATAAGGCATTGGTCTGGGAAAGGTATAGACCTCCCTGGCCTACCATGAATAACAAGGCAATAGGCCACAAACATATACACTTTTCTTTTATTTTTGTCGTGCCAATTTTTGTTATGGAAGGTTTATTAGATTGTCCCTAAGCAATGTCCTAGTAAGGGCAAGATATCCACTGACGGTCCTATGATTAATTTAGTCTCTTTGTCCTAGGTCTGGAACTCTACCTTTAGCACAAAACACTAATTACTTTGTATTGCTAAACGGGTAAAAACAATTACGGTCAAACTTACCCTATCAAGTCTAAAGCCACTAGAATGCTATCCCTACTCTAGACCAAAGGAGATGCATATTGCCATGCTTAGTAAAGTGAAATTTATAAACAATCAAGCAACAAGAAAAATACAGAAAACACTAGAGATTGGCATGAGTTCACCTGTTTCTGTTAAAGTGCTGGTTGGTGAAGAATTGTTTGCACTTGATTGTATGACTGTCAGTTGGTGCGATACTGAAGCGAAAGATGTAGTTTGGTGCTTGTATCTATTTTATTCCGACAAAACAAACTAAAGAGAAAGAAAATTAAAAAGACAAAAAATAAGAAACATTGGTGTTAAACACCGGATTTGGCCGAGGAGAAAAACCCAATGGGAAAAAGTGCCCTGGCTTCTAGTTCTTATTAAGAGAGTACAAGTGCTAGTCTTGCACTGGGGGTGGATGTATGTCTGCATTCTCAGGTGGGTGGACATCAATAGCTTCAGGATGTAAAGATAACCCAGAACGTAATCCTACCCATGGAGAAGATGGCAAGGGAAGAAGTGCATCCTCACTAACATATGGTATGGGCACAATAGGAAGGCAAAAGAGGCACCTATGGTTTTGAAACCATTCTAAAGACTCACTCACATTGAGCCAAAACTGACATCATGTAGATTCATGGGGAAGAAGAACCTACAAAATGGGAGGGGTTAGCAAACGAAGGATGTCTTCGCGCCATGTTTGAGCTCTTTCCTCTTTCGTGAGTCTTTGTTGGTTGGGTCCACATTGCGGCATCATTATTGCCCAAAGATTATGTCGTTGAGGTGTGACCCCCATGATCTGCTGCATCATACCAATGCCATAGCAACGGAAGTATGTGCGACACTGCCAACATATATGGGAAGCATTCCCCAATACCATACAAGCACAGTCGCGGCAGTGTGGAAACAGATGATGTTGCTGGTAGTATAACTCCACAAATTGTCTTCCACAGCAATCCTCACCCACTAGGGCATAAAAATATCGGGAGTGCGTCTGAAAAGGTGCAATGCTGTAGCCCCCTTGATGGTCAGGGTGAGTGCTATCTAGGTCCATAGATGGACTGCATGTGTCCAGCCAAGTCTCCATTTGGTTATTCTACACAACACATAAGGAAGTGTTCAGATTTTTTTATTTAATGCAAGTTGAGCGAAGAATGCTAGTATGTACAGGCATGACGGAAATAGAGCTAATAGAATGAGTAGCTTTTGTAGCATGATAGCTCTTTCAAGAATGAGTTTGTTTTTGGATGTAACATTGTGCAAATTGTTTGTGGGGTGTTGACGTATGGCACAAGTTCCTTTTTGTTGGACTCTTTTTGGTACCCCTTTCAGAGTATGTGCAAGAGATTGAAGTTTAGTCGGAGGTGAGATTTTAGTGATAGGCATAGGAAATGCATTGGGACAAATAGGAAGAGGTGTGAATGGAGATGTTTGAACACTTCTGAGCTTTGGCAACCATATGGCAGCTGTGTTCTTGCCATCCCATTGGGCTTTCCAAATTTTCTTGGGTCTTCAGAGTGCCCAACTCTAACACCTATGCCTGTAGACTTATGGCTGGTAATGTAATTTGATTAGGGAAAGAGTAGAATACCGACGACATTCCATATAGTTGGAGTTGTAGGAAGAACGCTCTTTCCTTGATAGTCAGGGAGTCTACTTGTGTAGGAGCCTAATTTAAAGTTGTCGGCTTTGTAAGACAAACTTTGACATTGCTTGTGTTTTGAGGATTAGACTTTGAACTTGATTCGGTTGCAATATCCTCCTTTTGATGTGTTGCCTCTGAGATAGAAGTGAGTAAAGGTACCCACTTGCCTTTTTCTTCCCATGTCAGTTTGGAGTATCCTTTCCTGTTTGAGACCTTCTGATGATGTCCGATTGACGCGTCAGCTTGTGTTTCCACCTGGACTCTTTCAGGCTTGGTAAGGCGTGGTTTCCAGTATTGATTTGGTTTCTATAAGTGAGGTGGTGTTAACTGCTTTTGTTCTTAAGTAGATTCAAGAACATAATTATGTTTTGCTGCAGTAGTCCCTGCGTTCTTTTTTGGTAGCCACAAGGTAGTAGCACCCTCGTAGTAGCCTTGTGCTTGCAGAACCTTCTTTGGGATCCACCGTTGTTGAGTGGTCTTGTTGGAGGTGGAACTGTTGGTTTTGGTGAACCTCCTCTTTAGCTTTGTATTCCTTGGATGTTCCTTGGCAGCATTGAGTCTTGCCTTGCAAGCTGCTTTTGGTAACCAGATTTGAATTCTAAGTGCTTCCCCCCTTCCGTAGCCTTGTGCATATAAGAGAGATGTTGGCACATGCCATCCTTGAGTATTGTCATTGTCATTATTCACCCAAATCATTGGTTCTTTTGAGGTTGTCTCTATCACAATGGGGATGGTTTCCACCTTTTGAAAAGATGGGAGTGCCGAAGCACCTGATCCTGTAAGGTGAGTAGAATTTACCGACAAAAGGTGTATTGTCGTGAGTTCCAGTCTATACCGCATCTGGTGGTTCTAATCCATGATCTGCCTAGAACAACATCCACCACTGCTTGGCTCTTGTTAGCAACATAAAAAGTCACGTGCATAGATTGATCCTGAATGGACATATTGATACAGCACTTGCCTAGGTCTGGGGTTTCATCACCAGAGAAACTCTGGAAGTTCAATGATGCATTGGTGAGCAATGGTTGGCCTAATGATGTCCACGCTTCATAAGATAAAACATTGCAGTCGGCTCCCGTATCTATAAGTGCAGACGCTGCAAAGATTGCTCTTTGAGTAGGGATCCTTACATCAATATGAAAGGGATCTACAAAGTCTTCATCATCATTCAAGTGGATGGCCATGATAGCTGCCTTGCGGCACTCTCGTGCTAGTGCTACTCTAGCCTTAGCTTCTTCTTTTGCTTGACTTTGTAACAAAGCTTGAGCTTTTTTACGTGTCTGACTAGCATGTATGTGTATCAGCATATCATCTGTTAGAGGTTCTTCATAGCACTTCAAGCGGCTTCCATTGTGATGAAGTTAGTCATTGGCTCTCCATCTAAGGTTTCCAACCTTACTGCACCACTCGCACTAAGCTCGTTGATCACAAATGGACCAAGTCCTCGCATTTTCAGCTTGCATTTTTGTTTCTTCAATGTGTAAAGTAACACTAGATCACCTCTCCTGAAGCGACCTTTCTTCACATGCATATCATGCCAACGCTTTTGGCGTCGTTTTTCAGCATACATGCCAATGATTGCCAATAGCCTGTCTCCATCTAGCCTCTCCAATTCATCGATCCGTGTAGAGAATTCATGATCCGTCCACTCAAGTTGTTTTGTAACTCGAAGTGTAGGTACAATAAATTCTATCGGAAGAATAGCGTCCAATCCAAAAACTAGATTGAAAGGTGTCGTGCCCATGGACGTTTTGTAAGCAATTCGGTAAGCCCATAGAACTGAGTGAAGTTTCTGTTCCCAATCTGTTCTATGTCCCTCAACAATCTTTGTAAGCGCAGTGCAAAGAGTCTTGTTTGTGCTCTCAGCTTGACCATTTTCTTGCGGGTGATAAGGCACTGACCTCTTATGGATGACCATAAAGTCTTTCAAAAGAAAGGTAATGACTTCATTGATAAAATGCACACCTTGGTCACTCACAATCTCAATAGGTAAACCGTAGCGTGTAAACACATGTTCGTATAAAAACTTTGCAGTGGTCCTAGCATCGTTTTTTACTGTGGCTTTTGCTTCTACTCACTTTGTAAGATAATCTGTGGCTACAATGATATACTCAGCATGTGTATGGCGTGCTGGTGGTTTAATCGGTCCCACAAAATCAATTCCCCATTTGGCAAAAGCTCTAACTCCCATAATTGGTCTCAATGGCATGTCCTCATACTTGGTAGGAGGTTTGGCTCTTTGACAATGATCACATCGTTTGACATACTCTATTGCATCATGAAAAAGTGTAGGCCACCATAGTCCTGACCACAGTATAAGTTTGGCAATTGTTTCTCCACAGAAATGTCCACCCCCAACTCCTGAATGTGCATGAGTCAATACACTAAGGTAGTCACTCTCACAAACACAAGTCCGTAGGTTTCCATCTTTGCCCCTTTTGTACAGCTGGCCTTCAATAATCTGAAAACTCGCTGCTTGTACCTCTATGGCTCTATTTCTATGCCTAGGCATCTTATCGTCCGTATGACCCTGTGTCAAATACTTCACAGTGTACGAACTCCAATTGGGTGTTGTTGAAATATAAAATAGAGTCACATGAGGAATGGGTTTCCTTTGTTGACAAATTTTACAATTCCGTACGTACTCTTCTGTATCAGCATGAAGTGTTGGCCACCAATATCCTTCCCACAAAATTCTTTGAACCGTATCCTTTCCAGAGACATGTCTGCCTCCTAAGCTCACGTGGACATATGAGATAATCTCATCATATTGATCAGGGTCAGGGCATAGACGAAGTATTCCATCTTTTTCCAATTTATACAATCGTCCAGAAAGAAGCTTATAAGGAGCACAATGCTCTAAGGTCATTATCTTTTCATTGGTGGGACTAATGGAGTTAACAAATCCTGTCGTTAAAACTTGAATGATGGGTTCTGCCCATCTTGGTGCTGTCTCAACCAAGAATAAAGTAGCGTCAAGAATATCATCATCTATACCAATGGGTGCTTCTCCTGAAGTTATCCTGGAAAGATGATCAGCCCACTGATGCATTTTTCCTTTCTTTACCGCTACTTCAAATTCAAATTCAAGTAGAATAACAAACCAGCGTACAATCCTTCCGGTTGCGCATGGCTTGTTCACAAGGTAAAGCAAAGCTTGATGATCTATGAAGAATGTAAATTTGTTGGCCAAAAGGTAATGCCGAAACTTCTTCACAGCATAGATCATAGCTAAGCCTTCTCTTTCTGTGGTGGTGTAATTCTTTTCAGCACTATTCAACTGGTGGCTAGCATATGAGACTGGAAAGTCCATTTTGTTCTCGCCTGGTTGAGCTAAAATACAGCCAATTGCAAAAGCCGAAGCATCTATATGTACGTGGAATAAATTATCCCAATCCGGCAACCTGAGAATAGGTGCCGTCTCACTAATGCTTTCTTCAGCTTCTCAAAGGCTTCTTCACAATACTCTGTCCATTCAAATACAACAAGGAGTGCGTACAATGGCCGTGCTATTTCAGCGTACATGTAGATAAATCTTTGATAGTAGCCGCAATGACCCATGAAAACTTGTACCCCTTTTGCATTGTAAGGCCTAGGTAGCTCAACAATAAAAGCTATCTTTTCTCCGTGGATATACCATTCCTAGACACAATGTGGCCTAGAATCTTCCCTTGCCTAACCATAAACTTGCATTTATCAGGGTTAAGGCATATGCGATACACTCTGCATTTCTCAAAGATTTTTTTGAGATGCTCTATGCGTTCTTCTCTGTTTATGGAATGCACACACAAGTCATCCATGAATATTTCAAGAAATAATCGCAGGATTCTTTGAACACATGGCTCATCAACCTCTGAAAGGTGGTTGGCGCGTTAGTAAAACCAAAAGGCATGACTCTATATGCAAACACTCCCCATTCTGTAGCAAATGCGGTTTTGTGTTGATCCTTGGGATCAATAGATACCTGGTTGTAGCCCAAAAATTCATCAAGAAAACTGTATGCCCTCTTACCAGCTACCCTCTCCAATACATGATCAGTGAGTGGAAGCAGATAGTGGTCCCGAACAGTAGCAGCATTTACTTTCTTTAGATTGACACATACTCGTAGTTTTCCATTCTTCTTAGGTACTACCACAATCGGTGAAACCCATTCTGTATGTTCAATCTCATAAATAAATTCAACCGCTAACAGCTTGTCAATCTCTTCTTTGATCTTTTTGGCAAAATTATCGTTATATGTGTAAGGACGATGCTTGGACGGCTTGGCATCCTCTCGCATGGGAATTGTATGTTGGCAGATCTTTGGATCTACCCCCTTAAGGTCTTTGTAACTCCAAGCAAATATATCTCAATACTCTCTCAGAGTAGAGATTAGTAATTCTTCCTCTTCTTGGGTTAAGTCTGTGGCAATCCACACGGTACGTGGCTCTTCGCTTGGTTCTGCCAGGTCTATTTTCTTAGCGTCCTCAGGGCCATCATAGGAAACTCCTGGTTCCTCAGGTTTCTGTCAAATAGGTTGTTGCAAGACTATTTTTCGATCTTATATGGTGAATTTCTTGAAGTTTGAGGGGATATTTGTGGTATCCTCTTCTTCCTTTGAGTCATCACTCTCATGGAAGACCATGCTGCTTTTAGCATTCTCTTCCGTTCTTGCACTAGAGCTTTACGCTCCACTCTCGTCATGGTGCTTTGTTCAGTCTTGAACTGAATGCACTGAAGCCTTAGATTTTAGCTTCGGTTTCTATGAAACCATCTTGTTCACAAGCTTGCTTCTCTTTGCTTCTCTTAGCTTTTAACCACCCCACTGATGCTTGTGTTACACTCACAACCACACACACTTTTGTTGCTTTCTCTCAAGCCATCTCTCTCATACACACATACTCTTGCTACACTCTTGGCATACACATATTTTCTCTACCATACTTTCTCTCAAGCCACCTCTGTTATACAGCATACACATACTCTCTCTACCATACTTTCATGCTTTGTCCCTCTTCTTTCACGGAAGCTCTCTTCTCTTGATCTCAAAGCTTTTACACCATCTTCTCTGAAGACTCTAAAACTCTTGCTCTCTAGCTCTCATACCTTGCATTTTTGCCACTCTCTCACACTGTTCTCAACACACACATTACCTTGCTCTCTCACACTGTTCTCAACACACACATTACCTTGCTCTCTCAATCATGCCATCTCTTTGCTAACCCTTTCTCTCTCTCTCTCTCTCTCTCTCTCTCTCTCTCTCTCTCCACCCTCTTAAGCCTTGCTCTCTAGATCTGAAGGCTCTAACTCTCTTGCTCTCTAGCCCTCATACCCCGCAACTCTGCCACTCTCTCACACTTCTCAACACACACACATTACCTTGCTCTCTAGATTTGAAGGCTCTAACTCTCTTGCTCTCTAGCCCTCATACCCCGCAACTCTGCCACTCTCTCACACTTCTCAACACACACACATTACCTTGCTCTCTCAATCGTGCCACCTCTTTGCACACCATTTCTCTCTCTCTCCACTCTCTCATGCTCTCTAGTCGCCCACACTGCCTACTGTACATCTGGAATCTATGTCTCTAGTCTAGGAACATTCATATTATGTATGGCCATGGGCCTAATAATGATGTGATAAAATCTAGCCATAAGCTTTATATATATGAGTAGACATAGGAAATGGACACACACTTAAGTTGGCTGGTTGGGCAAAGCCCTTATATAGATATATACAACTTTTGATAATGTGAAAGGGGAGAATGAATAATTTCTCAAGTGTAAAACTTTATTCTTCTTTTGTGCTCTTACCTTCTTTCTTTCTTGATTGTGCTTGATTTTACTGTGTATGCTTGTGTGTGTGATGGAGTGTGCATGCCTTGCTAGCTTGTGTGAGAGTGTGATTGAGCAAGGGTGGAGAGAAGAGTGGTTCAAGCTTTCTAGCTTAACCATTTTTATTTTGGAAGGGCTTTTAAAGGATTAAGAGTAGTAAAAGGGCTTAAACAAGAGGATTGACACAGCTTTTGGCCTCTTTTGCCTTTCCAATTGGGACTTCCACCACAATCAAAGAAACTAGATCTAATCACTATCACTATGGTTCCTTATTATTACTAGAGAGTAAGGAGGTTCTTGACATGAACACATGGCATTGCTATTGGGGATCAAATTAATCTTGGATGGGGGAAGGAAGTAGAGCCATTATCTACTCAAAAGTATTTTATTTTTCTCTCTATCTTGACCTTGAATGCAAATCCTTGGAGAGAGGTGTTCTAGAGTAGGATTTGAGTGATTATATGTGTTATTTGGGTGTTTAGGGAGTGCACCGGTCTAATGATGCAGACTACTTCTTTGGGACGAAATTTATATTTTATAACTTTCAATTGATGATTATAGTAAATTCAGCTGGTCTTACCCTATGAAAGTAAAATCAAAGATATTTTCTCATATTTATTTATTTATTTGCTATCGTTTGAAAATGAAAATGAGACAGAGAGGGGAAAACATGTCTAATGAAATTAAAGATTTTTTGGCATAAAAAGACATTAAGCATAAGTATACAACTCCTTATACACCACAACAAAATGGTGCTGTTGAGAGACAAAATAGGACTCTCATGGAGATGGTTAGATGCATGGTTAAAGATTAGCAACTTCCACACAAGTTTTGGATGAAAGTAATTCTTTGTGCTACCTATGCGCTCAACAAGTGACCCACTAAAGCTTTGAAGACTATCATTCCTTATCAGGCTTGGTTCAATCAAAAACCTATGGTTAAACACATACATGTTTTGATTGTTTGGCATATGCATATGTGCCAACACAAAATTGAACTAATCTTGATGACCAGACAATGAAAACATTTTTTTTGGCTACAGTGCCAAAAGCAAAGATTATCGCATTTACAATCCTCTCACTAAGAATGGATGCTATTTCTATAGAGGATTCTATCTATCCATTGATAGAATTCAATAAGTATGCATATGAAAATTATTTAGACATGTTTGATGGTTTATTATCTATGCCAATGGCTGCTAATTCTTAACAGATTTTGCCTACTGGTCCTTATTTGATGCAAGGGGGAATGCTCAAGAAGTACCAATTTTAGATAAACTAGAAGATGCAATAAATGCTCAAAAGTTAGCAATCAATGAATCTAGGGTTATGCCTAGATGGGTTAGAAGTAGGATAGCAAATTGTTTGCTCCTTTGCAAAAAAGTAGAACCAAATCTGGTGCTACTTGAACAACTTCTTCATGAATAGATATTACAAAGTTTGCAATTATTAGTTCTATACATGATGTAGAAGAACTTGAGTCTTTTGAAGTGGATTAAGAAGATCCAAATTGGGTGAAAGACATGCAAAATGAAATTCATTTCATTAAGAAAAATGGTACTTAGGATTAAGCAAATCTACCATTTATTAGCAAGAAAGCTATTGGTACTAAGTGGGTTTTCAAAGTCGAGAGAAAGGAAAATGGATTAGTTGATAGATTCAAAGCCATACTTGTTGTTGCAAAAGGTTATGCCTAGCAGAAAAAAGGGATTGATTATGATGAAACTTTTGCTCCCATTTCTCATATGAACACTATCCAATTTTATATTACTTTGGTAGCCCATTATGGATGAGAAATGCACCAACTAGACATCAAAATAGCATTTTTGATGGTGACTTGTAGGAAGAAGTTTGTGTGGAGTCAACCAGCTAGTTATGCCCAGCTTGGTTAAGAACAATATACATGCTTAATAAAGCTTTATATGGTTTGAAACAAGCTCCCAAAGCTTGGTACTAGAAGATTCATGCCTATTTGGCTACATAGGGATTTCAAAATAGTCCTATGGAAAGCATTTTATATGTGAAAAAGGACAAGAAGGATTTGCTTGTTGTTATTCTCTACGTAAATAACATGTCAATGAGGATTTCATTATAGCCTTCAAGGCTGACCTTGCCTCATGAAAAAGTATGTGAGCCCATGCAATAGGTTGTTCGGCTACATACAGATATAAACCCATTGTCTTCTTGGGCATGTATGATAATTTCAATGATGAATCTAAAATGCAACCTGTTATAAGTATCCTTGTAATTTCAATGATGAATCTAAAATGCAACCTGTGATGATAAGTATCCTTGTAATTTCTGAGCTTGTATTATTGGTTGGAGACAATGCAAGTTCTCCTTCTATTTATCACTATATGGGCTCCAATGTCAAAGGGAAAATTGCATGATTCAATGAGTATATTATTGATTGATAAAAACTCCACCAAATACATGCTTTTATAGGCTTCTTAGCCTTATCTTTTGACTCAATCAAATCTAGACCAAGTCTCCTAAGAAAACTTCCTGCACACTTGCTCACACACTTGCACAATATCATATCCAAGCCTAAAAGGTTGTTCACACCCAAACACACACAAATATGCTACTACACTCAAAGGAGGTTCACACTCTATGGATACAAATTTTCCTTTAACATTGGATCCCATACAATGATAAATAATAGGAAAACATGTGTTATCTCCAACATCCCCCCTACAATAGATGTTCTAATGCCTAGGGATTGAAACAATGTTAGATACATAGATGTTCTATCAAGTGATACATATCTAGATACAATAGAGATCTAATACCCATAGGTTTGATACAAATCTTGGTTGAAGGCACTTGTGTTAAGGAGAAGATTGCACAAGGCTGCACAACGGTCACAAGGTAGTGCAACAATCGGTGTGTGGATGAATGAAGCATCGCCAATGGTTTTTCTAGTGATGGGACAACAGCATTGAAGTTGGTGTGGATAGCTCTGATATTATCTTAGAAATTGGGGGCCACTTCCCGGGAGTTCACCCATCCTAGTAGTGTTCATGCCATTGCACGCTTAACCTCCACCACTCTAATCCCTCCTCCACCAATTTTTGTTCCCTGGAAGGGATTAGAGTGGTGGAGGTTAAGCGTGCAGTGGTGTGAACACTACTGGGATGATGGGTGACCAAGAATGTGAGCCCATGCAATAGGATTTCTAGTAGCTGCTACATACAAATATAAACCCATTGCCTTCTTGGACATGTGTGTGAGCTTGTGGGTAAGTTGTTAGAATTCGTGGTGCTCATGCTAGATTCAAACACGTGGAGGAGAGAAACCCCAAAATACAAGAAGAGATCTTGCTTATTAAGTTGCTTAGAAATACAACTTGGCTTTTGCACCATATCAAATGCCTTCTAGCTTTGCCTTTAAATAGGTGAGCTAGTGGACCATAAGTCCATTCACACACACACACACCCTTCTCCTACCCTTTTACATGACCTTAGTCTTTTAATACCCCCCCTTAATACCAACTATGAAAAAATTGGAATAGGTGGTATTGGACATAGGTTGCCTTTATAACATTAGGCGTACAAGGTTAGGAATATAGGTGTTGTTACATTGAGATTTAAAACAATTTCTCAGTGGAGTTAGAGGCTGATGCAAAGTAAGCCTCTGACTCTTTGTTAGGATATTTAGAAGTGATATGCCCCATTTGTTTACACTTGTTACATTTCATCTTGTTGGGATATTTGATCCAACAATTATTTGCCAAATGACCTACCTTTTTGCAATGGGTACACCTTACTTTGCTCACTTGTTGATGTGACAAAGCTTGTTCGATATTCAATGGAGTCGATGCATTTGAAGATTCAGCTCCTCCCTTTGGCCTCTTTTCTTCATCCAAGACAAGATTGAATGACTCCTTCAAGGGTGGGATTAGGTATGTTCTTCAGGGTGGTGACTAAGGTGGGGTACACCTTCTTGACTGCTTTTAACAAAATAGCCACTGCATCATCCTCATCCATTCTCGCATTCACTGATGCAAGTTGAGCCATAAGGCCCTTCAAGTGAGGGATAAAGGCTCTAATTCCGTCTCCCTCTTTGAGCTCCAAGCTGAAAAATTCAATTTTAAGTGAGATCTTGGAATTCTTACCACGAGCTCCATAGAGCTTGTCAAGCTCATCACATTTCTCCTTTGCAATCGGAAACTAGTCCACATGGTGAATAAGAGCCTCATCAAGATGGAGCATGATGATGGTTTGTGCCCTCTCATCATCTTCAATATCTTCAGCCTTAGTTTGATCAGTAACCTTAGTGCCGGAGATGAATGGCCAAAAACCTTTGGACATCATCTTGTACTTGACAAGAACACTTGCCAAGTGTGGAAGCCCTCTCCTGAGAACTTCTTAATTTGGGTGTTTGCTTTTGACATTGGGTATTGAAAGGAGATTACTAGAGTGTAATGGGCTGATTTATGAAGAAGAAAACCAAAAAATTTGTGATGTTTTGGCTTAAGTAGAAAGAGAATGACTTATGAGAGTGCAACAACCCTTAATCAAGCCAAGAATATTGCATAAAAAGAAGATTAAGTTGATGAAGCTTATGGTTTAGCACTTAGGGTTTGTGCCCAACCACTAATTTTGATAAAGATGAGCTTCATTAGTGTCAAAGAACACTTTCTTTGGTGATTATGATCACCATTAGTGTTTAGCAACACTATTAGTGCTTAAGAGTCCATTTTTAGCATCTAATGACACTTGCATTGGTGATTAGATTCACCATTAGTGTTTAAGAACACTATTAGTGTTTAGAAACACTCCGTAATGTCGAGAGGCTCCCCTTTGCTGATGGCTACACCCACCAATAGTGTTTAGCAACACTTTTAGTGCTTTCAAGAAGCACTTAAGAGATTTAGAGCCAAGAAGAGAAGGTTAGTGCAAAAAACACTTTATTTTGAATTTTTAATGGAAGCTTCAATGGCTACCACAAGTGGGCACGCCTGGTCTTTCCTCTTTTGCACGCACATCAGGCCGCCATTAGAGCTGAGACCTGGGCTATAGGACCTTGAGGCTTAGGGCTTCAAAATCCCTAAGCTTATGTGGCTTAAGCTTGCCCACAGAAGGCATAATGCTGTATACGAAATCAGCGCTGCAGAGAAATAGGCGCCGGCCTGCTCAGAGCTCAATGTCGCGGCTGAGAGAGATGTAATCCAGCAATTAGCTGTACGAACCTGAGCACCTGGAGGAATTCCTCATCTTCCTAGTTGAAAGCACGCAAAGATACGGCCTCCACAAGCAGCTGGAAGGCCTCCCACCACTGGCTGGGGGTTCTTCTCCACAAAAAATGAGTGAATAACCTAGTCTACACCAACCAAAATGTGACCTAATCTACCCAAGCTCTAGATACCATGTTAGAATTCGTGGTGCTCATGCTAGATTCAAACATGTGGAGGAGAGAAACCCAAAAATACAAGAAGAGATCTTGCTTATTAAGTTGCTTAGAAATACAACTTGGCTTTTGCACCATATCAAATGCCTTCTAGCTTTGCCTTTAAATAGGTGAGCTAGTGGACCATAAGCCCATTCACACACACACACACCCTTCTCCTACCCTTTTACATGACCTTAGTCTTTTGATAATTTCAATGATGAATCTAAAATGCAACTTGTTAAGTATCCTTGTAATTTTTACATGACCTTAGTCTTTTAATATAAGTTTGATAATTTCAATGATGAATCTAAAATGAAACCTGTTAAGTATCCTTGTAATTTTTGAGCTTGTATTCTTTGCCTTCTCCTTTGGGTTCAAAACAAAATTCCATGTCAGCATTTGGGCCATCACGCTGTAGGAATATCCATAGCTCCTTATAGAGGCAATTGGAATACCTAAGCCACATACTCTGGAGTAAACAACGTTTGGCCCTATGTGGATGTCTTAACAACTCCATTCTTCTTCTGAACCTCTTGCACAACTGTTCCAACACATTTGTGCACTAAGTGTTTGAGGGTTCCATGGAAGAGAAGCAAACTACAATAGGTCCTCCTTCTCGAAAACCAGACATGGTTAAAGGTGATGTTCACATCTAGGACATTAATGAGCTTCTCAAATTCTAACATGGTTGTGGGAAAAAATAGAGAGCAATAAGAGAGATTATAAGAGTGAGAGAGAGTGCGAATGAGAGAACAATGAATTTTGTGAAAGTAATTATGAAGAATAGAAGTTTTGTTAATAGGGATTTAGAGCTTGGCGTAAATCACACACAACAAAAAAGTCAACACCAGAATTGACTAGGTTCAAGGCACACACAAATCAATGTGATAGAGCAGCTAAGAGAGATGAAATACAGGCCGCCCCACGATGCAACAATAATAACCCAATGGCTTTGCACACAAGCCAATGCATGAATACTACATAGACAAGAACACGTGTCTTGTGAGTGCATGAGAAAAATAGTGCACACTCGCATAGGCACTGGTTTGGGTAGCTTTCCAAAATAGGGCTTTAGTCTAAAACCATTCATGGGCTTCGGTAATTTCAAACTATCCAATGATATTAATTCAAATGTGCCGGTGCCAAGATTTACAGTATGGGCCGGTCCATCCCACTTAAGATTACACAAATGTGAACCCATTCTAGAATTAAACAATAATACTGGGTCACTTGTATAAAAAGTGTTAAATTTATTATTTTTTTCAACAAAAAGCTTCCATCGTTTTTGGATGACATCAGCATTTCAGCTACTCTGGAACCTTTTCTCACCCAATGCCAACAACTGCTCTAGCCGATGCATGACTGATTACTCTAGAGATAATCTATGAGTCACTGCCACTCTGAAACTGGGGATTATAAATTCCATTGACACCACTGTTTCTAGACCTTATACCAATGAGAAGGGAGTAATTCTATTTGCTACCTAATATGCTATCCAAAATGCCCACATTATAGCTTCTAGACCATATACCAATGAGAAGGGAGTACTTCCAGTTGTGCTACCTAATATGCTGTCCAAAGTGCCCATAGTATAGCTTTTGATCCCAATCTATTCTATTTTGATTCATAATCCTCTTCAATATTTGTTGTAATACTTGATTAGTGGATTTTTCCTGACCATTGGCTTGTGGATTATATACTATAGACTTTTTGTAAATGATCATATGTATTTAGTAAGATTCTGGATAACTTGATTCAGGAACTATCGACCCTGATCACTAACTAGTTCCACTAGATATAGCTGAACGTAGTCATCATCATGATTATCTCATATAGAAATGTTTCTATAGCCATAGATGTGTTGTCTTTGAGAGCCTGAGATTCCACCCATTGGTACAGTAGTCAGTGGCCCACCACCATTATATATTTGTTTGCCAGTTCTCTGAGCTAGTGGTTGGAATGGACCACTAAAAAATTCTAATCCCCACTTTTGAAATGATTCGAAAGGCAACATTGGGTTGTGCGGCATCCTATTCACTCTGCATTTGGTAGGCCTAATCTCTGGCAGAAATCACAAGCTTTGGCAAATTTCCATGCATCTTTCAACACTATTGGCCACCATAATCCAACCTAGAATATTTTTAGACCTATAATTTCTCAAAGAAGTACCCTCCACTAATGCCTTGATGGGCTTTTGTGATTAGTCCTATCTTCTCATATATGGAATGCATTGCGGCCTCAAGATTTGATCCACTCCCATCTTATCTAATTGTCTTGCAAACAACTCTATATGTTCTGCTTCGTAGTGCCAATCTCTTTTGATGATCTCTACTCATACCTTCTAGAAACGATCCATTCATCAAGAACAACATCATCTCATCATACCATGTATTTGGTGAAATATTCAAAATAAATAGGTTTTGCATTCGAAAACTCATCTGGAACACCATCTGTTGGTTCTCTAGATTTTATTTCCGACTTAAAATTAGCAACTACATGTTCATTTCTCGGTCTATGTTTGATGGTGAAATCGAACTCATGCAGCATCCATCTTGCCAAATTTGCCTGTGAGATTAGGCTTTCTCACCAAATAAATTAATGCATGGTGATCGATATGAAAAACAAATCGATTACCCAAAAGATAATGCCTAGACTTGTTGATAGAATAACCCATGCCTAGATCTTCTCTCTTTGTTGTGGAGTAATTCTTCTCAGTTGTGCAGACAACATCCAACTAATATAGTAAATTGGGCAAAACCATCCAATCTTGGTTTGTTGCATTAAGGCATTGCCGATGGCAACATCTGATGCATCCACCACAAAGACATGAAACAGCCTCTCCCAATCTGGAGGTGACATGATTGGTGTTGCAGATAACATCATCTTTAGGTGCTGTAATGCTTATTCACACTTCTCATTCCAGATATACAAAGCGTTTTTCTTTGTAAACAGGTATAATGGACATGCCACATGTATAAAATATGTGGGAAACCTTGTATACCAGCTTGCAATCGAATGATGATGACAAGGATCCACTGCGAACCCATCTTTTGAAATGATGTGGCCAAGTAAAGCTCCACTGCTTACTGCACAAGTACATTTTTTGGATCGAGACTCAATCTAGTTTCACAGCACCTCTGTAGACACACTATCAAGACTTGTTGAACAATCTACAAATTCCTCGCAAAGACACTGAAGTCATCCACAAAGGCCCTCATGAATCTTGTGAGGTACTCATAAAAAATCTCATGAACCATCTTTGGAATGTGGCCGGTGCATTCTTCAGCCCAAAAGTCATTACATTGATGGCGAACACCCCCCATTTTGAAGGCTGTCTTTTCTTTATCCTCAAGTGCCATCCTTACCTAATTGTATCCTGCTGAATCCGTCCAAGAATGAATACATCTCATGGCCCCACCAACTTCATCCAGCAGAGTGAGTTTGCAAATGGTAGTAGAAAAGGATCTGTTTACTGTAGCCACATTCAATTTTCTATTAATCCACACATGCCCTCAAATTGCCATTCTTTTTACAATGATAATTGGAGACACCCAATTAGCTCTATCAATTGCATAAATGAAACCTACTTTGAACAATTTTTTAATTTCTTCTTTAACTTTTCGGGTATAATTCGAATTTATCTGCTACCTCTACTAGGAACTGCATCTTCCTTGAGATTAATTTCATGATGATAAAGATGGGATCAATACCCTTCATATCTATATAACTCCAAGAAAACACATATTTGTATCCTGATAGAAGTTCTTGCCAGTTGTTATCTCCATTCCTCTATAAGTTTGGCACTTACTCGGACCATTGGAGGGTTGTGATCATCTCCTAAGGTCATTTCGGGACAATTCATCTTCTTGCACCCGACTACTCTTCTGCATGTTCCTCTTATGGGCTTCTTTGGCATATATGAATGTATAAATATGAGAGAAGCTGTGAAAAGGTGAGAAGTATCTATTGGGAGAGAATAAAGGGTAGCATGAGGAGATTTAGGAGGTGTGGAGATATTCTGGGAAGAGGTGGAGAGAATCAAGCAAAAGAGGTGGAGTGAATCAAGGAGAAATCAGTGGGATTAGATGCTTGGATGTAAACTCTATAAATTGAGGCATTGGCCTAATGAGAATTTGTTGGTTTTTGATTACCCATGCCTACATTAAGCTATTAGTTAATTGCACTAATCACATCTTAATTATCATCTAATCTCTTTTCTAGTGATGTTGATTCTAGCATATTTGATCCACCATAGCTCATCACATTGCTACAAATTTAACATGGTATCAAAGCCTAGCCTAGAATCCATCAATCTTATGAGTCCATTATCTTGCTAATCACTTAGCTAATTAGGATTAGTAGTAGATAATTAAGATTTATACCTCTTTTTCAACAAGCTCTCTACACCCCTAGCTAGTGGAGGGGCTTGATCTCCCTCCAAGATTAACAATAGCCTCCAAGCTTTTAGCCACACATAGCCACAAGCCCCATGCTCTAGCCCATCTACACAAATCGTCATACCGCCAAGCGCTGCAGTCGATTTTTGCTAATTCGCCAGCACCTTTTTTCTGAAGAGAATTGGAGTTCTTGACTGCACCAGATGAAATGGCTCTAATTCCTCTTGGTCCTAGGGGTTTTCAAGGGTTCTCTACAAGCTGGTGAAGACAATTTTTGATTTGATCAAGTCTACAGTGAGATCCAAGCTCTTCATGAAATCTGTAAACAGGTGACTTTGGTAAAACAGAGATTAAGCATTCAATGTTTGGTCAAATCTTGTGTTTCTTGGCTTAATCCTCTACTAGACTAATTGTTATTGATGGACTTGAAAGGATTTGAGCTGATTTGAACTCTAAGGCCCCAAATCTGGACTCCCCACATACTCTGTTTTTTGCACACAAAACATAGGATTAATTTGCTAATCAGTGATTAATCACAGCACTAATCACTATATTCTGGTGCAATTGAGGGCTCAAATTAACCATTGGGTATCTGATACAGATCCTTATAACTTCAGATTGCAATTCGGAGATGGTTTGATACTCCAACCATTCCATACAGATTTGTTATCCTTGGTTTAATGTAATTTCTGGTGAATTTATGCTGATAAATCTGTTGTTGTAATCATCACCTAAACACCAGATTGAGTTGTAAAAGGGTAGACACTACCCTTGAATCTTGAAATTGGATCAAGAGTAAGACTCCCTTCACATCATCATGAATACGGCACAAGAGATAGCCAAATTTAATGGGGAGCAGTTTTACACATGGCAGACAAAAACCATGTATCTGCTCATGAAAAATCTACGGCGGGGGCTAGTTGAGGGAAGAGATGAATGCCCAAAGGTGAGAGGGGAAAATGAGTGGAAGAGCAAGAATGAGAAAGCATTAGGACTTATCGCACTTAGCTTAAATGATGAAATCATTCATCACATCACAGGGATACAATGGGCAAAAGATGCATGGGATGAACTCAATAAATTATTTGGCACTCAAGCAAAAAATTCAAAGATAAATTTGTTAATGCAATTCTACAAATTGGATATGAAGGAAAGTGAACCTTTAATCACACACTTGAACAAATATAAAAGCATTAAGCAACAAAACTGTCAGCCACCATCGGTAAAAAGGTAGAAGATGATGAGGCACTAGCAGTGCTTCTGAAGAGTGTGGACAAAGGTGAATATGAAAACATTGTAGCAACATTAAAGAATGTACCTGAATTGAAGCTGCACGAGATAGAAGGAGCTCTACTAGAGCAAGAGACCAGAGTCAAAGAGAAAAAATGGCTGGACTCAACAACAGGAGAAGAAAAAGCATTTTTCACCCAAGGAGGATTCTCTCGAGGACGAGGATGAGGAAGAGGCAAAGTAGGAGGAAGGACCTTCACTTGCCACAACTGTGGAAAGCCAGGACACATGGCAAGAGACTGTTTCAGCAAACCCAGTGGAGAAGGAACAACATCGGCAAACATGTAGGCTCCTAAATAAGGAAGTGGAGTCAGATCATCTTTTCTGAGAGAGAGAGAGAGAGAGAGAGAGAGACTCCACAACCCAATGTAACCTGCCCCAACAGAGTAAAACCACCTCTGAGCCACCGATGATGTAGGCCATGTGGTAAATGTATGTGTGAGCACTTTAGTCAAGGTCACGGGCACTTGTAGTAGCCTTGGACAGAGAGAGAGAGAGAGTGTTAAGGACTATGAGTTTAGGGACTTGAGGCACTGGTCGCGGACTATCAAGTAAGAGGGAAACTTGGTATAGGGTCCAGGTGTGCTAGGACTATTCACTTGAGGGGAGGTGTTGAAATATACAAGTGAATAGGGTGTGTGCGGGAACAAGCCCTTAGCAAGAGGTTGTAAAAGAGAATCTATAAATGTGAGAGAAGTTGTGAAAAGATGAGAAGTATCTACTGGGAGAGAATAAAGGGTAGCATGAGGAGATTTAGGAGGTGTGGAGATATTTTGGGAAGAGATGGAGAGAATCAAGCAAAAGAGGTGGAGTGAATCAAGGAGAAATCAGTGGGATTAGATGCTTGGATGTAAACTCTATAAATTGAGGCATTGGCCTAATGAGAATTTGCTATTTTTTGATTATCCATGCCTACATTAAGCTATTAGTTAATTGATCACTAATCACATCTTAATTATCATCTAATCTCTTTTCTAATGATGTTGATTCTAGCATTTGATCCACCATAGCTCCATTGCTGCAAATTTAACATGCTCGGCATCCAGAGTATCACAAAGGATGACTGAAATTTACATTCAGTCACACTAATTTCTTGATTTGGGACAATGCCCATAGGCATCACTTTCTACTGATTTGCCATTTTGACATTGCTTAATTCCAGTGCTTCTGACACTTTCTAGGAGCTCATCTCTACACCTTATCTGTGATTGGCTATGAATGCACCTTCGAAGGATCTGATCAATGCCCTTCTTGTATAGCTGTCTGGCTTGGAAAGACTGGCTTCAGACAGTTATCTGCTTTCTCCAAACTTGAGAAAGGTTATCTTCTGCTTTCTCTAAACTTGAGAAAGGCTATCTTCCATCAGACCTATGGCCACAAATGCCAACATTTCATCATACCAGGTCTGAGGTATCCGCATGACTGTGTCGGCTGTAAATAGCTTTGCATCAAGTAAATCACCGCTACTCTGATCGGGGCTTCACCAGACTCTAGTCAAGACAGGTAGTCCACCATTGTATGGCTGGTTTTTGGAGTGTGCACGATAGTGAACTTGAACTCCTAAAGGATAAGCATCCACCAAGCCATCTTGCCTACCAAGCTCTGTTTATCATCAAGATAAAGCAAGGTGCACATGGAATGTGAGCTTGTTGCCCAGATAGTGGCGAAACTTGCTAAAATGACTGAGTAGATCATGGGCGAACGCCTCCCTCCTATGGGTGGTGGAGTAATTTTTCTTGGCATCTAATAATCTTCAGCTGGCATAGTAGACAGGCCGGAACCACTTCTTTTCAACTTCCTACATTAGGACACTCCCGATTGCCACATCGGATGTATCCATGAAGACATGGAATGGCAATTCCTAATTGGTTGCTTGGAATATAGGAGCTTCGGGGATAGCATCAGCTTGAGTCACCTGAATGCAATGTCACATTCCTTTGTCCACTCTAGATTAGCCTACTTTAGCTACTGGTTCAGTGGCATTTTTATTTATGCCATTTTCTGGTTCAGTGGGACTTTTAGGTGTGCTAGATATTGAAGCATTTAGTTATGCCATCTGACTTGCCCCAAGAACCTTCTCAACTCCTTCACACTGGTTGGGATCGAAGCTTTCCAAATCACCTCCACCTTGGCCGGGTCCACTGCAATGCATTCCTGAGATACTATGTGGCCAAGGAGCATACTGCTTTGGATAGCAAATGCACATTTTGCGAGATTTAGGCTTAGTCTCAAACCTTGGCATTTTGACAAAGCACATCTCTAGGTGCGTCAGGTGTTGGCATGATTTTTCAAAGACACTGAAGTCATCAATGAACACCCGCATGAAGCTTGTCAAATTCTCAAAAAAAATTCCTGAATCATTTCTAAAATGTTGTCGAAGCATTCTTGAGCCCAAAGGTCATTACATTGGATGTAAAGGCACCCCATTTGGTGATGAAGGTCATCTTTTCCCAATCTTTCAGTGCCATTTCAACTTTATTGTAGCCACTGAAGCCATCCAAAAATGAATACATCTCATGGCCAACTATTACATCCAGCAGTAGTAGGGAGTTTGTGAGAAAACGACAAAGGGAAGGGGTCTATTTTTGTAATTCACATAGACCTTGAGCTTTTTATTCTTCTTGGGGGGATGATCACGATCAAGAACAACCATGTCGCCCGATCATATATATGAATCCGACGTGCAGCAGTTTGTCCAGTTCCTCCTTGACCCATTTTGCATAGTTGGGATTCATCTAGTATCTTTGTTGTTGGATGGGGACTACATCCTCCCTCAGATTGATCCAATGCTGGTAGAATCAAGGGTCAATCCCTTTCATCTCGATGTAGCTCCATGCAAAAACATCCTTGAAGGACATGAGCAATACTTGAATCTCTTCCTGGAATGCAGCATCCAATTTGGTGCTGACTTTGATTTGGGTCGGCATCTGTACCCAGATTCATCTCAAATCAGTTTATCTTCCCTAACCCATTTTCGATTTCTTCAGGTCCCTTTCAAATCAGTTTATCTTCCCTAACCCATTTTCGATTTCTTCAGGTCCCTTTCAAATCACTTTATCTTCCCTAACCCATTTTCGATTTCTTCAGGTCCCTTTCAAAGGTTGTCGCTGTGCTGCAATGATTTGTTGAAGACTCGGTACACTGCCATCATCGGCTAAGGCTTCATAGAAATCTTCCGCCTCATCAAGAAATTTCCCTTTGCCCAGCAGATCTTGTTGACCCCTATTAGGAGCTTCATTCTTGTGATGATGGGTTGGTTGGTACCTCTCCATGATATGGACCACATCAACCTCAAACAGGCTTATCAAGTTTGTGTTCAGTTGGAGATATTCCTCCTGTTTATCTAGGTCCAATCCTTTCAACATGTTTACTCATTTGGCTACTTTCGGCGGGCTGAGAAGGATTCTCCACTTTCCTACGGGTGGCCACCACTGAAAGCCTGGTTTTCTTCTTTCCTCTCCGGATGGTTATTCTATCCGCATCCTAATCCTGCTTATTCTGTGCCTCACGGAGCCATGGTCTTCCGAGTAACATCAGGTAGGCACCTTTTATGTCTTCCAGCAAGAGCATCAACTGCGATCTGGAAATTGAATCTAGAGACTTCCAGTGTGTGTCCACTCGACATGTCATATCCGATATAATGTTAACTCCTAATCTGCCATCCAATAGTACTTTTACTATGTCCACTCCGGCCAACTTAACCTAAATCATTTGGATGGCTTCATCATAAATCAAGGATTCCTTTGGCGGAGTTTCTGTCTTCTAAATGTGCATGGCTTTTAGAGACTGTGATGGTCCTGTCCTCTCCTCTTGGGGCATAAGGTGGCGTACCAAATTCTCTTTGAAGCTCGGCACTAATGTGAGGAGTTGTTCCACTGACATATGGATCGACTGCTACTTTAGATCTTCCCATAGATCATACGGTAGCGTTTCTCCTTGTGCAAACCTAATTCGGCTCTCCTCCTGCTTTGATGTCTCCACACCTTTCTCTGGCCTTGGTGTCCATGTCTTAAACACTTCTCCTCCTTGGTCTGGTTTGTTGGACTCGATTCATCGGCTTTATGTGGTGACTTAAAAATCTTGCGAGATAGCTCCGCCTAGACATTTTAGGCTCCTTTTTCCGTAGCGCCGCTCGAGCCTGCTATGTTTCCACCCAATCGGACACCCCCATCCGAACCTTGTTCTTCTTCTTCCCCAAGTGACAACCTTTTGCTAACCCCTCTTATCCCGAGGTTGGCTCTTTCCCTGCCTCCAGAGTCTCAGGTTGCATGGATCCGGTCACTACCATGGCTGATGATTTTGTCGCCTTTGTGGTTGGTCTGATTCCTTCTTGCTCATTGAGAGCTTGGATTTCCATGACATTCACTACCGGAAGGCGTAATATTGAATCTTGGGCTCCTTCCACCTCGGCCCTATGCTTCCTCCAGATCTCACAGTCAGCTTTTTGATGACCTGGGGCATGGCAATAGAAGCATGTGAAGGTGGGTCGTTGAGCACTTGCCACATCCCTAGGAGGAAAATTCCCGCATGGTCAGAATGGTGGCCTTCGGTATGGATCCTGTGGAGCCATCGGTGGGGCAAGCTAAACTACCGCCACCACTGGGGCTTGGATTGCAGGTTGTTGAGGTGCTCTTTTCCCATTATATCTGCATGCCTTGGCGTTGTGTGTGGTTGTCCTAAAAATGTCACACCAAAGTTTATTTAAGCTATATTCTTTGGCTCCATGCCCATGATTCCGACACCTCAAGCACCAAGTGCCTGACCGGACTTTGGGAGGGGACTTCACTCCTTCACTGGTCGATTGAGCCATGGCTGCAGCCATCTCCTTGACTATTTTTTCTACCTTCTTGCTCTTTGACCTTGTCTTGCAATCTTCCTCCTCCTCCGATTCCTCACTTGAAGCCGAGTGATCAGAGTCATCCTCCTCCTCCTTCGAAGAGTCGGAAGTGGACCTTTTCGACTTCCTCTTTCTTTTTCTCTTGACAGACTCAAGCTGATTCAACTAGCTGCTTCAGGATCATTGTTTTGTGAGATCTGCCCTTTTGCTTGCTTAATCCCTTCATGAAATAGGAATTGAGTATTTCTTCCACTGGTGGCTAATTAGCTGCATCCAATCTTTGGAGAAGCTTTCGAAACTTGGCGGCATAGTCTTCGATTGTGAAGTTTTTCTGGTTCATCTGGCAGAGCTTATCAAGCACATGCATGGATGTTTTATCTTCTCAAAATCTTTGAGAAGAAAGGCATCTCTGATTGCATCATGTGTCAAGAAAGGCATCTCTGATTGCATCATATGTCAAGAAATGAGCATACTCATACTAGGAAACCCAGAGAGCAGCACTTTTTTATATAAGTTGGGACAAAAGTTGCTTTCTTGAGGTTCTGATCAACCGGCCTGGGGATGTTCATGCACCAAGCACTATCAAAGAGAAGGATGCATGCATCCACATCCTCCAAGGGACTCCTAGAGAATTTTGGATACTTCGAGTGATAGTTGGTTTAAAGCATGTTGTATTGTAGAAGCCAGGGAGGCATGGTGGGGATGGTGGTGGTTGTATAAATAGTGGTGGTTGTTGGTGGAGTTACCAGTTCTTCTTCTGGTTCTTCTTCGTGTGATGATTTGAAGCTAGATCTAGCAAACTAGAGTTCTCGAGCTTCTAGCCACTCCAAGTAGCATAGTTCACGTGTTGACATGAATGATTGATTCGAACACAAAGGAAATTTACTCGAACACAAAGGAAATCAAGAAACAAGTGAAATAACTAGCAAGATGCATCGTGGCCAAAGTGTTGTCGGTTGACTGCTAGTCTTCTCATTCATCAATGCTCTTGCCACTTCACCTATCACTCTATTGTTTCTTTTAGCAAGCCCATTTTTTTGATGAGTATACCTATATGTGAGCTACCATCTAATACCATGCTCTCTCAAGAACCCATAAAATGCATGTGAGGTATACTCATCACCACCATTTGTCCTCAAACATTTAATCCAATGTGCAAATTTCCTTTCCACAAGTTCTTTGAGTTCTTTGATGATACCATGCTTTTTAGCCAATGGAATGCCTTCTGACAATCTGGAATCCATTCATACTTTGCATCCTTCTTGGTAAGTGCATATAATGGGTAAGCTACATGTGCTAGATACTTCAAAAATATTGCATGGCACTTCACCTTTCCAAGGAATCTTTCAAGTTGCTTAATGTTCTTGGAAGCAAACATTTTGGATATGGCTTCCACCTTAGATGGATCTATAGCCAATCCCTGGGCTGCTGACACAATGTGTCCTAGCAATGTTCCGGATTTTATTGCAAAAGAACACTTGGTCGGATTCAACTTCAGCCTTGTATCTCTGCACCTGTGCAAACATAGCCTTAAATGATAGATGTGCTTTGCCTTGTCTCCGAACACACTAAAATCATCCACAAAATCTTTCATGAAGTCTGTCAGATAGTCATAGAAAATCTCCTACACAATTCTCTGGAAGGTGGCAGGTGCATTTTTCACGAGGACAAAAATCATAACAGTTGCCACAAAGACACCCCATTCGATGATGAATGGGGTCTTCTCTCTGTCTTCCAGAGCCATCTTCACGTGGTTGTATCCGCGTTGAAGCCATCTTAAAAGGATCACATCTCCTTTCCAGCTACCTCATCTAGCAAGGATCACATCTCCTTTCCAGCTACCTCATCTAGCAAGGAGTCTGTGAATGGAAGTGGAAAGGGATCTAAGTTAGTTGCACCATTTAGCTTACAGTAGTCCACATAAAAGTGGAAAGGGATCTAAGTTAGTTGCACCATTTAGCTTACAGTAGTCCACATAGATTCCAATTTTATATTCTTTTTGGGGACTACCATGATCACGGATATCTAGGTAACTTTTTCCACTAGCAGTATGAAACCCACTCTCAGTAATCTGTCAATTTCTTCTTTGACTTGTTTTGCATAGTTTGGGCACATTCTGTACCTCTGTTGTCTGACAGGAATAGCTCCCTCTTTCAAGTTGATGATATGCTGGAAGAATTTAGGGTTAATGCCCTCCATGTCTTCGCATGACCAAGCGAAGACATCTTGGTACTCCTTTAGCAAGGATACCAACTCCTATTTGAATTTATCTTCTAGTTCAACGTTGATCTTTACATGTTTTTCTTCTTTTCCATCCCCTAGATTTATCTCTTATAGTTTGTCCAGGCTTACTTTTGCGGCATTGTTTTCTAGGTTTTCCTTTTGCTTTTGCACCCAGTCCCAGATCTCCTGGATCTCTTCTTCTTGTTCTAGATTCCGGACCCATTTGATTTTTTTCGAGGCTTTTTCCTACAAGGTTTTTCTCAATTTTGCTGCCTCCTTATTTTCACCCTTTGCTTCTGCATAATGCCTTATTACTTCATCCACATTCAACACATACAAGGGAACCAGGTCTGGGTGTTCACGGAGTATTCTATTCTCTTTGTCATCATCAAAGCCTTCTGACATGAATGTTTCTGCATGGATTGGTCTCTGAGGAGGCTTCACTGATCCCCTTGCATGAGAGAGATCAACCTACACTTTTCGCTTTCCTTTTCCGATTCTGTTCCTGCCCCAGTCCGGCTTCACCTTGCCATGTCTCAACCAGGGCCTTCCCAATAACACCTTGCCATGTCTCTTCAACCAGGGCCTTCCCAATAACACCTGGTAAAACCCAGTGTGGTTTTTTGTGGTAATACCCACCATGTTGAACTTGAAGTCAACTTGTTTGATTTTCATTGGGAAATTCTTGATGATTCCTTTAGGTACTACTACCATGTTATCTGCCATTCTTATGTTAAACGGAATGGGCTCCCACTTAAGACCCAATCCTAATGCAGTTTCCTCGGTGATGACATTCACTTCGGATCCTCTATCCAGCACTGCATCATTGATGAGTACATTGTTCAGTTGAATTGTGACTTTTGCCACTTTATCATCTCTGGATATACTGGCAGTTCTTTGGCTTGCATATTGCTGCATTCCAGATTTTCTTCTTCTATTGAGTTCTTCAATTCCTTGTTCAATCCTTTAATGTCTGCCATGAGAATTTTGGCCTTGAATCTTGGACATAAATTCAACACTTTTCACAGCTGAACCTCTCTATCCAGCAGCATTGATATCACATTGGTTTATAACCATTCAACACTCTTCTAGCTTTCTTCCACACATTCCTTATTGAAGTGCTCTGCATGTTTGCTTCCACTTTTTTTCGGTAAATCCATAATGATTTCGTGTGAGCCATTCTCCTTTTTCTTTCCTTGCCTTCTCTTGATTTCCTTAGTAGTTGAAATTCTCACCTTTTCTTGTTGATCCCAGCCCACAGCTACATTCTTGCGGGCTTGGGGTGAGTTTTGGTTATGAAGAGGGGTTATTACTACACCAGATTCATAGCTTTAGCCCTTGTGATTGCCAAGATGTCATGCACCTCCTTCTATATGTCATCTTCCTGCATCATATTGGCACTTGGTGGATTTTCTTTGAGCTACATCAATTCTGCTTGTCTTTCTTCATCATGCTTTTTTTTCATGGGGCAGATTCTACTTTGGTGTGTCCAAGTTCTTGACAATAATAGCACGTGAAGGTTGTAGAAGCACCGGCTCGTCCTTGGTTTCTCCTTCCTGAATAATTTTTGCGGCCTCTATTTCCATACCTTTCCATTCCTGGGGGTCTTCTTTCCGCTCCTTCCATGCCATGGGAGCTCAATTTTTCATGTTGTACCTGTAGTTCCATGTGTTATGATTGTACATATTACAAATGGTGCAAGTTGTGGCACAGTACATTCCTCCTTGAGGTGACCTTCTTACTTGCATTGGGAATAGAACACATTCTTGCAGAAATTTGAGCCCTTTCTCTTTTTCATTTCTTGCATCAGCTGCTTTACCTGGAGCATTGATTCTCTGGAGCATGTTTGTTCCTTCCCGATTTTCTTCTTTTTGTCTTTCTTCTTTTTCACTACCACTAGAGAGTCCTATGAGGAGTTGCTTCTTGAATCGTCCCTCTTCAATGGTGACACTCTTCCTGGGATTCTTCTTTTGTCTCTTTTCTCGACTTCTTTTTTCAGCCATTTTGGCCAGCTTCACCAGTTCCTCAAACTCCTCTTCAATTTCTTGTTTTGTGCTGATTGTTACGTGGATATCCGACTTAAGCCCTTGGACAAACTAATCAGCAACAATTTACCTAGAGGGTCGGGTTTGTTTCGCCACTCTAGCAGCTTTGTTGCATAAGCTTCCACATCCATATCTTCTTGTCGGAGCTCTCTCATTTGATCATAGAGTTGCATTGCATACTTTATTTTGCAGAATCTTCCTAGAAAAGCAGTCATGACCTCCTCATAGGTCTGGAAATGGTTTTCCTAATATCTTGACATCCATTCCGTAGCTCTGTCTTTGAAGGTATTCATGAAAGCATCTCTACAAATTTCACTCAGCTCTGGCTCTTCCACATCCTGAGGTCTGGCCACTTTCGAATATTGCTCAAACCTCCTCACATGGAGATCTGCATCTTCCCCTTTTTCTCTTGAGAACAATGGAAATTTTTGGCTAATGATGCCATGGCTCCCTTTGAACCTTTTCTGGGGGTTTTGTTGTGGTTGTTCGTCCTAGTTTTGCTGCTCCACCCTTCTTGGGCTTTCCGGACCTAAACTCTGCCCGGCTTCTCGCTCTTGGCACTCCTTTGCTTGGTCCAAGTTGTGCATGAATTCTGACACTTCTTCTATCTCGTGCGGGGTCGCAAAAGTTTCTGCACTCTCTTCTTGATTGTAATGGTGCGGCACTCCCAGTTGCCCTGTGAGCTTCCTAGAGGGTCTCTTGGAAGGCATTACTTTCCACCATCCTTAGATCCAAGAACATTCATGAAGCATGCGTGAAGCTGGCTGAGTTGTGTGGTGCAAAGCTCTCTGTATTGTCTTCTCTAGAAAGTTCCGTCCATGCTATGGTTTCTCCTCAAACTTGTTCTAAGCGGTCCTACACTTTCCTTTGGCTGATGGTGTAAAATGTTACTCCATGGATGTTTTCCCTAGTAGTATGTTTGTTGTTTCCCCAGCAGGATTGCCATGTGTTTCTCGTTGATTTCCCTCTCAGTGGAATGGCAAGACAATAGTCTATGGTGACAAACTAGTCATGCAGTGCTGTGGGAGACATACAGCCACGCACCAGAGTTTTCAGGTACGAACATCAATTCTCATATGGTCATGGGGACACGTAGAACACCACTTTACTGAGCAAACCTTCACTCTCACTCTCTCAATTCTCACTTTGTATCTATCCACTAACTATCTCACTCACTCTCTCATACAAAGCAGTAAAACAGAGATACTACAGACTCAATCCACACAATGTAGAGAACAACTCAGAACAACAATGAGATGGCAAGCTTGCTATTAGTTATATTCTAAAAGCATTACAAACTAGTACAAAGCAATTTCCCATTATACTCTAACATTCCCTGAGTATTATCATTATAACAAGCTTCATGACATAACTGTCAACTACCTGTTGAGAGCATACAACCACAGCACCCTTCATAGATTCCTTTTAACTGAGTATTCATCTCTACTCCTCCCTAACACATCGTTAACCCTTGTCACCATCTGTACAGACCAGTTGCCCTTTTATGCCAAGTCTTCTTATTCTTAACAACGGCTCTCCGATGGTTACAATTTTCCACCTCCACATGTGTGATACCGATGTGGTGCTCACACAACGTGGGGAGTGGGTTGCTGGTGCCTTTAGCCACCTCCGGATATTCCGTGCCCATAAGGTCGAAGATGGTGAGCCAAAATTTACCGAACTGACGGGACCTTGTTGTACAAAAACGCTAGGTTGCATTAGACATGCAGCTTGTTTTGCGGATGATGAACACAATTATTGTATCTGCAAACTTTTGTGCTATGTGTGGTGGTCTGGTAGATTGCACAATATAGGGTCAGCTTGCACTCCTTGGTATGTCCTTCATTGGAGCACTTGGCACACCAGACATCATGATGAAATCTGGATTTAGTCCCTCCTACACTTCCTCCGGTGAACTTTGCCAATACTGCCAACATTCGTTCTTTGACTTTATTATCCGGCTTCTTCTAGCTCTGTCTTCCGATTCTGGTGCTTTGAGTCTAAATTCGAATTTGAATCTAAGTCCACATCCAAAGTGTCCTCCACTTCCTAGTCTAAATCCAAGGAATTTGAATCTTGCTTATGCTTTCCCTTCTTAGAAGTTTGACTTGTCAAGCTACGTTCAGCATGCCGGGCGGCTTCCACCAGTGCATCAAAGCCCCCAACAGTGAGATCCACCAAAGAAACAGCTAGTTTTAGCTTCTTGTGCAATCCATGAACAAACCACTTCCCCATCAAGGCTTCAGTTGGCCGATCCGCATGATCCACCTGACTCTAAAGAGTGCGGAAGATTGCGGAAGCGTGTTGCATAATCCCCCACTGGCAAACTCTTATGTTCCAACTGGATGGAGCTTATCCAAGACTTGGAAAGAGGTCTTGTCTTTCTAAAAACGGTGAAGAAAAGCATCTCGTAGGATCTCAAAAGTAAGAAAATGATTGGGACCATATTGAGCATGCCAATTGGACCAGCAAACGTGCCGCTAAAAGCATTATGGTAATTGTGGGAATACCATTCGCATGCCAAATATTCTCAAAGTTGTCAGCATGGGTATTGGGATCCTCCTTTTTCTTGCTTTAAATACTTTAGGAAACTCGGTGAGCCATTCCAATGGTTGGCAATGCTGCACTACTAAGGCCAAAAGGAACCAAGGGTCGAGTGTTGGCACCAAGACCCGCGAGAAGGAGACCAGAAACTAACAAGTTTATGCCCGGATGAGCCCATCCAGACTTCCAAAATCACTACCAAATTCTTTGTCAATAAAGTACTCCTCCCATTCATCCTCGTGATCTGAATTGTATTGACTAGTGTCCTCCACATGATTTTTTTCAGCCAACTCGGTGAGGCAAGAACGCTCTTGTCAAGCAGCTTAGGGTTGCTCATGGTCGATCATATTGTCCACTACTTTCAAGAATCATACCCCTACTCATTCCAGAGAGTTTCGTCAACCAACCTAGTGGGGCGAAAACGCTCATGTCGAGCAGCATAGGGTTGCTCACAGTCTGTGCTTTAAGGAATCATACACCTGCACATTCGAGAGAGTTTCCAAATCATCCAATTCCTGCTTGGTATCTAAATCAAAGGACACAAGCACGCCACTCAGTAATGGAAAATACGAACAAAAATTATCAAACCACATGGAACAAGGATGGCTCTGTAAGTAATGATGGTGATAATAACCTAACCCATGGGAAAAATGAATGGTTTTAAATTCAATGCGATCCACGATTCCCCAATGACTGGCTAACTGAATAGTAGTTAATTCAGCATGATAATGATCAATATAATATAGTGCATAGGCGTTGACAACCATAATCTAGACATAAACAGGAATGGAACACAACGAACCCACATTGTGATGAATGATTTCAACATTCTCAGTCTCTAAAAGATCATAGACAATTGCACACTTAGCCTGGCAGAGGAAATCCCTCAACCAGTGAGAACCAATCCATACATGGAAAACAACATGCTAGAAAAAAGAAAAAAAACAAGAGAATCAAAGGAAAATCAAACACAGTAGGATCGCCAAAGTGTTGATGGATGGCTAATTTGTACTGTTATTCATGATAACACATTACAAACAAAGAACATAAATAAATAACACCACATACAAAAGTATTCAAAAGACAAGTAGTCGACAAACTATTTGTATGTGCACATATTGTTGCTTCTCTCTCTGTGTACATATATTTTAAATTGATTGTGCTTTATGCCATAAGGTGTTTCCAGTTAAGATACAAAGTGACACATACTTATAGTATGCCAACTGAATAATGAACAAGGATAATGTATAACTATTTGGTGATAACTAAGGGTTAACAGACGACCAAGGTTAAGCGGTGTGGTTCTCGACCGATCTACAGCCAAATATGCAGGCAAAGTGGTGGGAAGATTTGGGTATCCCTAATGGTAGGTAGCATGTCAAGGTGGCATGGAAAGGTATTGAAAGATCCTTGCCCCCTCGGTGCAACGAATTCAAGGTTGCTAGCAGCGGAAGTAGCACTTCTTGCGCATGGTAGAGCTTCTTACTCGGGGCCTTGCCCCACGAATGTCTAGACAAGAGACTAATCCCTCGGTTCTTCCAAAACCGGACCCGAAAAAACTTCCCTCGCCCAGAAAGCATGGCGATTCCTCCATGATATTTTTATTCTAACGTAGTCAAGAGCCTTAACTAACCCAACTGATCCGACCGAACCTATAATTCACATGGTCAGATTAAGGAGAAAACTTGCACTTGGATCATAGAGACCAACACTTTTGTCCTCATCGAGAGGCACATCTGTTGATTCTTTTCCATAGAACAAGGATTGTCCGGGATTTACTTCATCTATAGTACCATAACAGAATTGAGTCTCATTTTAGGGATCCATCAGTCCAGCCTACTAACCCCATCCAGTCCCATGGGTTAGCCAACTGCCCAACCACTGTAGTGATGGGATCCATTTAGGAATTTGGTTAGGTTTTGTCCCGAGTACCAAGGAAAAGAGTTCCCAGGCCCCCTAGCCGGATCTTCATGCAAACTTCAAGCTAGTCACACCACTTACACACCCAATTTGAAATTTCCTATTTCATAGATTCAACTGTGAAACAATCTTTTAATGAAATTGCCTGTTTCACAGATTCAGCTGTCTTTAAAAACAATCTTTTAATGAAATTGCTTGTTTCACATATTCAGCTGTCTTTAAAACAATCTTTTAATGAAATTGCCTGTTTCACAGATTCAGCTGTCTGTAAAACAATCTTTTAATGAAATCATAAAATCACTAATCATAATCCTTCAAAATATCCGGTTGAATTCTAATTTCCAATTCATCGGTGTACCTATGGCATCATTGGCAACCAGAACGCTCACCACCTGTCCACTTAGGGGCCTTTTCAATAGTTCCTAGCTCATAATACTTGGAAATATATTCACTTATAAAAATCCAGATGGACCCTCTGTTGAAGATCAACAAGATCAACCAACAGATCCATATAAAAGAGCCATGGACTCATCCGTTGAGGACCAGCAAGGTCAATCAACCAGATCCATGCTCGAATTTAGAAAACAACTCTTACTCCTTGTTCCAATATCTTCCTCGACGCACGCGTGGGTATCTTCGGCGACCCAGAGCCCGAGCACTGTATGGTCAGCACCCTCTAGGATCTTTCACAGGTCACCTAGCGCTTCACTCATAGGCCGCTTCCTTGGTCCCTCGTCCATTGTACCGGAAGCTTACCATTTAAATCAAACCGAGGCTGGTCAAGACCTCGGCCGACGGTGCTACGCGAGACGTCCTCCTTTGACTATGCGTCAGCTGCTGCAACTTTATCACATAGGTCTCCACGACCTCATTCACAAGGCGGTCAAAATGCTTCCCCAGCATTCTTGACATAAAACAGTCATTTAAAAACAGGTTATAAATACAGTTTCTATAATAACGAACTCTCATCTTTCCACATCAATCCACATTACTTAATCCAAGTCCAATCATTTGTATTCACAAGTCCTTCATCCATTCTCATCCAATCACATCATTTTCCATCTCATCACATCTTTTCACATTTATACTCATCACATCTCATCCACTCGCATCTACCCATATCCACATCTCATCACATCTCATCCATTCATATCTACCTCGATCCACATCACATCACATCACATCACATCACATCCATTTCACCTCACATCTCATTCATTTACATCTATCCTGATTCACATCCCATCACATCTCATCCATTCACATCACATCTCATTCATTCACATCTATCCCGATTTACATCACATATCATCCATTCATATCTATCCCGATTCACATCACATATCATCCATTCACATCTATCCCGATTTACATCACATCACATCATATCCATTCACATCTATCCCAATTTACATCGTATGACATCACATCCATTTCACATCACATATCATCCATTCACATCTATCCTAATTTATATCATATCACATACATCCATTTCACATCACATCTCACCCATTCACACTTATCCCAACTCACATCACATCACATCCATTCACATTCATCACATTCATTGTATCCCCATTCCATCACATCTTCTTTTAGATCGGCCTCCCCCCACTCAGTTTTAGCCGACTTGTGTGAGTGTGTTACCAAGTGTTATTCCCTAAACTTCCAAATGCGTCACGAAACCATTAGAAACCTCAGAAATATGTCAAAACATCAAACTTGCCACCACGAAACACTGAAAAATGGTGCATGAGACGATTGAGAATGAAACTTATCGACTTGTCCTATCATGCGATGAATTTACAATGATGGGTGGACTAATGAGGATCCAAGGTGCGGCGGGGATATCTTGACTCACAAGTCCTATGTATTAAAATGTGATTGAGGTGAATGAGGTCGGGTTAGGCCATGTTACTACCACACTCCAAGGGTCTCCCACATAGATGCATTATCCTTGGTGAGGCAAGCTAGCATGCCCCCCTAGCATGCCCCAGAACCCCCACACTCTTGGGATAGTTTTTCCAAGGCTAGCCACGTCCCACACCAAGTGTACCTTTTTGGTGTTACTACTAGAAGCTGTCCTCCGAGAAGCCCATCAAGGGATTAGCGCGATCACTTTGCAGCAGGGGAAGTAACATGAAGGAAGATCATCCAAGCTGGTGTCTGGTGGATGCCTACAAATGAGCCAAACAATGTGATGTGTGCTAGCGACTCAGCCAGCCGGACCTGATAGAGATCGGATGCCTCACAACCTGATCCTCTCACTAGAATCATTCTAGAAATGGGGCCTTGACTTTGTGGGCCCATTCAAGCCACCATACTAATTCACTTGTAATAAATACATTCTGATGGCAAAAGACTATAGTACCAAGTGGGTGGAATCTAGAGCCCTCAAGGATAATACGGCCAAGTCCATCGCAAAATTCCTTTATGAGATGATCGTCTGTAGGTTCGACTGCTCATAGAGCTGATCAAAAGACTATAGTACCAAGTGGGTGGAATCTAGAGCCCTCAAGGATAATACGGCCAAGTCCTCAAGGATAATACGGCCAAGTCCATCGCAAAATTCCTTTATGAGATGATCGTCTGTAGGTTCGACTGCTCATAGAGCTGATCAGTGTGATGAGGACACACACTTTGTGAATGACATCATTCGAAAACTGGTAACTCAACACCTTATCATCCATAAGAAATCCATGGTCTATTAGCCACAGACCAACGGCCAGGCGAAGTCCACTAACAAGATACTGCGGGGATCCTTAAGAAACTGGTAAATCAGAATCGCTCTGATTGGGATGAGAAGCTGTATTCGGCACTATGGGCATTTCACACTACCTATAAGGTCTCCACAGGGATGACTCCGTTCAAGCTAGTGTATGGCACTGAAGCAATGGTGCCAATGGAGTTCCTAGTGCCGAGCCTCCGGATCACCATAGCCGAAAATCTAAGTCCTGACGACGAGGAATCCCTCCAGCACTACCTAGATCTCACCTAGATTAGCTCCTTCAATTGGATGAGGATAGATTCAAGAGCTTCTTTGTGACTACAATGATCCAGAAGCAGAGAAAGAAGTGGGTGGATTGCCATTCCTCCCGATTTTGGCTGTTCGAAGAAAAATATCTGGTCCTACTGTTCTAGTCAGATGGGTCCATATTCGGGGAAACTAAAGCTAAGGTGGACTGGAACCTTTTGGATTGTGGGAAAAATCTACGATGGAACATTCCTACTTGGGATGCTCACAGGGGAGTGCTTCCAAAAGCCAGTGTATTTATAGGAAAAAGTGAGCCTTTAACCAAGCAAACTGATTCTAGAATTTTCCAAATCAGTTTGGTCAATTTTTGACCATTTTTGGGTTAGTTCAGCTTACTTTTTGACCATTTTTGGATCAGTTCAGCTTACTTTTTGGATCTAGATTTGAAACAAGAGAGAGGAGAGATGAAAATATCTCATTTTATTAATTAAAAATTGGGGGTAATGATGAGAAAAAGGCACCTACTTCATGAGGGGAGATCCCCACATTGAGGTGTCAAAATTTAGTTTTTTAATTCTTTTCTTTGGTCCCTTAGTCCACTCTTCATCTTATGTGAGCATTTTGGGGGTTTTTCTTTTATTCTTCAATTTATCTCCTCCTTACATTTGCATTAATCTCATTGGCCTGTCAAACCTTTGTTTGGACCTTAATCCAAAATTTTCTGAAGACAGGGGCCCTTAGGCTAAGGTCTTTTGTGCACATTATAATTTATTTCTAATGCACCTTAGGAATTTCTTTTTAAGCTTCTGTTTCGGGGGAATTTATTTTAATAAGAAGGGATATTTTTCCATCCAAAGATATCTAAAAACTAAATTATCTCTCTCTAGAATATTTTCTCTCTCTAGGCCAAAACAGGTAGAAACAAGATCTTTTATTATTCTAAAAAGGGGATTGATTTACAGGGGAAGAAACTGGACATCTTGAGGGGATAGGGAGGAATCTTACAAAGTGGCCAAGTGTGTGGACATAAGCATTAGACTTATTTTAGGGTGAACTTGTAATTAGAAAATGGGCGATGTTTTGTGGAGTGTAATGAAGGAAAACCATGGCGCTTCTCTACTTAGTGTGTGTTGATAAAATGAGAGCAAGTATGGTTTAGGTGTTTCTCCTGTGTTCCCCTCTACTCTCTTTTCAGAGCCAATGGTTGGGCTACCTCATTATACAGGGATCCACAAGGCAATTCATAGAATGTGTCCTCAATGAGCCTATAGCCTCAAGGCCCGGGTTGGTGCCAGGTGGAGAACAAGTGTAATTGGAAACCATGCAGCATAATCGGCTAGGGCAAGAGATCCCATACCTTGAAACAAAAGGCCTTGCATAATCACCTCCTTATGTTCCACTACCATATGAGTATGTAGAATTTTCTCAATGGTTTAGGCCAACAGTTGGCAGGGAACAACCCCAAGGATAACCTTAAAGCTATACCCAACTAATAATTCAAGCAGGGCACCCGCATCTATTTCCATGAATAGATATGGTTTAGTGTGCAATTTACCTGCAAGTAGAGGTTTCCATTGTTGAGGCCTAGGCATCAACAATTTTTTTTCTCATTGACATGAAACCTCATTGTTTGTAACAAGGACACCCAACAGGGTGGAATTTGGCACCCATGATGATAGATGCTCCTACCTGTGCTGAGGAAACCATTGGCCTTACCATCCCCACTAGTCACTCCTTACCATCCCCACTAGTCACTCCTTAGCATGCACAAGCTCTAGTGCCTATATATTAAATCCCTTTACGATGAGGTATGTATAGACCGCCCCAATTTCCATATCCACCTCTAGTACTACCACCCCCACCTGCAGTACAATAGTACTCGATGACCCCGTTGTTGCTGTAGAAACAGAAACCTAGGAATAAGAGATCTATGAGTCTTATGACCAATAAAACCCATATGAGTAGTAATCTCGGGGGGGTCACTCATAAATATGTAAGTGTAGCACGTGGGTTGAGCAGAAGGGGTTTTTTAAATCCTTTTTTAACACATTTTTTACATACAGAAGGGTACAAGTTAAAAGGGTTATTTACAAATCAAATAGAAAAAAGGTGTGTTTTATTCATGAAAAATTTATAGATAAGGGGTTTTTAAATTAGGCCTTGAATGCACGTAATATAGAGAGTTTACATATAGTGAACCTCTCGAGGTAGTAATAGTACGATCACTATGACCCTACCATAGAAATAGAAACCTAGGAACAAGAGATCTATGAGTCTTATGATCAACCAAACCCATAGCCCATAGACTAAAGCTCTTTGTTCGAATCCATGGTGCAACAAAGAGCAAGAGACCTCAAAAATATGATACGTAGGCCACTGATGCAATGTTTTTGGTGCAAGGTCCACACTATACTATAGAGGTGATATCATAATCATCGTAACTATGATCCACATAAATATCCTCATGAAGAACATGTGCGTCACCAATCAAAGTGATATCATAAATCTACTCCTTCTTCCCTATGCACTCCAAAAGTACAAGGAGTACCCTCAAGAAACATATGTTCTCGAAACATGAGATTATCGTCATCAAAGAAAATGAGCACAGAACCATAAATGTATTATATCTACAAGCCAATAGCATAGGAAAATCCATACTCTCCTACTGCACCATATAATCCATACTCTCCTACTGCACCATATAATCCATAAGCATATGTCAACACATCCATCATATAAAAGAGCGTAGAAAAATCTCCATGAATAACCGCATGCCTTGTTACCCATCATAGGCAACAAGTTGAATATATCACCTGTGAATATCATCATAAACCCCATAGCATCATCAAGAATAATATCATGAGAAACAACATCATCATGTGTAGTAGACTCAATGGGAGTCTCCACACCCGCCATGAAGAACTAGATCACCATAAATAGAGTGAAAGAGACTCATCAGATATGGATCAAGGCTAGCAAGAATAGCTCCTTTGGATCATCATCAATAAACTGGGTATCCTCGACTACATCACCACTAGAAACTGGATCAAGAATCTGCATATCTGTACTATCATCAAGAGAACACTCTCTATCCGGAACATATGGCTGATTTGGAACCATAGAATTGTCTTCCTTTGGAAAACTAAAAATCACACCATCATCATGGACATCATACTCCATATCATCATGGCATCCATCCTCTACCACATCATCAATGCTCTCCAAATTATGAGGCAATATGATATCATCATAGACATGTGAGTCAAAACTATGCACATTGGCATACCTATCATCTTGACCATCTTCCAGACCTTGGGATCCATCTGATGTGAAGCTAGCTACATCCGAGAACTCCTTCTAGCACTTCCGGCCTTCTTGATCCTCCCATGCAACCTCAACTCTCACCATATCCATCCCATCAACATGGCTATCAAGGTCAATAGCACTCTCATCATCTGTCGTTCTTCGCTGACTCTGAGTCAGTCTCATCCAAGCTATCATACTCCTCCCTCAAGGATTTAGTAGCTACGTGCAATGCTTCTATCTTTAGTATGCTTGAACATGATATGTGGCCACCCCTATTGTGCAAAAGATGTAATCTATGAGAATTCTCTACCCACTCCAAAAAATTAGACAATTTACCGATCATGTCACTTGGCAAATGTTGCCTTGCAAAAAGATTTGAAAATCCCATCAAAATCCTTTTCAAGAGCTAAGACACAATATGTTTTGTGATGACCTCTATGCAAGCAATGTGTGCACAAATAAAACTGGCAATCGTTTGTGGCCATGATCCCACTCAAGATAGAGCTTACACTTTTTCTTCTTTTTCTTACCCATTGATAAGGATAATGAAAAATGCACCCTCTTGCAGATCAAATCACATCACGCTAACACAAGACCAAGCAAGCACGCAACTTGGAGAGCTTGGTGCTATACTAGAATTGAGCCATAGATATTAGAGACAGCTGATCCGGAGGGCTGTTCCCACTGCCTCACGTGTACTTAGCCAATCAGCAGCTTTTGGGTAGGATTTTCTTCCACGCTGCCCATTGCTGCCAGGTTGACACGTCAGCATAAGAAGCCTCACTACGACGTTGACAGTAGTGTAATCACTTTGGGGCACAAACATAGACAGAATGAACTCAAATGGCGTCCACATCTGCAAGACAGATTTTGATGCTAGATGAGCCATCAACGCCGGCGGATCTGGATCATGATCATGATGTGCATCCGGATTATGTCCACACGCTGAGACGTCCGCATGCATTGATCGCCTTACGTTGGCAGCTTGCTGTAGGAAGACCGTTGCCAATTTGGAAGACGTTCTCTGCACGGAGGATGGATCTGCCAGGTTGGTGGATGTTTCATATGCCAAAACATTACACCACCCCTTCAGACGTCATCACACTGCTTCTGAGATGCTACCAAGGAGCACCGAGCGTGCACCCTCCTCCATCATTTGATCTCCCGGTTTGCACAATTTCCTCTCTCTTTGTCACATTGCTTGGCCAGCTTGCATCTTGCTCCGTAGGTCGTAGGCTTTACTGAATCCAGAACTCACTGATCTTCAAGCTTAGCATTTCTCGAGTTCTTGAGCGGCAAGCCTCAAAATTTCAGTCTCGGTCTTAAACTACTCTCAGTTGTGATGGAATGTACAAGCATGTTCTTTGAAAACAATACAGTTCCATTAACCAAAATATAGACTCTCATTTTTACCCCTTAAAGGATTTCCACACTCCCTCTTTCTAGAAAAACGGGCTCATGGTGAAACTTTTGCAAATCAAATCAAAAGTTGGCGGAGATTGCACATTTAGAATCTACTCATCGAGACCTTTCCAATGATATATAACATGATAGAAAATTTTGATTATTCAAGAAGTTCCCAAATCAAAAGTTGGCGGAGATTGCACATTTAGAATCTACTCATCGAGACCTTTCCAATGATATATAGCATGATAGAAAATTTTGATTATTCAAGAAGTCCTCAAATTGGTGCCATATCATCACCAATTTGGGGGCTTCTTGAATAATCAAAATTTTCTATCATGCTATATATTATTGATAAGGTCTCGATGAGTAGATTCTAAATATGCAATCACCGCCAACTTTTGATTTGATTTGTAAAATTTTCACCATGAGCCCATTTTTCTAGAAAGAGGAGGTGTAGAAATCTTTAAGGGGCAAAAATGATGTCATCACCAATTTACGGACTTCTTGAATAATCAAAATTTTTCATCATGCTATCTATCATTGGAAAGGTCTCGATGAGTAGATTCCATGATGGAAAATCTATGCCAACTTTTAGTTTGATTTGTAAAAATTTCACCATGAGGCCATTTTTCTAGAGAGAGGAGGTGTGGAAATCCTTAAGGGATAAAAATGAGAGTCCATATTTTGCCTAATGCTTTGAAGTTTTTAAAAATTTTCCTTTGTCTCTACCATCACTTTCTTGCCTTTATTAGCAGTTTGGCCTGAAACCTGCCCTTTTGTTGTTGTTGTTTTTGTGTACCTTTCAGATTCACCTTCTCCACATGTTAATGCTCTAGATTTCTCTCCTCTGAATCCACGCCTACTCTGGATTGATCGTCTGGCTTTTTGTGCTAAAGCTGATTTGGTTAGAAAACATGATCAATGATATATTTAAGTTCGTTAATGTATCTAACCTATGAATTCTCCATAAGCTCACAGATTCTAACTTCGTAATTATCTACATCATTTGCAATCATTTCATAATTTTGTATATCCTCATTGACATTTAAAGCATTAATCCTACTCTGTAAAATTTAAAAATTCGCTCTATCTTCTTGAGCCTCCTTTTTGTGTAGATCCATATAAAATTTGAGTTGTTTTAGTATTTTTAACATTTAAATTCTGCATTTGTGTATTTACTTCTCATTTTATTTGAAAATCTAGTATCTCCTCTTGCATTTGTGCTTTAACTTCAGAGCTAAGATTCTACAAAATTTACTTTAAGAGCACCTGGTCTGCTTCCAAGGTCTACACTTTGCTTTGTTAACTTTTCTTTAATCTTCTCCAGCTCAGCTTTGGTCAAATTTAGCTCGTTTTGTAGAGGGCATCTTTCTAAGCTATTATCCTTGTTGTAATTGCCGATGTGGTTTTGGTGGGCACACTTTGTTATATATTGATAGGATTCTTGCACTAATTTTGTGCCCACCTCTTCCAAAAAATCAACTTCTCTAGATGGGCTTGCACCATCCTGCCCTTTCAGGATTCCTGGATTCTAGACTTTCTCCATATTGCCAAAAATCTATTGGCCTTTCCTTTAGATCTCTTCTTCGATTACGGTAGCCTCATCTACAGTCAGTTTTTCATGGGCTTTCTTCATTTTCTTTTCTCCATGGAGTAGCCCTTGTGCCCCTGTTACTGTTATCAGTGGGTTTGGCATGTTGGTGGGGACTCTATTTTGCAGAGACTGCAAATACAAGCTAATCTTTATATTTGGTTGTGGGCCTATGCTCTTCAGCTCTGCTTAAAACTCATGGAAAAGAATGTGTGCATATGTAATGGGCTTCCTTGATGCATATAAGTATAACCATATTGCCCTCTTTAACATGTATGTTAGCTTGTGGGTGTAAGAATAATCATCTCAATAATAAATCTGAAATGTAATATGTTATAAGCATCTTTATAATTCTCAAGCTCATATTTCGTACCTGCTTCCTTGGAATCAAAGTAAAATTCCATATCAGCGTGATGTTGCACCAATATCTATTGCTCCCTCTAGTGGCAAATTGAAAAACTTAAGCCATATATTTTGGAATCAGGAGGCCCTATGTAGCTATCTTTACTAGTCCATTTTTCTGCACATCTTGCAGCTTTTTCATTAAATCATTGTTGAATGTTTGAGGGTCCCACGGAAGAGAAGCGACTGCAACAAACCCACCTTTTCTAGCAAGACACGCTTGTGACATCGAGAATAACAGTAAGCTTCTCAAATTCCACCATGGTTGTTGGCAAATGGAAACAGAAAGTAACAAGAGCGATTGTAAATGAAAGACAGAGAGTAAGAGCGAGATGACAATGAACTTTGTGAATGAAAAAAGTGATTGTGAAGAATGAGAGTTTTGATAATAGAGATGTAGGGCATGTTACAGAACATTCAAACGGCATAAAATTAGACAGACGAATTCATGATGATGATTGGATTACACACAATTTGATGCCAGAAGATAGCTAATAAAAATAAGCAGAGGCCGCCCCATGATACAATAATAATAACCCAATGGCTTTGCACACTAGACAATGCATAATTACTATGTGGACATGGACACGTGTTATGTGAATGTGACAAAAATAGTGCACATTGGCACAACCACTGGTTTTGGTAGCCTTCCAAAATAGGGCTTCAATATGATTCCATTTATAGGCTTTGGTAATTTCACACCATCTAGTGTTATTAAATCAAATGTTTCGATGTGCCGAGCTTTACAGATATCTAATATGGGCCTAACCATCTTAATTTGAGTTTATCCAAATATGGACCCATTCTAGAATTAAACAATAATATCGGATCACCCACATCAAAAAATTTGAATTTAGCATTTCTATCAACAAAAAAGCTTTTGCCACTTCTAGATGACATCATCATTCTAGTTGCTTGCTAGTAAATGCTCTAGTTGATGTGTGACTAATTCTTTTGGAAATAATCTATGAGTCATTGTTGCCACCCGAAAACTAGGGATTATAAATCCCATTAGTACTGCTGCTTCCAAAAAAACATATACCAATGAAGGCTCAGGGGGTTCACCTAAAAATATGTAAGTATACCACGTGAGTTCAAATGAAGGGGTTTTTTAATTCAAAAATTTAAGGTAAATTTACATAAATACATTTACAAAAGGGATTTTTTAATCGATTTTGAAAAAAAAAACTATAAGTCCATAAAGGAAAAGGGGTCTTTTTATTCATGAAAAATTCACAGGTAAGGGTTTATAAATAACCCTTAAACGCATGTGATACATAGGTTTTCTTAGTAGTGCGCCCCCCCCACCACGAGTGAAGGGAGTACTTCCAGTTGATACTTTATATGCTTTCAAGAATGTCGAGAGTGCTGAATACAACTTTTGATCCTAATCTGCCTCAGCATTGCACGCCGGTCGCAAGAGGCGTGGACATACTGCCCTATAAACCGCTTATGCTGTCGTCTCTAAAGTCGGTCAGGAAAATATAAATCCTTGAAATGGCGTGCGAGTCTTGCTCAGCTTGTTCGAGTTGAAGCGGAAGAGATGAGATGCTCGAAGGTGAACGTAGTCATATCTTGAGATTGGGTGAGGTCGGGAATACCACATAAATAGGGAACTTCCATCTATAAAAATAATTTCTTTGATTAAAAATTCTTCATTAAAGAAGCTTACGGAATGAAAATACATTATGAAAAATGCTTTTTCTGAGTTTTTATTATCAATTTCTGATAAGAATTTGTTTATCCTTATTAGCTTTCAACAATGCTCTGATACTAGCTGTGAGGTCCCCGCTCGCCCGATCCGGGGCTCCTGCCAGAGCGGCGGCGGAAGTGGTGTCGGCCTCCCGCGTGGGGCGGGGGTCCTACACACTCGGGGCCTCACCCGCAAATGTCCGGGACGAGAGGCTAGCCCGGGGGGCGGTCCCTCCGAGGCCGGGCCCGGAAGACTCCCCTTGCTCGAAAAACACGGGCGATTCCGCCAAGAAGGTGAAAAATCTTTTAACTAGGAGATTACTCTAACGAGTCAAGTCTTGACTAAGTTAAACTGATCTGACCAACCTGAAGTCACATGGTCAGATCAAGAAGAGACTTTGTTCCACGGGAACACTCACGGGAACACAGATCATGGAAGGAGGCCGGAAACAATTAATGCGAGAGAGCGGGATTGTAGCCATGGGAACATAAAGACGCACATAATTTTTCCATATTTTTGTGCCGAAGTGCAATGTAAATCGTTTTAGGCCAATGTGGGTTCTAAATGAGAGTTCTAAGTGTATTAAGCAGGGCTCACTTATGGGGTTGTCCACCCATGTGTGAAAGAGGCCTAGGGTTAGGGTTAGTGGCATCTCTACAAAAGAGATGTTAGCTAAAGAAAGTGGACGTTTTTGCCATTCTCATAAGCTATTAAGTGAAGCTCTTGAGCTCTCAAGCTATGGCAACTCTCTAACTCTCTCTCTATTGTACTCTAATGAGCATCAAGCTCCAATGAGTATAGCTCCACTTCATTCTCTTAATCTGTTTTAGCATCATTGAAGTAGATTAATCTTTGATTAGTTGAATGCTTCTTTCTTTCTCTTGTGTATGCTACATGCTTATAGAAGTGAGTGTGTGTGTAGTTTCCATTGATGCAAGCTCTTGCCCACTTCATTGGCAATGAGTTATTCATGGATAGACTCTCTCTATGAGCTTGTGGGTTTGTGAATGTTACATTCTATGCTTGCTTAAGCTTGTGGATTAGTAGATGCACGCTTATGGGTTTGCTGGCATTAGGGAAGACTAAGATTTAATCAATGTTTGAATGGGATTAAGAGATTGCTATGCATTGCTTGTTCTCTTGATTAGTGTAGTGGATTTAAGGGATTGAGAGATTGATTGAGGTGTTAAATGGTTGAATCGTCAAGTGGTGGTTTGTGTATGTGAGCTCTCCCTCATGGGATAAGCCTTCATGCACTAATCGGGTCAAGTCCTCGGATTGACATTGTGTTTCTTAACACATTTGTTGATCGGTAGTACTCTATGAGCACTATATTGCACGGTAGAGAGAACCGCTCTACAATGGCGCCGCTGTCGAGGAGCGAGTGCCTACATTAGTTGAGCACCATACACACACTACCACTCCTTGTTAAGCTCCAATTAGTTGCAAAACTGTTGGGATAGGAGAGCAGGCTTTGGGACTAATTTTGGTACTTATTTAAGACTAATCTATTGTTAAATTCTCTTTATTTGTCTTGCAATTTGAGTGCGATTGGCTGGCTACGCTTCTCACTTGAGGTCAGGACAAGGATTCAACACACGGGAAGGATTGGAGGTAGGCGCTAAACCTGTAAATTTCAATTTGTGTGCGAAAGAGAGAGGCCTATTTTTGCATTTTTGTCATTCTGTTTGAGGAAAATTTTTACAGTTTCAGTTTTCTGCATGTTCGTTTTATTTTCTGTTTCTTAGCTTAGTTTAGTTTTCTGCATCTTTAATTTTGTGCATTTGAGTTCTCTGTTAAACCTGCACCTGTAGAGAAACTGAAATCTGTACACACACATGAAGATTGAACATTTCGAATTTGCTGCACACGCATTTAGTTCACTACACACGCATTGAATTCGCTGCAAATCTCACAGCTGTACACGCATTTAGTTCACTGCACATGCACTTCAAAAAAGAAAAAAATAATAATATTAAAAGAAGGCAGTTGTGTGTGAACAGCACACCGCGCAGAGAGACCCACACACCGCACCATAAAGACCGCCACCGCACCGGATAAGGGGGTGCAAAAAAAAAAGTCTGGAAAATTTTTCATTTTCTGCGGCAAAAATTTGGGAGGTTATCTAACTTTTCGAGATGAGTTAGAAAACACCCATCGTCGAAATTTTGGTCCCGGAACCATTTTCCCATAGTGAGCTCAGTATGGGAAACTGATAAATTTTAGGCGATTTTTGATCCTGAAAATAGGCTATTTTTTGGCCTAATGTATTCAAGGGGGTTCAAAATGGGTCCTGGCAAAGTTTGAGCCAACTTTAAAATTTTTGGATTTTCTCCAAAAAAAATTTAAAAAAAAATAAAATTTGACCTTATGCACTTGCAGTCGAGACGTCATATAGACACTGCCATAGGGTCTAGGGCACCTTCTAGAGTACCTACGCAGGAAAGTGGGACCCAATCGGTAGAAAATTTGGCAGATATTGCTGAAACCTTTTTCGAATCCCAATCTGATACCCTTTCTAGGACAACTAGCTCATTGTCTATGGACAATCTAGGGCCGTCAAATAGTCATCCCTTAGCCCTAAATAGGACACCCACAAGATTTTTTAATCCATTTGAAGCCGACACCATGGGGTTACCACTCAATGTGAGACTTCAATATGTCTACACGAATGCTCAAGGAGCTGAGATCTTTAGGGATCCACAACAACGGTATCTCATTAAGATTGCAGACTTTTTCTCAGAACTTGATAGAGCACCTCTAGTCAATGACCAGGGTAACATGTACATGGGTGGAGATGGTGTTCGCTACGAAGTCACCTATCATCCAAAGAATGTAGACAAATTAGGAGAGCTCTCTAAGAGTGAGTTCCTAGATTTATTAAAGCCTTCTGGAGCAAGGGAGTCTAGAAATGATTGGCTCATTGAGCCGAACATGCCTGGACCATCCAATGCCCAGTCCTCAAAGCCATCCATAGATGATTTACTTTTTGTAGATCTAAATTTGGAAAGGGACAGGAAAGGCAAGAGCAAAATGGATCAGGGGGCTGAGAACCAATGGGAGTTTGTACGACAAATTCCAGTGACAAAGGTCTTTCAGGATGACCCACTTCAAAAGATCTATAAGGACTCTTTAGAAGGATATTATGCCACAACTAAATTGCCAGAGTTAGATCTTCCTCTAGCACTTGTGGTGGTAGTTGAGAAGCTTGCAGGATACAAGAACCGAATCGTTGATAAATGGGCCAATGAATACCGAACCTTAGATTGGAAGGAGATTCGTGAGCTCACGTGGAGAGGACAACCATTATTCATGGAAGTGTTCTCAACTAATACAGCTAAACCAAGAGAGACAGCCTTTCTGCTGCTCCTCCCTTACGAGAGTTCACTAGAGAGGGACCCTCAACATCAAAATGGACCACTCCAAGTAGCCCAACTCTAGCACCAAGATATTATCCTACACCAAAAGTGCGACCACAGATCACACCACAACAACTTTTCTCTCACTATGACAATCGGAGGGTAGGGGAGCCAACTCGGCCTCCCATAAATGCACCTCCTGAAATGCGGGTAACAAGATCTTTGGAGGGGGTTGGTGAGGCAGGTAATAGGGGACCCACACCAATTTGGGATGCATGTGGACCATCTTACCAAAGAGAGGAACAGTTCCCACCACTGAGAGTGAGAGGCCGTAGGCCCGATGATGAGTATTCAAGACGAGTAAGGCCATCAACTCTTCAGAAACTAGTAAAGAAGTCCAAAGGGTCGGGAGATCCATATGACCATGTAGCAGCATTTAGGCAAGCAGTTCCAGCTGAGCAAGTGACTGACAAGCATACGCAAATTGAAGGATTTGAGCTCACTCTTGAGGGAAAGGCACTTGCTTGGTTTCAGGCACTAGAGGCTTCAGACAAATCTTCTTTATAAGTTTTGGAAGAGAGATTCATTGCTACTTTTTCCTTGATGGGGATTCAGCATGACACAGTAGCAAACATCTACTCTTTCAAGCAAGGCGAGACTGAGAGTGTTAGAGACTGTGTAAATAGGATGAAGCAGTACATTAATCGTTGCCCAGAAGATGAGAAGCCCACCCAGAGTCGATTAATTTCTCTCTTCTTAAAAGGACTCAAAAATTCAACACTGCATACACATCTCTATGCAAAGAAGCATACAAATTTCAATGAGTGTTGCCATGATGCTATGGATTTCATAGATAACTTCAAATTCCAAGATGGTACTGTCCTGAGGTGCAACCTAGAGATCAGTGGGGTGATGACCAAAGTTCAGGGTCTAGCGCACTAGTAAATCCAGACCACATAGCTAACCTAGTACTAAGGAGATTGGGACAAACCTATCGCCCACCCATGTAGCCACAACAATAGCAGCAGAGCGAATGAGGAGTGTACTACCTACAGGTCCTCATCTTTGTGGAGCATGTGGCGGTAACCATAAAACCGAAGAATGTAATACCTTTTCTCCTCTTGTCACAAACCAACCCACAAAGAAGTGGTGCCAGGCCTGTGCTTGGAATTTTACCCACACTACACAGGATTGTACTTACATTGCAAGAATGAGACAAGAGCGTGAGTAGCAAAGGGGTGCAGTGGCTCCACAAATGCATCAACAGTATACTAATTTTGAACGTAAGCCACCGACGGCACAAGAGCAAGCACGACTTGTACTTGGAGCTCAACCTCCTGCTCCTTTGATTGCTCCTGTGAGGTTTGTTGGCTACGACAATTCAAATATGTGTAGAGACTTGGTAAACCCAAGCTATGTAGAGGAGGAATATGCAGCATCATATTCATCCAAGGAAAATCTCTTTGAAAGTCCCGCATATCCAAGCCAAGCACTGGAGCCTCAACCAGGGGAACAAAATTCTTTGATGTTGCTAGGCGGCTACCAACCTAGGACTCCAGGCCCCTTAGGTCAATGGCAGCAAAGGAAAGTAGAAGCCAAACTAATGGGCCCCTGTTATGAGTGCGGAGAACCCCATTGTGGGCTCGTGATTGTCCACATCGCCCAAGACAAGCAGCTCGATCCAATACAACAGTACCACAGTTTCCACCAATTGAAAGATATTGTCTAGGGTGTTGTGTAGAACACTTTCCAAAGGATTGTTTGCTGAAACCACATGAGGAAGGCACCTCTCAACCAAAGGTCTCACTCAACTTTGTAGGGGCAGTTCCATCGCCACCTTCATCAGAGAATGAGGATGTCATGCCACTTAGAGTCATGACTAGATCACAGACACGAAATGCCGAAATGCAGACTGATGAGACACCTCGAACTAGGGATGCAAAGGCAAATCTAGTGGACAAGACCCTACATTCCAATAGAAAAAGGACCACTAGGAGGAAAAAGAACCGCAACAAGCAAACTAAGAGTGCATCCACTAGTTCTCAAGAAGTCTCTAAAAAAAACATGAAGGATCAAGCTTTTACATCCCAAGAAGTGCATGAGGAGCATCAACCTCATGCTGGGCCTAGTGCTAAACAAGATGAGGCTAGTACAACTGAGGATCGTTTTGGGGGTTCTGTTTTTGTGGATAAGGTGAATGAGACTCTAGATGCCATCATTGATGCTCATAGAAGTCGCATTGCAGCTTTATCTAAGCTACCCAAGAAGCTTCAAGAATACCCAAACCCTCGTGAGGAGAAGATCAATCTAGCTGTACATCAGCAACTCATTACGGAAGCTCATTCAATACTTGAGGGCCCACCTCCACCTATCCCTCGGGGCCCAACCTCTCTTAAGCCAACATTAGAAACCATACCAGAAGTGTCATCAAGTTGGGAAATGAAAAGTGAGCTGATCTCACAAGCTCATAGCGAGAAGTCTGCACCAATTGACACCCCATTGAAAGAAGGCATTCTGCCACCACCTAGTCTTGCCTTCCCATGCAATGATGAAGTTATTGATGCTAACGAGGACATGGCAAATGAGATGTGGGCAGCAGTTCATGAGAAAGTTAATGAGAATATGTCCTCTATTATTTGACCTCCATTCTCTGAAGTGGATTTTACCAGGGGCACAGAAAACAACTTTAGATGCCCAAGCATCTAGGAGGAGGTTCAAACAATTGTTTCTCCTAGAAGTAAGCATACAATAAAAACCTTACCATCTTATTTGGGAGAATATGAGAACTATTCTTAAATCTTGAGGATACCCTCCATGCATATAGAAGGTTGACAAAGGAGATGGATATGGGTATCGTGCAAGCTATTTTGTCAGCACCAGTGGCTTGTACCTTACCTTTGCTTGATTTGATAAAGCTTCGACTAGAGTTGTGGAATGATATTACCACGTGTTTGTCAGAGCAGGTATTGCTACAAAAGAGTCACCATCATTGTACTATACACCCTGAGACAAAGCATGTTATGCCAGTTCCTATCAACAAAGTAGGAAAATTTTATGAGGACGATCAAGGAAATGCTACCCTCCCATCAGAAGTGCGAAAAATAGCTTCAACTGCAATACTTGACAGTGGTGCAGGAGTGGGCATTGTGACAAGGTCCATTTGGGAAAAGTGGGGCAAACCAGCTATTAGGAGTACAAGGATGCGCTTACAGCTAGCAAATGGAAGCTTAGAACATCCCATTGGGCTGCTAGAGAATATATTGGTCACCACATGTGGGATTGAATATGAGCACACATTTGCAGTAGTGGATTTTGGAAAACATCCAAACTATGAAGTGATATTGGGTAGACCATTCATGCGACAATTTCAAATGATTCAAGATTGGGGATACAATTATTTGTACCTCCGACATGATTCTGTCATCACAAGGGTCAACCTAAAGAATCACTCATATCGTGATGTAACGCGGTCTCCAATAGATGAGTTTGATTCTGCTTCATCTGAGGGCTCAAGAGTTACATTGTCAGATGGGCGAGAAGATCTGTGGATGTGTGGAGCCTCATGTAAGGATTTCAACACTGAAAGACTTAAGAAGTGTATCAGATGAGGCATACATTCCACAACCCTTCCCTGAGCACTTAATTGATCCCCTAGAATGGAGTCATGTCCTTGCAACATTATCAACATGTGCTTTACCTAAGCCAATTCAATTTTGTGACTCAGATGGATATGACATTATTCCTATACGAATGGTACAACCACGTGACCTTCTAGATGATTTGTACTATGGGGTTGCATCCACAACACTGCATGTAGAGAAAGTCTCAGTGGAGGATTTAACACTCGAATCAGCTAATGATGCTGATAAGGATGATGGATGGGACTCTGATTTTGATGATGATGTGATAATCCCCGAGGAAGAGTTAGGAAAGGCACGCCTACTCTTGAGAGGAAGGGAGGTTCAAGTAGAGATCCCTCGAAGCCGACCTAAACGTAAATGCTGCAAGAGCCATAAGAAAATCTGTAAACAAGATGAGAGGGAACGACGTGAGAGAATACAAAAAAAAAACAAAGAGTTTAAGAATGAACACTCTCGACCACCACCTCACTTCTCAGGAAAGAATGGATATCTATACTGTGTCCAAGCACAAGATAGTATCAAAGACCAAGTAAAACGATCAGATGGATTCCAACCAGGAGAAAAGCTAAAAACTGTTAGCAAAAATCGTAAAAAAACAAAGAGACCAAAACAAAAACTCAAGTCTCAAACCGATTCAAAAGAGAGTGTCGGAAGTGCAAAGATAACAGTTGAACAAAAAACTCTGATGCAAGATTGCAAAAGAGAGCTCAAAACCGCATGGTCTTCGATTAGTGATGACTCAAGTGGACAAGAACAAGGTCTCAATGTTCCCCCCAACTTCACACAGTACACTCTTCAAGATCGGAAGATTGTTCTTCAACAGCCCATGCGACAAAAGCCAAGCATGCCAGGGGTTTCATATGATGGTCTAGAAGATGCAAAAAAAAATGATATCGCTAAGCCAGGAGAAGAGCCTCGCTATGTGTGGATTACCACAGACTTGTCCTTAGATGAGGAGAAGTTATTAATTCAAACAATAAAGGAGTATCGCGATGTTTTTGCTTGGAGTTATAAAGACCTCAAAGGAGTTGATCCAAGCATATGTCAGCATACAATTCCATTGCGAGAGGATGCAAAGCCTTCTAAGCAACGTCCTTATACTTACAATGAGAATTTTGCACGAAAGATAAAAGAAGAAATAGACAAGCTCTTGGAGGCAGAATTTATCTATGAGATTGAACACACTGAATGGGTCTCCCCTATTGTAGTGGTGCCCAAGAAAAATGGAAAACTTTGAGTATGTGTAAACCTCAAGAAGGTAAATGCAGCTACTGTACGTGATCATTACCCACTTCCAATCACGAATCATGTTTTGGAACGAGTTGCAGGGAAAAAGGCATATAGTTTCTTGGATGGATTCTCCGGTTACAATCAAGTGTCAATTGATCCAAAGGATTAACACAAGACAGCCTTTGCTTACTGAAGATAGCATCTTTGCCTATCGTGTTATGCCATTTGGTCTAACAAATGCACCTGCAACCTTTCAGCGGTTGATGAGTCATGTATTCAAGAAGTACCTTAGGCTATTTCTTGGGATCTTTATGGATGATTTATGTGTTCACTGACAAGAGCGTGATGATCATATAGAACACCTCAGACTTGTGTTTCAAAAGTGTCAAGTTTATCGTATATGCTTGAATCCTGACAAGTGCAAATTCATGGTAAGACGGGAAAATTTTGGGCCATATTGTTTCTTGCAATGGGATTTCAACAGATATGGATAAAATTGATGTCATTGTCTCATTACCTCGGCCTATCAACCCTAAAGGGGTACAAATATTCATGGGACATTATGGCTATTATCGTCGATTCATCTACATGTACGTTGTCCTAGCCAGACCATTATATGCTCTTCTTGTAAAGTTTAATTGGACTGACGAGTGTGAAGAATCCTTTGAAAAGTTGAAGCAAGCATTAGTGACTGCACCCATCTTACGGGCACCAGATTGGAACCAAATCTTTCATGTCCATATTGATGCTTCAAACTTTGCAATTGGATGTATTTTGGCTCAATCGGGAGAACATAATAAGGATTTCCCAATCTCATATGCTAGTCGACAGTTGAACAATGCTGAGAAGAATTATACCACAACAGAAAGAGAAGGTTTGTCCATGATATATGCAGTGAAAAAGTTTCGCCATTACCTTTTGGCAAACAAATTTATATTTTTTGTGGACCATCAAGCACTGCTATATTTGGTGAATAAGGCTTGTGCAACTGGAAGGATTGTGAGGTGGTTTGTCATTCTTCTTGAGTTTGATTTTGAAGTGGCAGTCCGAAAAGGAACAACTCATCTTAGGGCAGATCATTTGTCTCGAATCACCTCTAGTGAAGCTCCTGTGGGTGTGGATGATGATATGTTAGATTCAACACTTTTCCTTGTACAGACAGCTCCTAAATGGTCTGAACCCATCTTAGAAATTTTGACAAGTGGGAAGATACAACTAGCGGGTCCTAATGTGGACCTATGGCGACCATTCAAGTTAATCTCAGGGAGATTATATCGTCAGGGTAATGATGGAGTGTTGCGGCTTATACCTAACCCTGACCAATATAATGAGATCTTGGAATGGGCACATGAGGGTATTGGTGGAATCCATGCATCAGCTAATACTTGTGTGTGACGTGTAACTCAGGATGGGCAATGGTGGCCTACCATGCATGCGGATGCTGAAAAATTTGTTCGTAACTGTGCTTCATGTCAAATTCAATAGCCAATTCATAATGTCACATTATTCCAAATTTTAACTACACCAAGTTGGAGTAAGTATATTATGGATTATCTTCAGCATGGTCATACTGATCGGACAATTTCGAAATATCGAAAGCATGCTATTGAAGTTGAAGCGGCCAACTATATGCTGATAGAGGGCCAACTCTACAAAAGGGGCAAGGATGGCAACTTATGCATGTGTGTATGTGAAGCTGACTACTTGAAAATCTTGACTCATGCACATGCAAGTGTTGGGGGTGGACACTTTTCGGGCAATACCACAGCTAAGTTGATTAGGTGGTCTGGGCTTTGGTGGCCAACCTTACAAATGGATGCCGAAGAATATTTAAAACGTTGTGACGATTGTCAAAGGACCAAACCTCCCATCACAAAGGACAATATGCCATTGCAGCCTATGTTAAGCACACATGCTTTTTTCAAATGGGGTATTGATTTTGTCGGTCCCATTAAACCTCCAGCTCGTCACACGCATGCCGAATATATTATAGTCGCAAACTGACTATTTGACCAAATGGGTAGAGGCAAAGGCTACAGTAAAAAATGATGCCAGAACCACAGCTAAGTTCTTGTATGAGTACGTGTTTACACGCTATGGCTTACCTATTGAAATCGTTAGTGATCAAGGTGTGCACTTTGTGAATGAGGTCATAGAGTTTTTACTTTAAGAATTTATGGTAATTCACAAGCATTCTACACCCTATCATCCCCAGACCAATGGTCAAGCTGAGAGTACTAACAAGATTCTCTGTACAGCACTCACAAAGATTGTTGAGGGACATAGGACTGATTGGGAGCAAAAGTTGCACTCAGTTCTTTGGGCATATAGGACAGCCTATAAAACATCTGTGGGCACAACCCCATTTGAGCTTGCTTTTGGGCTAGATGCAATTCTTCCCATTGAATTTCTTGTACCTACTCTACGAGTTGCTAAACAATTTGACTGGACTAGTCATGAGCTTTCTTAACGCATTGATGAATTGGAAAAGCTTGATGATACCTGCTTATTGTCGGTAATGGGGATGTATGTCAAAAAGAGGAGACAAAAGCAATGGTATGATAGAAATGTAACAACTGGCCGATTCAAAAAAGGGGACCTTGTGCTCTTGTACACACTTAAGAAGCATAAGAGAAAGCTCAAGAAACGTGGCCTAGGACCGTTTGTGATTAATGAGCTTACTCCAAGTGGTGCAGTGCATTTAGAGACACTAGAAGGTGAGCAAATGCCTAACTTCATTAATGGAAGTCATCTCAAGAAATACAATGAACCATTAACTGAAGTCATGCTTCAACAAATGCATGCTGCCCACACACGGAAAGAAGCACATGACCTACTTAAACGTCAGGCTCAAGAAGAAGCTAAAGCTAGAGTTGCAAAAGCCAAGGAGCATCGCAAGGCTTCTGTGTTGACCTTACAGTTGGCTACTGATGAACAATATGTCGATCCTTTCAATATTCATGTGTGTCTTCATCTTCATGAGATTACCTACTTTGTCTCTGCCTTAATTGACTCTGGTGCAGATTATAATGTTCTCTCATTTGACACATGGGTAGCCTTGGGACAACCAACATTTGTGCACATTCTTATTGACTTACGAAGCTTCTCAGGTGAAGATAACCCTATAGAGGAAAAATGTGTCATTATGATGTCCATTCAGGGTCACCAGATGTCAGTTCCCTTTTTTGTGGCTAGTAAGTCCAAGGCAGTGGTAGAGGTTGTTCTCGGTCGATCATGGTTAAGTGCTACCAATTGTTCATTAGATTGGAAGAATAGACAATACAAATTGCAAATTGATTCTGATTGCATCTTGGGATCTGCTGTTCCACGAGTTTTATCATGTCAAAAGGGTGGTAGTTCTACCTTACACAACCCACTTTCAACATCTGCTCTTCAAGCTCCAAGACAAATGATGTGGATAATCAATGAGTCCTCAAATGAGGGCCATGGCTGGCATGTTCCAACTACTCTAGTTACTGCTCAAAGAAGGCCAGGCAAGAAGGAATTGTCAATTTGGCTACCCAAAGATGCGTACAAACTTGTACCATCTAGCCTAGTTGCTAAACCTCCAAAAAAGCACATCTTTTCCAAGCCTAAACCTCAGATTGTTACTCATTGGGTCCCAAAGCATGTTCTTAAAGCACAAGGCTATTATGAGGGTGCAACAGCACTTTGGCTTCCCAAATGTCATGGTTTGCTAGAGGCAAAAGATGTTGAGATATCAAGCTCTAGTGAGGCAGTGGACACTGATGACCCGCCTGGGGGATAGGCCCCGCACTTACACCACTGGCATGGTTGGTGAGATCTTGGGTGATATGCGGCCAGTGGGATGACAGGCTGTGTGACAGCCACTCTAGAGACTGGCATAGTTATAGCGCCAGCTCATTTAGTCGGGTTCACACTATAGAGAACCCGTGTATGTATTTGGTTGAGTACCTTTCATATTGTGTGTACTCTTATTCTTGTATATGGTGTGTTGAGTGTTGAGTAGTGAAGAAGAAGATTTTCAGCCTCTCACCTTGTGTGTTCTCTATTAGGGTTTTGTGAGTGTGTGTGTGTGCTTGCAAGAGCTCAAGCTCTCTTCCCCCCTGCATCTTTTCATGGTATCAGATCCTGGTTCGTGCTAAGGGCTGAGCTGCAAGCAAGAGAACCACAGGAAGCGGTACGAGGGTAAGAGCTTCAACTACTCTTCCCTATTGTGTTGGTGACTACACCCTTGTCGGGAGCTCTACGGGAGGCACCGGCAAACGGTCTCTGATTGAGGAGCTTTCTTCGCGAGAGTAAAGCTATAGGGCAACTATACAGTCCTTTGGACTAAAATTTCCGGGCCGAAAACGCGTTTCGGGCGCGTCTGGACCTCCGTTTTTCAGAAAGCAGGCGATTTCGAGCACTGCGGGTAAGTCATCGATTCTCTGCAGAACTCTCTTTTACGAACTGCAGGAAGACAGATTGACTGTGCAGACACTGTGGGTGCTGCAAAGAGGTCTACAGTTGCCATTGGGTGTATGTATGCACATTGAAGTCACTGTTGGTGACATTTGAGAGTACTACAGTACCGCTGTGCAGAAAATACAGCAGTTGTGCAGAAAAACCAGAGTGCAGTTTCTGGTAAAATTGTGTGTTTGGCAAGATGTCTAATGATGGCATAACACAGATTGTGGCTGAGAAGCTGGACAAGAATAACTTCCATGCTTGGAGGTTCAGGTTGACAAATTTCCTGATGGGAAAAGGCTATTGGGACTACATAGAAGGTGAGCATGAAGAGGCACCGGAGATACCGGATATAAATCCGACTGCTGCAGATGTGAAAGAGTTTAAAGATTGGAACCAAGGAGCCAGGAAAGTAATGTATTGGCTTTCCATTAGTATACAGGACACCATGATTGGGCACATTCAGGATGCCAAGTCCCCCAAGGAGGCGTGGGACACCTTGGTAAAGCTTTATGAAACAAATACCAAGGCACGCAAGATACAGTTGAAGAATGAACTTCATACTGTGGAGAAAAAGAGCATGTCTGTGAATGACTATGCGCTGAAGATAAAGGGTATTGTGGAATCCCTTGCATCTATTGGTGTTTCAGTAGATGATGATGACAAGGTGGAAGTCTGTCTACGTGGTCTCGGGCCACAATACAAGGCATTTAAGACGTCTATTCAGACTCGGGAAAACATTCCTAACTTTACAGATTTGGTGTCTATGCTGATTATCGAAGAGAAGAACTTGGGTGAAGACCAACAGTCTTCACAAAGCAAAAACAGTTCAGAGCAACAGGCCTTCTACACGAGTTCAGGAAGAGGACGAGGTAGAGGAGGCCGTGGACGCGGTCAAGGAGGTGGCCGAACAGGTAATCAGAATTATGGCCAGCAACAGCAGCAGCAACAACAGTCCCAGAATCAACAACAACAACAACAACACACAGGTGGAAGAGACAAATTCAGAGGCAGGGGGAGTCAAAGAGGCCGTGGAAATTGGCAAAGGCAATATAATGATGCACGTGAATGCTATTATTGTGGTAAGCCTGGACATGTGCAGTCAGAATGTTATAAGAAGCAGGCTGACATGCAAAATGGGAAAGTGCAGCAAAACAACTATGCATCCTCAAGCAGAAATAATGAGGATAATGAAAGGTTCTTTGTTATGCAGCATGTCGTGAATGCCATGTCTGAAAATGTTGATGCAGCACAAAAAGATAATGTATGGTATGTGGATTCAGGCGCTTCGAACCACATGACGAGTCATGGGGAGTGGTTCAAGGAGATGAAAAACCCGGAAAGACCAGGTTTTGTGGAAACAGGGGATGACACTGCTCATCCAATTGCCCACGTTGGAGATGTGCCATTGTCTATGCAGGATGGCAAAGTGAAGTACCTTGCAGATGTACTTCATGTACCGAACATAACAAAGAATCTGGTTTCAGTTGGCCAGATGATTGAGCAGGGTTTGCAGGTTTGGTTTAACCCTGATGGGTGTCCTTGACCTTGTTTATGTCAGCACAGAGGATCAGGTAGCTGACATCTTCACCAAAGCATTGGGTACAGAGAAGCTCCGCAGATTCAGGGCTTCGCTTAGTGTACATGAGATGGAGTTGAGCTCGAGGGGGAGTGTTGAGATATCGAGCTCTAGTGAGGCGGTGGACACTGATGACCCGCCTGGGGGATAGGCCCCGCACTTACACCACTGGCATGGTTGGTGAGATCTTGGGTGATATGCGGCCAGTGGGATGACAGGCTGTGTGACAGCCACTCTAGAGACTGGAATAGTTATAGCGCCAGCTCATTTAGTCGGGTTCACACTATAGAGAACCCGTGTATGTATTTGGTTGAGTACCTTTCATATTGTGTGTACTCTTATTCTTGTATATGGTGTGTTGAGTGTTGAGTAGTGAAGAAGAAGATTTTCAGCCTCTCACCTTGTGTGTTCTCTATTAGGGTTTTGTGAGTGTGTGTGTGTGCTTGCAAGAGCTCAAGCTCTCTTCCCCCCTGCATCTTTTCAGAAGAGTGTATCAATAAGATTCCAAAAGCCACTCTTGGTTTTTCAAATCAGTGGGTGCAAAGGAAATCAACACAACCTCTTCAAGATAGGATAGGTGGTTGTAATAGCACCTACAAATCTACTTGTGTTGACCTTCTCAAAAAATGTATTGAATCACCAGTTGTCCCAACTTCTCCTTGTTACACACTTCCACCATCAACTTGTGTACCTAAGACAAATCCAACTTTACATGAGTCTCCTTTGAGCATAGATTCTAGCACTTCACTACCTAAATCCTCTTATCTTGCTCAAATTCCTCGACAATTGCTATCCTTCCCACCTCTCAAGAAGGACATACCCAAAACCAAAGGTAAGGCACTAACACTACAATTGAAGCTCTTTGGTAGATCAGTGTTTGAATAGTCTCACTTTTACTAATGTGGTTCCTTCTGCCATTACAGGATTGTGTTCTTTTTGAGATGATCTTATCTACATTGTTTTTGATAGGGATTGTAATGATGGATATGAGTGTATAAAGTTTGAAGTTTCTAAATTTCATTGTTCTACGCCCAGATACCTCTTGATGGATACTTGGCGAGATACATGTCCACCATGCATTGACCCTGATAGTACTCATGAACACGGGGGTTATAGTGCTCCTCCTTTTCAAACTCATTCTAGGTACTTTTATGCTCCCTTAGGTGAAATTTGCTGTGGGCATCACTTTGTCACTTTATTCTATCAACAACATCATCCATTTCCACATTGTCAAGAGTGTGCACGACTCGTATTAGGGGAAGCTTCACACATTTGTTGGCTATGCCGCTCTTACTTTCGACGATATGGCACGAGCTTAATGAAACAAATTGTGGGAACCACACCCCAACGCCATAACCTTCTTGATATGAGAGTACCAGAACGAGGACCAAATCAACGTAGATTACCTGAGGAGGTTCAAGCACAACAATGGAGGGATACATGCATAAATGACTTGCAACCACCTATCTTGCAAGCCCTCCTTCCCCTAGCCTCGACATGTCAATTTTGGATCACTATATGAGTATCTATATTGAGCAATTCCAAAATCGGAATTGTCTGCTTAACCTTCCCATAGAACCAATGCTATATTTTAGTGAGGAAGCACTCCTTCCTCTACCACCTTCTCCAGAGGCCGGCTTTTGCACAGGGTTGTCCTTGCATCCTGAAGTGATTGATACCATCTTTCCAGCAGAAGTGGACACGGATCCACCACCAGTGCAAGGGTAAATTCATCAACTCCACAATAAGATCAACAAGCCAGGGCACTTTTCTCCCGCTGGGTTTTTCCCCTCGGCTATATTCGGTGATTGGCACCAATAACAAATTTTATTCTTTTCTTTTCTTTTCTTGTTTGTTAATAAACATTTTGCAGAGATCTCAGCTAAACAAGAGCATACAAACACGCCCCAATAGTCCACCTACCGTGCACACAAATTCGGAAGGGGGGAGACATGCAATGCCTACAAAGAGCAAAGAGAAGCAATCTGCACAACATCAACGAGCACTACAACAGGTGTATTCAAATCATAATCTTTTGTTCTTTATGTGCTTTTAACTTTTGTATATATTGTTTGCATGTTCACACACAGTTAGCTGGTTTAAGTTTTAAATTAGTTTGTTACCATGTGGTGAGTGATTTCTAGATTCTTAGAGGACTTAGTAGAAGGTATTACTATTTGAAGACGGTGTAGGTTATATGCCAACGGAGTATGCCAAGTTCTTATGCTCTCGAAGTATATTAGTTATCCCTAGTGGTAGCTACCTCTTAGGTATGGGCTAGGTGCTACGATTAATAAAAAATTTACAAAAATAATGCCCTAAAAAATATATACAAGTGAATCGAGACTTGACGTGTCTAAAGCCATGTGGAATGCTTGGTAGGACCTTGGGTTGTCTTAGCACCTTGGGGCCGATGCCTTGGTTTCCATGGGGTGAACACTGACATCTAAAAGGTTAAGAAAGACCTTCAAGGACTCTATCACCTTGATAGATGCTGGTAGGACTCTAGGGTACCGATGCCCTCATCTTCATGGGATACTCCTTATGTCAAAAAGAAAGAAAAGGGTCTGTCGCCCTTGAGATACTTAGCGGCCTTTAGATTCTCTTGGCAGAGGTCTCTTAGCCATTGCTTGGGTCTCATTGGGATGGAACCTTCCTCTTTATCATCTTTTACACACACACACAACAACAAAAAAGAGAGAGAAAAAAGAAAGAAGAAAAAAAGGTCCAATCACCATTGCTCATATTTAGGAGTAGAGTTGCCACTTATTAGGAAAAACTTAAACACTTGTAGGACATTGAGACTGCGGTCATAACCTGCGGTGTACAAGCACACTTGCCTTTGCATAGCACTATCGACCACTTAGTCTCACTTTGACTAGTCTTTACTCACCTCTTTTAGCACTCTTTAAAACTCTAATCGGCCTTTCACTTGTATGCTCACGTCTAAGATTGTCATTGCTGGGTTTTTTTCAATAAAAGGCTTTACTTGTCTTCCGTTGTTTTTTGCAGCTTTTGCTTCTACCACGCCCGAGGACGTGCGCGATTTAGGAAGGGGGGAATGTTCCACAGGAACACTCACGGGAACACGGATTATGGAAGGAGGCCGGAAGCAATTAATGCGAGAGAGCGGGATTGTAGCCATGGGAACATAAAGACGCCATAATTTTTCCATATTTTTGTGCTGAAGTGCAATGTAAATCGTTTTAGGCCAATGTGGGTTCTAAATGAGAGTTCTAATAAGTGTATTAAGCAAGGCTCACTTATGGGGTTGTCCGCCCATGTGTGAAAGAGGCCTAGGGTTAGGGTTAAAGGCATCTCTACAAAAGAGATGTTAGCTAAAGAAAGTGGATGTTTTTGCCATTCTCATAAGCTATTGAGTGAAGCTCTTGAGCTCTCAAGCTATGGCAACTCTCTAACTCTCTCTCTATTGTACTCTAATGAGCATCAAGCTCCAATGAGTATAGCTCCACTTCTTTCTCTTAATCTGTTTTAGCATCATTGAAGTAGATTAATCTATGATTAGTTGAATGCTTCTTTCTTTCTCTTGTGTATGTTGCATGCTTGTAGTGTGTGTGTGTGTGTAGTCTCCATTGATGCAAGCTCTTGGCAATGAGTTATTCATGGATAGACTCTCTCTATGAGCTTGTGGGTTTGTGAATGTTACATTCTATGCTTGCTTAAGCTTGTGGGTTAGTAGATGCACGCTTATGGGTTTGCTGGCATTAGGAAAAGCTAAGATTTAATCAATGTTTGAATGGGATTAAGAGATTGCCATGCATTGCTTGTTCTCTTGATTAGTGTAGTGGGTTTAAGGGATTGAGAGATTGATTGAGGTGTTGAATGGTTGAATCGTCAAGTGGTGGTTCGTATATGTGAGCTCTCCCGCAAGGGATAAGTCTTTATGCACTAATCGGGTCGAGTCCTCGGATTGACATTGTGTTTCTCGGCACATTTGTTGGTCGGTAGTACTCTATGAGCACTATATTGCACGGTAGAGAGAACCGCTCTTCAATGGCACTGCTGCCGAGGAGCGAGTGCCTACATTAGTTGAGCACCATACACACACTACCACTCCTTGTTAAGCTCCAATCGGTTGCAAAACCATTGGATAGGAGAGCAGGCTTTGGGACTAATTTTGGTACTTATTTAAGACTAATCTTTTGTTAAATTCTCTTTATTGTCTTGCAATTTGAGCATGATTGGCTAGCTCCTTGAGGTCAGGACAAGGATTCAACATACGGGAAGGATTGGACGTAGGCGCTAAACCTGCCAATTTCAATTTGTGTGTGAAAGAGAGAGGCCTGATTTGCATTTCTGTCATTCTGTTTGAGGATAATTTTTGCTGTCTGAGGTTAATTTTTACAGTTTCAATTTTTTGCATGTTCGTTTTATTTTCTGTTCTTAGCCTAGTTTTTTGCATCTTTAATTTTGTGCATTTTAGTTCTCTATTAAACCTGCACCTGTAGAGAAACTGAAATCTGTACACACATATGAAGATTGAACATTTCGAATTCCCTGTAAATCTCACAGCTGCACAGTCATTGAGTTCCCTGCCACACGCATTGAATTCGCTCTGCAAATCTCACAGCTGCACACGTATTGAGTTCACTGCACACGTATTGAGTTCACTGCACACGCATTGAGCACGCACTTCAAAAAAGAAAAATAATAATAATAAAAGAAGGCGTTTGTGCGTGAACAGTGCACCGCGCGGACAAACCCACACACCACACCATAAAGATCGCCACCGCACCGGATAAAGGGGTGTTGAAAAAAAAGAGTCTGGAAAATTTTTCATTTTCTGCCGCAAAAAATTGGGAGGTTTTCTAACTTTCCGAGAGGAGTTAGAAAACACCGATCGTCGAAATTTTGGTCCCGGAACCATTTTCCCATAGTGAGCTCAGTATGGGAAACTGGTAAATTTTAGGCGATTTTTGATCTTGAAAAATACACTATTTTTTTAGCCTAATGTGTTCGAGGGGGTTCAAAATGGGTTCTGGCAAAGTTTGAGCCAACTTGAAAATTTTTGGATTTTTTTTGAAAAAAAAACACCTTAAAATTTGACCTTATGCACTTGCGGTCAGGACGTCATATAGACACTGCCATAGGGTCTAGGGCACCTTCTAGAGTACCTACGCAGGAAAGTGGGACCCAATCGGTAGGAAATTTGGCCGATATTGCTGAAACCTTTTTCGAATCCCAATCTGATACCCTTTCCAGGACAACTAGCTCATTGTCTATGGACAATCTAGGGCCGTCAAATAGTCATCCCTTAGCCCCAAATAGGACACCCACAAGATCTTTTAATCCATTTGAAGCCGACATCATGGGGTTACCACTCAATGTGAAACTTCAATATGTCTACACGAATGCTCAAGGAGCTGAGATCTTTAGGGATCCACAACAACGGTATCTCGTTAAGATTGCAGACTTTTTCTCAGAGCTTGATAGAGCACCTCTAGTCAATGACCAGGGTAACATGTACATGGGTGGAGATAGTGTTCGCTACGAGGTCACCTATCATCCAAAGAATGTAGACAAATTAGGAGGGCTCTCTAAGAGTGAGTTCCTAGATTTATCAAAGCCTTCCGGAGCAAGGGAGTATAGAGATGATTGGCTCATTGAGCCGGACATGCCTGGACCATCCAATGCTCAGTCCTCAAAGCCATCCATAGATGATTTACTTTTTGTAGATCTAAATTTGGAAAGGGACAGGAAAGGCAAAATGGATCAGGGGGCTGAGAACCAATGGGAGTTTGTACGACAAATTCCAGTGACAAAGGTCTTTCAGGATGACCCACTTCAAGAGGTCTACAAGGACTCTTTAGAAGGATATTATGCCACAACTAGATTGCCACAGCTAGATCTTCTTCTAGCACTTGTGGTGGTAGTCGAGAAGCTTGCAGGATACAAGAATCGAATCATTGATAAATGGGCCAATGAATACCGAACCTTAGATTGGAAGGAGATTCGTGAGTTCACATGGAGAGGACAACCATTATTCATGGAAGTGTTCTCAACTAATACAGCTAAACCAGGAGAGACAGCCTTTCTTGGAGAAACTGTTGCCCCTCCCCTACGAGAGTTCACTAGAGAGGGACCCTCAACATCAAAGTGGACCACTGCAAGTAGCCCAACTCTAGCACCAAGATATTATCCTACACCAAAAGTGCGACCAGAGATCACACCAAAACAACGTTTCTCTCACTATGACAATCGGAGGGTAGGGGAGCCAACTCGGCCTCCCATAAATGCACCTCTTGAAATGCGGGTAACAAGATCTTTGGAGAGGGTTGGTGAGGCAGGTAATAGGGGACCCACACCAATTTGGGATGCATATGGACCACCTTACCAAAGAGAGGAACCACTGAGAGTGAGAGGCCGTAGGCCCGATGATGAGTATTCAAGACGAGTAAGGCCATCAACTCTTCAGAAATTGGTAAAGAAGTACGAAGGGTCGGGAGATCCATATGACCATGTAGCAACATTTAGGCAAGCAGTTCGAGCTGAGCAAGGACAAGCATACGCAAATTGAAGGATTTGGGCTCACTCTTGAGGAAAAGGCCCTTGCTTGGTTTCAGGCACTAGAGGCTTCAGACAAATCTTCTTTACAAGTTTTGGAAGAGAGATTCATTGCTACTTTTTCCTTGATGGGGATTCAGCATGACACAGTAGCAAACATCTACTCTTTCAAGCAAGGCGAGACTGAGAGAGTTAGAGACTGTGTAAATAGGATGAAGCAGTACATTAATCATTGCCCAGAAGATGAGAAGCCCACCCAGAGTCGATTAATTTCTCTCTTCTTAAAAGGACTAAAAAATTTCTCTCTTCTTAATTTCTCTCTTCTTAAAAGGACTAAAAAATTCAACACTGCACACACATCTCTATGCAAAGAAGCATACAAATTTCAATGAGTGTTGCCATGATGCTATGGATTTCACAGATAACTTCAAATTCCAAGATAGTACTGGCCCTAAGGTGCAACCTAGAGATCAGTGGGGTGATGACCAAAGTTCAGGGTCTATCGCACTAGTAAATCCAGACCAAATAGCTAACCTAGTACTAAGGAGATTGGGACAAACCTATCGCCCACCCATGCAGCCACAACAACAGCAGCAGAGCGAATGAGGAGTGTACTACCTACAGGTCCTCATCTTTGTGGAGCATGTGGCGGTAACCATAAAACCGAAGAATCTAATACCTTTTCTCCTCTAGTCACAAACCAACCCACAAAGAGGTGGTGCCAGGCCTGTGCTTGGAATTATACCCACACCACACAGGAATGTACTCGCATTGCAAGAATGAGACAAGAGCGTGAGCAGCAAAGGGGTGCAGTGGCTCCACAAATGCATCAACAATATACTAATTTTGAACGTAAGCCACCGATGGCATAAAAGCAAGTACGACCTGTACTTGGAGCTCAACCTCCTGCTCCTGGGACTGCTCCTGTGAGGTTTGTTGACTACGACAATTCAAATATGTGTAGAGACTTGGTAAACCCAAGCTATGTGGAGGAGGAATATGCATCATATTCATCCAAGGAAAATCTCTTTGAAAGTCCCGCATATCCAAGCCAAGCACTGTCAACGGGGGAACAAAATTCTTTGATGTTCCTAGGCGGCTACCAACCTAGGACTTCAGGCCCCTCGGGTCAATGGCAGCAAAGGAAAGTAGAAGCCAAACTAATGGGCCCCTGTTATGAGTGCGGAGAACCCCATTGGGCTTGTAATTGTCCACATCGCCAAAGGCAAGCAGCTCGATCCAATACAACAGTACCACAGTTTCCACCAATTAAAAGATATTGTCTAGGGTGTTGTGTAGAACACTTTCCAAAGGATTGTTTGCTGAAACCACATGAGGAAGGCACCTCTCAACCAAAGGTCTCACTCAACTTTGTAGAGGTAGTTCCATCGCCACCTTCATCAGAGAATGAGGATGTCGTGCCACTTAGAGTCATGACTAGATCACAGACACGAAATGCCGAAATGCAAACTGATAAGAGACATCTCGAACTAGGGATGCAAAGGCAAATCTAGTGGACAAGACCCTACATTCCAATAGAAAAAGGACCACTAGGAGGAAGAAGAACCGCAACAAGCAAACTAAGAGTGCATCCACTAGTTCTCAAGAAGTCTCTAAACAAAACATGAAGGATCAAGCTTTTACATCCCAAGAAGTGCATGGGGAGCATCAACCTCAACCTTAGATTGGAAGGAGATTCGTGAGCTCACCTGGAGAGGACAACCATTATTCATGGAAGTGTTCTCAACTAATACAGCTAAACCAAGAGAGATAGCCTTTCTTGGAGAAACTGTTGCTCCTCCCCTACGAGAGTTCATTAGAGAGGGACCCTCAACATCAAAGTGGACCACTGCAAGTAGCCCAACTCTAGCACCATGATATTATCCTACACCAAAAGTGAGACCAAAGATCACACCAAAACAATGTTTCTCTCACTATGACAATCAGAGGGTAGGGGAGCCAACTCGGCCTCCCATAAATGCACCTCCTGAAATGCGGGTAACAAGATCTTTGGAGAGGGTTGGTGAGGCAGGTAATAGGGGACCCACACCAATTTGGGATGCATATGGACCACCTTACCAAAGAGAGGAACCACTGAGAGTGAGAGGCCGTAGGCCCGATGATGAGTATTCAAGATGAGTAAGGCCATCAACTCTTCAGAAATTGGTAAAGAAGTACGAAGGGTCAGGAGATCCATATGACCATGTAGCAGCATTTAGGCAAGCAGCTCGAGCTGAGCAAGTGACAAGCATACGTAAATTGAAGGATTTGAGCTCACTCTTGAGGGAAAGGCCCTTGCTTGGTTTCAGGCACTAGAGGCTTCAGACAAATCTTCTTTACAAGTTTTGGAAGAGAGATTCATTACTGCTTTTTCCTTGATGGGGATTCACCATGACACAATAGCAAACATCCACTCTTTCAAGCAAGGCGAGACTGAGAGTGTTAGAGACTGTGTAAATAGGATGAAGCAGTACATTAATCATTGCCTAGAAGATGAGAAGCCCACCCAGAGTCGATTAATTTCTCTCTTCTTCTTAAAAGGACTAAAAATTTCAACACTGCACACACATCTCTATGCAAAGAAGCATACAAATTTCAATGAGTGTTGCCATGATGCTATGGATTTCACAGATAACTTCAAATTCCAAGATGGTACTGGCCCTGCGGTGCAACCTAGAGATCAGTGTTGGGTGATGACCAAAGTTCAGGGTCTATCGCACTAGTAAATCCAGACCAAATAGCTAACCTAGTACTAAGGAGATTGGGACAAACCTATCGCCCACCCATGCAGTCACAACAACAGCAGCGAATGAGGAGTGTACTACCTACAGGTCCTCATCTTTGTGGAGCATGTGGCGGTAACCATAAAACCGAAGAATGTAATACCTTTTCTCCTCTAGTCACAAACCAACCCACAAAGAAGTGGTGCCAGGCCTGTGCTTGGAATTACACCCACACCACACAGGAATGTACTCGCATTGCAAGAATGAGACAAGAGCTGGAGCAGCAAAGGGGTGCAGTGGCTCCACAAATGCATCAACAATATACTAATTTTGAACGTAAGCCACCGATGGCACAAGAGCAAGTACGACCTGTACTTGGAGCTCAACCTCTTGCTCCTGGGACTGCTCCTGTGAGGTTTGTTGACTATGACAATTCAAATATGTGTAGAGACTTAGTAAACCCAAGCTATGTGGAGGAGGAATATGCATCATATTCATCCAAGGAAAATCTCTTTGAAAGTCCCGCATATCCAAGCCAAGCACTGGCCTCAACCGGGGGAACAAAATTCTTTGATGTTGCTAGGCGGCTACCAACCTAGGACTTCAGGCCCCTCAGGTCAATGGCAGCAAAGGAAAGTAGAAGCCAAACTAATGGGCCCCTATTATGAGTGCGGAGAACCCCATTGGGCTTGTGATTGTCCACATCACCAAAGGCAAGCAGCTCGATCCAATACAACAGTACCACAGTTTCCACCAATTGAAAGATATTGTCTAGGGTGTTGTGTAGAACACTTTCTAAAGGATTGTTTGCTGAAACCACATGAGGAAGGCACCTCTCAACTGAAGGTCTCACACTCAACTTTGTAGGGGCAGTTCCATCGCCACCTTCATCAGAGAATGAGGATGTCGTGCCACTTAGAGTCATGACTAGATCACAGACACGAAATGCCGAAATGCAGACTGATGAGACACCTCGAACTAGGGATGCAAAGGCAAATCTAGTGGACAAGACCTTACATTCCAATAGAAAAAGGACCACTAGGAGGAAAAAGAACCGCAACAAGCAAACTAAGAGTGCATCCACTAGTTCTCAAGAAGTCTCTAAACAAAACATGAAGGATCAAGCTTTTACATCCCAAGAAGTGCATGGGGAGCATCAACCTCAACCTGGGCCTAGTGCTAAAAACAAGATAAGGCTAGTACAACCAAGGATAGTTCTGTTGGGGATTCTGTTTTTGTGGATAAGGTGAACGAGACTCCAGATGCCATCATTGATGCTCATAGAAGTCGTATTGCAGCTTTATCTGAGCTACCCAAGAAGCTTCAAGAATACCCAAACCCTCGTGAGGAGAAGATCAATCTAACTGTACATCAGCAACTCATTAGGGAAGCTCAATCAATACTTGAGAGCCCACCTCCACCTATCCCTCGGGGCCCCACCTCTCTTAAGCCAACATTAGAAACCATACCAGAAGTGTCATCAAGTTGGGAAATGAAAAGTGAGCTGATCTCACAAGCTCATAGCGAGAAGTCTACACCAATTGACACCCCATTGAAAGAAGGCATTCTACCACCACCTAGTCTTGCCTTCCCATGCAATGATGAAGTTATTGATGCTAAACGAGGACATGGCAAATGAGATGTGGGTAGCAGTTCATGAGAAAGGTAATGAGAATATGTCCTCTATTATTTCACCTCCCTTCTCTGAAGTGGATTTTACCAGGGGCACAGAAAACAACTTTAGATGCCCAGGCATCCAGGAGGAAGTTCAAACAATTGTTTCTCCTAGAAGTAAGCATACAATGAAAACCTTACCATCTTATTTGGGAGAATATGAGAACTGTTCTCAGACCTTGAGGATACCCTCCATGCATAGAAGGTTGACAAAGGAGATGGATATGGGTATCGTGCAAGCTATTTTGTCAGCACCAGTGGCTTGTACCTTACCTTTGCTTGATTTGATAAAGCTTTGACCAGAGTTGTGGAATGATATTGCCACATGTTTGTCAAAGCAGGTATTGCTACAAAAGGGTCACCATCAATGTACTATACACCCTGAGACAAAGCATGTTATGCCAGTTCCTATCAACAAAGTAGGAAAATTTTATGAGGACGATCAGGGAAATGCTACCCTCCCATTAGAAGTGCGAAAAGTTGCCTCAACTGCAATACTTGATAGTGGTGCAGGAGTGGGCATTGTGACAAGGTCCATTTGGAAAAAGTGGGGCAAACCAGCTATTAGGAGTACAAGGATGCGCTTGCAGCTAGTAGATGGAGGCTTCTTAGAACATCCCATTGTGTTGCTAGAGAACATATTGGTCACCACATGTGGGATTGAATATGAGCACACATTTGCAGTAGTGGATTTTTGAAAGCATCCAAACTATGAAGTGATATTGGGTAGACCTTTCATGCGACAATTTCAAATGATTCAAGATTGGGTATACAATTATTTGTACCTCCGACATGATTCTGTCATCACAAGGGTCAACCTAAAGAATCACTCATATCGTGATGTAACGCGGTCTCCAATAGATGAGTTTGATTCTGCTTCATCTAAGGGCTCAAGAGTTACATTGTCAGATGGGCGAGAAGATCTGTGGATGTGTGGAGCCTCATGTAAGGATTTCAACATTGAAAGACTTAAGGGTAATCGTGTGTGTATCAAATGAGGCATACATTCCACAACCCTTCCCTGAGCACTTAATTGATCTCCTAGAATGGAGTCATGTCCTTGCAACATTATCAACATGTGCTTTACCTAAGCCAATTCAATTTTGTGACTCAGATGGATATGACATTATTCCTATACGAATGGTACAACCACGTGACCTTCTAGATGATTCGTACTATGGGGATGCATCCACAACAGCACTGCATGTAGAGGAAGTCTCAGTGGAGGATTTAACACTCGAATCTGCTAATGATGCTGATAAGAAAGATGGATGGGACTCTGATTTTGATGATGATGTGATAATCCCTGAGGAAGAGTTAGGAAAGGCACGCCTACTCTTGAGAGGAAGGGAGGTTCAAGTAGAGATCCCTCGAAGCCGGCCTAAACATAAATGTTGTAAGAGCCATAAGAGAATCCGTAAATAAGATGAGAGGGAACGACGTGAGAGAATACAAAAAGAAAACGAGGAGTTTAAGAATGAACACTCTCGACCACCACCTCACTTCTCAGGAAAGAATGGATATCTATACTATGTCCAAGCACAAGATAGTATCAAAGACCAAGTAAAATGATCAGATGGATTCCAACTAGGAGAAAAGCTAAAAACTGTTAGCAAACATTGCAAAAAAACAAAGAGACCAAAACAAAAACTCAAGTCTCAAACCGATTCAAAAGAGAGTGTCGGAAGTGCAAAGATAAAGGTTGAACGAAAAACTCTGATGCAAGATTGCAAAAGAGAGCTCAAAACCGCATGGTCTTCAATTAAAGATGACTCAAGTGGACAAGACAAGATCTCAATGTTCCCCCCAACTTCACACAGAAGATCGGAAGATTGTTCTTCAACAGCCCATGGGACAAAAGCCAAGCATGCCATGGGTTTCATATGATGGTCCAAAAGATGCAAAAAAATTTGATATTGCTGAGCCAGGAAAAGAGCCTCGCTGTGTGGATTGCCACTTTGCTTGGAGTTATAAAGACCTCAAAGGAGTTGATCCAAGCATATGTCAGCATACAATTCCATTGCAAGAGGATGCAAAGCCTTCCAACCAACGTCCTTATACTTACAACGAGAATTTTGCATGAAAGATAAAAGAAGAAATAGACAAGCTCTTAGAGGAAAAATTTATCTATGAGATTGAACACACTGAATGGGTCTCCCCTGTTGTAGTGGTGCCCAAGAAAAATGGAAAACTTCGAGTATGTGTAAACCTCAAGAAGGTAAATGCAACTACTGTACGTGATCATTACCCACTTCCAATCACGGATCATGTTTTGGAACGTGTTGCAGGGAAAAAGGCATATAGTTTCGTGGATGGATTCTCCAGTTACAATCAAGTGTCAATTGATCCGAAGGATCAACACAAGATAGCCTTTGCTACTGAAGATGGCATCTTTGCCTATCGTGTTATGCCATTTGGTCTAACAAATGCACCTGCAACCTTTCAGTGGTTAATGAGTCATATATTCAAGGAGTACCTTAGGCTGTTTCTTGAGATCTTCATCGATGATTTATGTGTTCACTCACAAGAGTGTGATGATCATATAGAACACCTCAGACTTGTGTTTCAAAAGTGTCAAGTTTATCATATATGCTTGAATCCTGACAAGTGCAAATTCATGGTAAGACAAGGGAAGATTTTGGGCCATATTGTTTCTCGCAATGGTATTTCAACAGATATGGATAAAATTGATGTCATTGTCTCATTACCTCGGCCTATCAACCCTAAAGGGGTACAAATATTCATGGGACATTGTGGCTATTATCGTCGATTCATCTACATGTACGCTGTCCTAGCCAAACCATTATATGCTCTTCTTATAAAGTTTAATTGGATTGACGAGTGTGAGGAATCCTTTGAAAAGTTGAAGCAAGCATTAGTGTCTACACCCATCTTACGGGCACCAGATTGGAACCAAATCTTTTATGTCCATATTGACTTTGCAATTGGATGTATTTTGGCTCAATCGGGAGAACATAATAAGGATTTCCCAATCTTATATGCTAGTCGGACAGTTGAACAATGCTGAGAAGAATTATACCACAACAGAAAGAGAAGGTTTGTCCATGATATATCTAGTGAAAAAGTTTCGCCATTACCTCTTGGCAAACAAATTTATATTTTTTGTGGACCATCAAGCACTGCTATATTTGGTAAATAAGCCTTGTGCAACTGGAAGGATTGTGAGGTGGTTTGTCATCCTTCTTGAGTTTGATTTTGAAGTGGCAGTCCAAAAAGGAACAACTCATCTTAGGGCAGATCATTTGTCCTTGTAGAGACAGCTCCTAAATGGTCTGAACCCATCTTAGAAATTTTGACAAGTGAGCAGATACAACTAGCGGGTCCTAATGTGGACCTATGGCAACCATTCAAGTTAATCTCAGGGAGATTATATCGTCAGGGTAATGATGGAGTGTTGCGGCTTATACCTAACCCTGACCAATATGAGGAGATCTTGGAATGGGCACATGAGGGTATTGGTGGAATCCATGCATCAGCTACTACTTGTGTGCGACGTATAACTCAGGATGGGCAATGGTGGCCTACCATGCATGCGGATGCTGAAAAATTTGTTAGTAACTGTGCTTCATGTCATATTCAACAACCAATTCATAATGTCACATTATTCCAAATTTCAACTACACCAAGTTGGAGTAAGTATATTATGGATTATCTTCAGCATGGTCATACTGATCGGACAATTCCGAAATATTGAAAGCATGCTATTGAAGTTGAAGCGACCAACTATATGCTGATAGAGGGCCAACTCTACAAAAGGGGCAAGGATGGCAACTTATACATGTGTGTATGTGAAGCTGACTACTTGAAAATCTTGACTCATGCACATGCAAGTGTTGGGGGTGGACACTTTTCGGGCAATACCACAGCTAAGTTGATTAGGTGGTCTAGGCTTTGGTGGCCAACCTTACAAATGGATGCCGAAGAATATTTAAAACGTTGTGACGATTGTCAAAGGACCAAACCTCCCATCACAAAGGACAATATGCCATTGCGGCCTATGTTAAGCACACGTGCTTTTTCCAAATGGGGTATTGATTTTGTCGGTCCCATTAAACCTCCAGCTTGTCACACGCATGCCGAATATATTATAGTCGCAAACTGACTATTTGACCAAATGGGTAGAGGCAAAGGCTACAGTAAAAAATGATGCCAGAACCATAGCCAAGTTCTTGTATGAGTACGTGTTTACACGCTATGGCTTACCTATTGAAATCGTTAGTGATCAAGTTGTGCACTTTGTGAATGAGGTCATAGAGTTTTTACTTTAAGAATTTATGGTAACAAGCATTCTACACCCTATCATCCCCAGACCAATGGTCAAGCTGAGAGTACTAACAAGATTCTCTGCACAGCACTCACAAAGATTGTTGAGGAACATAGGACTGATTGGGAGCAAAAGTTGCACTCAGTTCTTTGGGCATATAGGACAGCCTATAAAACATCTGTGGGCACAACCCCATTTGAGCTTGCTTTTGGGCTAGATGCAATTCTTCCCATTGAATTTCTTGTACCTACTCTACGAGTTGCTAAACAATTGGACTGGACTAGTCATGAGCTTTCTCAACGCATTGATGAATTGGAAAAGCTTGATGATACCTGCTTATTGTCGGTAATGGAGATGTATGTCGAAAAGAGGAGACAAAAGCAATGGTATGATCGAAATGTAACAACTGGCCGATTCAAAAAAGGGAACCTTGTGCTCTTGTACACACTTAAGAAGCATAAGCGAAAGCTCAAGAAACGTGGCCTAGGACCGTTTGTGATTAATGAGCTTACTCCTAGTGGTGCAGTGCGTTTAGAGACACTAGAAGGTGAGCAAATGCCTAACTTCATTAATGGAAGTCTTCTCAAGAAATACAATGAACCATTAACTAAAGCCATGCTTCAACAAATGCATGATGCCCACACACGGAAAGAAGCACATGACCTACTTAAACGTCAGGCTCAAGAAGAAACTAAAGCTAGAGATGCAAAAGCCAAGGAGCATCGCAAGGCTTCTGTGTTGACCTTACAGTTGGCTACTGATGAACAACATGTCGATCCTTTCAATATTCACGTGTGTTTTTATCTTCATGAGACTACCTACTTTGTCTCTGCCTTAATTGACTCTGGTGTAGATTATAATGTTCTCTCATTTGACACATGGGTAGTTTTGGGACAACCAACACTTGTGCACATTCCTATTGACTTCTTCTCAGGTGAAGATAACCCTATAGAGGGAAAATGTGTCATTATGATGTCCATTCAGGATCACCAGATGTCAGTTCCCTTTTATGTGGCTAGTAAGTCCAAGGCAGTGGTGGTAGAGGTTGTTCTTGGTCGATCATCATGGTTAAGTGCTACGAATTGTTCATTAGACTGGAAGTATAGACAATATAAATTGCAAATTGATTCTGATTGCATCTTGGGATCTGCTGCTCCACGAGTTTTATCATGTCAAAAGGGTGGTAGTTCTACCTTACACAACCCACTTTCAACATCTGCTCTTCAAGCTCCAAGACAAATGATGTGGATAATCGATGAGTCCTTAGGTGAGGGCCATGGCTGGCATGTTCCAACTACTCTAGTCACTGCTCAAAGAAGGCCAGGCAAGAAGGAATTGTCAATTTGGCTACCCAAAGATGCGTACAAACTTATACCATCTAGCCTAGTTGCTAAACCTCCTAAAAAGCATATCTTTTCCAAGCCTAAGCCTCACATTGTTACTCATTGGGTCCCAAAGCATGTTCTTAAAGCACAACGCTATTATGAGGGTGCAACAGCACTTTGGCTTCCCAAATGCCATGGTTTGCTAGAGCCAGAAGAGAGTATCAATAAGATTCCAAAAGCCACTCTTGGTTTTTCATATCAGTGGGTGCAAAGGAAATCAACACAACCTCTTCAAGATAGGATAGGTGGTTTTGATAGCACCTACAAATCTCCTTGTGTTGACCTTCCCAAAACATGTATTGAATCACCAATTGTCCCAACTTCTCCTTGTTACACACTTCCACCATCAACTTGTGTACCTAAGACAAATCAGACTTTACATGAGTCTCCTTTGAGCATAGATTCTAGCACTTCATTGCCTAAATCCTCTTATCTTGCTCAAATTCCTCGACAATTGCTATCCTTCCCACCTCTTAAGAAGGACATACCCAAAACCAAAGATAAGGCATTAACATTACAATTGAAGCTCTTTGGTAGATTAGTGTTTGAATAGTCTCACTTTTACTAATGTGGTTCCTTCTGCCTTTACAGGATTGTGTTCTTTTTAAGATGATCTTATCTACATTGTTTTGGATAGGGATTGTAATGATGGATATGAGTGTATAAAGTTTGAAGTTTCTAAATTTCATTGTTCTACGCCCAGATACCTCCTGATGGATACTTGGCGAGATACATGTCCACCATGCATTGACCCTGATAATACTCAACCTAAACATGTCCACCATGCATTGACCCTGATAGTACTCAACCTGAACATCGCGGGGGTTATAGTGCTCCTCCTTTTCAAACTCATTCTAGGTACTTTTATGCTCCCTTAGGTGAAATTTGCTGTGGGTATCACTTTGTCACTTTATTCTATATCAACAACATCATCCATTTCCACATTATCAAGAGTGTGCATGACTCGTATTATAGGGGAAGCTTCACACATTTGTTGGCTATGCCGCTCTTACTTTCGACGATATGGCACAGGCTTAATGAAACAAATTGTGGGAACTACACCCCAACGCCATAACCTTCTTGATCTGAGAGTACCAGAACGAGGACCAAATCAACGTAGATTACCTAAGGAGGTTCAAGCACAACAATGGAGGGATACATGCATAAATGACTTGCAACCACCTATCTTGCAAGCCCTCCTTCCCCCAGCCTCGACATGTCAATTTTGAATCACTATATGAGTACCTATATATTGAGCAATTCCAAAATCGGAATTGTCTACTTAACCTTCCCATAGAACCAATGCCATATTTTAGTGAGGAAGCACTCCTTCCTCTACCACCTTCTCCAGAGGCCGGCTTTTGCACAGGGTTGTCCTTGCATCCTGAAGTGATTGATAGCATCTTTCCAGCAGAAGTGGACACGGATATACCGCCAGTGCAAGGATAAGTTCATCAACTCCACAATAAGATCAACAAGCCAGGGCACTTTTCTCCCACTGGGTTTTTCCCCTCGGCTATATTCGGTGATGGGCACCAATAACAAATTTTATTCTTTTCTTTTCTTGTTTGTTAATAAGACATTTTGCAGAGATCTCAGCTAAACAAGAGCATACAAACACGCTCCAACAGTCCACCTACCGTGCACACAAATTAGGAAGGGGGGAGACATGCAATGCCTACAAAGAGCAAAGAGAAGCACTTTGCACATCAGCAATGCATCAAGACAAACGCGCCACATCACCGAGCACTACAACAGGTGTATTCAAATCATAATCTTTTGTTCTTTATGTGCTTTTCACTTTTGCATATATTGTTTGCATGCTCACAAACAGTTGGCTGGTTTAAGTTTTAAATTAGTTTTTACTATGTGGTGAGTGATTTCTAGATTCTTAGAGGACTTAGTAGAAGGTATTTCTATTTGAGGACGGTGTAAGACATATACCAATGGAGTATGCCAAGTTCTTATGCTCTAGAAGTATATTAGTTATCCCTAGTGGTAGCTATCTCTTAGGTATGGGCTAGGTGCTACGATAAACAGAAATTTACGAACCACATGCCCTAAAAAATATATAGAAGTGACTTAAGACATGATGTGTCTACGGCCATGTGGAATGCTTGGTAGGACCTTGGGTTGTTTTAGCACCTTGGGGCCGATGCCTTGGTTTCCATGGGCTAAACACTGACGTTTAAAAGATTAAGAAGAAGACCTACAAGGACTCTATCGCCTTGATAGATGCTGGTAGGACTCTTGGGTACATTATGGGCCCTCGAGACCGATGCCCTCACCTTCATCGGGTACTCCTTATGTCAAAAAGAAAGAAAAGGGTCTGTCGCCCTTGAGATACTTAGCGGCCTTTAGATTCTCTTGGCGGAGGTCTCTTGGCCATTGCTTGGGTCTCATTGGGATGGAACCTTCCTCTTTATCAAGCTAAAAATAATAATTCTCTTTAATCTTCTGCTCTTTACACACAAAAAAAAAGAAAAAAAGAAAAAAAGAAAAGAAGAAAAGAAAGAAAGAAAGAAAGGTCCAATCACCATGGCTTATATTTAGAAGTAGGGTTGCCACTTAGGAATAACTTAAACACTTGTAGGCAATTGAGACTGCAATCATAACCTGCGGTGTACAAGCACACTTGCCTTTGCATAGAACAACCTACCACTTAGTCTCACTTTGACTAGTCTTTACTCAATTCTTTTAGCACTCTTTAAAACTCTAATCGGCCTTTCACTTGCATGCGCACGTGTGAGATTGTCATTACTGGTTTTTTTTCAATAAAAGGCTTTACTTATCTTCCATTGTTTTTTGCAGCTTTTGTTTCTACCATGCCCGAGGACGTGCGCGATTTAGGAAGGGGGGAATGTTCCACGGGAACACTCACGGGAACACCGATTATGGAAGGAGGCCGGAAGCAATTAATGCGAGAGAGCGGGATTGTAGCCATGGGAACACAAAGACGCACATAATTTTTCCATATTTTTGTGCCGAAGTGCAATGTAAATCGTTTTAGGCCAATGGGGGTTCTAAATGAGAGTTCTAAGTGTATTAAGCAAGGCTCACTTATGGGGTTGTCCGCCCATGTGTGAAAGAGGCCTAGGGTTAGGGTTAGTGACATCTCTATAAAAGAGATGTTAGCTAAAGAAAGAGGACGTTTTTGGCCATTCTCATAAGCTATTGAGTGAAGCTCTTGAGCTCTCAAGCTATGGCAACTCTCTAACTCTCTCTCTATTGTACTCTAACGAGCATCAAGCTCCAATGAGTATAGCTCCACTTCTTTCTCTTAATCTGTTTTAGCATCATTGAAGTAGATTAATCTATGATTAGTTGAATGCTTCTTTCTTTCTCTTGTGTATGCATGCTTGTAGTGTGTGTGTGTGTAGTCTCCATTGATGCAAGCTCTTGCCCACTTCATTGGCAATGAGTTATTCATGGATAGACTCTCTCTATGAGCTTGTGGGTTTGTGAATGTTACATTCTATGCTTGCTTAAGCTTGTGGGTTAGTAGATGCACACTTATGGGTTTGTTGGCATTAGGGAAACTAAGATTTAATCAATGTTTGAATGGGATTAAGAGATTGCCATGCATTGCTTGTTCTCTTGATTAGTGTAGTGGGTTTAAGGGATTGAGAGATTGATTGAGGTGTTGAATGGTTGAATCGTCAAGTGGTGGTTCGTGTATGTGAGCTCTCCCGCAAGGGATAAGCCTTTATGCACTAATCAGGTCGAGTCCTCGGATTGACATTGTGTTTCTCAACACATTTGTTGATCGATAGTACTCTATGAGCACTATATTGCACGGTAGAGAGAACCGCTCTTTAGATTCCTTTATAAAGATTTGATTGGGTTTTTGCCCGGGTACCGAGGAAAAGAGTTCCCAGGCTCCCTAGCCGACGATTCATACAAAAATCAAATAGGCATACCACATTACCATTTATAACAAATTCAACTGACTTTAAGACAATCCTTGAATAAAATCATAATATTTTCGATCATCATTTTCCAAAATTCCAAGTCTATTGTATTACAAAAACGCATCATCTGAACTCTCCGTTGAAGACCAGCTGGCCAACCAACGAGATCCAGTATCAAATTTTTGTTCCCAAAAACCTTTTCTTTTTGTCTATCAGATATCTTCCTCGACATACGCCTGGGTGTCCTAGCAACAACCGCGAGCCCGTGCATCACCTGGTCAGAACCCTCTAGGATCCTCCTTAGGTGTCCTCGCACTTCACTCAAGGACTGCTTTGTCGGCCCTCGCCCATCGTACCCGAAGTGCACCATTTTAACCGTACCAAGGCTGGTCAAGACCTCGGCAGGCTTTACCGCCGGGCGACGTCCCTTGACGACTCCCCCCTAGCTGTTCCAACGAACCTCCTTTAGAAAAACATAAGCCAAATGCTTCCTTGTTGGAATTAGGGTTGCAGGAAAGCACACAAAGCTTGGAGAAGAAGAAGCAAGAATGCACACAACACACAATGTATTAGATTATGTCAATGTACAAAAGATAAGTTAGCCCTAGAATGATGGGCGTATATACAAGCCGGGGGAAAAAACCTCCTAAAGAGGGAAAAAGTGCCCCGACGGTCCTAAGTGTGTTCACACACATCACTGCCTATATATATATGGCAACAAATCCTCCCTGGGAGTGATGGTGTGAACGAGAGCTGGCACTCATATATAGGGGAGTGCCATGCCCGAAGTAGATCAGTCCACAAAGGGGAACAAGTCCAAAGCTTTGCGGAAAGCTTCGAACTTCTCACGAGGAAGTGCCTTTGTGAAAAGATTGGCGAGGTTGTCTTGTGTTGGCACATAGGCCAAGCTGATCTCTCCTGCTGAGAGTCTCTCCCTGACATAGTGATAATACACCTCAATGTGCTTTGTGCGAGCATGAAAAACTGGGTTTCTCGCAACTGCCAATGCGCTCTGACTGTCAGTGAAGATAGAGGTGGTAGACTCCTGTCCAACACCCAAGTCAGCCATAAGCCGTCTGAGCCACACACACTCAACCGTAGCTGTGAATTCTGCCCTGTACTCAGCTTCACAACTAGAAGTGGCCACAGTAGGTTGCTTCTTGCTCAACCAAGATATGCATGAGCTATCGAGCATGAAACAAAAACCACTTGTGGACACTCTTGTGTCATAGCAACCAGCCTAATCTGAGTCCAAAAAAGCATGCAAATCTGGTTGCCGGCAACAATCCCCCCTTGCGATAAAACAACCCAAGATGTATGGTGCCACTCAAGTAGCGAAAGATGCGTTTAACTGCCTTCCAATGCTGAGACCCTGGGCTATGCATAAACCTGCTCACCTGTGAGACTGCAAACTGAATGTCCGGCCTCGTCATGCATACATAGATGAGGCAACCAACAGCTGTCTGATAGAGTGTGACATCAAAGTGATCTCCAGCATCATGAAGACTCAACTTCAAACCTGTCTCCATTGGAGTAGCAATAGGCTTGTAGTCTTCAAGGCCAAATCTCCGTAACAATGTCTCAATATACTTTGTTTGACACAAAGCAATACCTCCATCACACTATTTAAACTGTATCCCCAAATAATGATGCAAATGCCCCAAATCTGACATCTCAAAAGAGGCATTCAAATCGGCCTTAAAATCAGCAATATGACTCTCATTTGGTCCTGTGAGTAGCATGTCATCGACATAGAGAGCAATGATTAGATGTACATCATCCACACGTTTAGCATACAAAGTGCTTTCTGTTGGACTATTCTGAAAACCATGTGCAGTCAAATATGCATGTATTGTTGAGATATCGAGCTCGTCTAGTGAGGCGGTGGACACTGATGACCCGCCTAGGGGATAGGCCCCACACTTACACCACTGGCATGGTTGGTGAGATCTTGGGTGATATGCGGCCAGTGGGATGACAGGCTGTGTGACAGCCATTCTAGAGACTGGCATAGTTATAGCACCACCTCATTTAGTCGGGTTCACACTATAGAGAACCCGTGTATGTATTGGTTGAGTACCTTTCATATTATGAGTACTCTTATTCTTGTATATGGTGTGTTGAGTGTTGAGTGAAGAAGGAGAAGATTTTCAGCCTCTCACCTTGTGTGTTCTCTATTAGGGTTTTGTGAGTGTGTGTGTGCTTGCAAGAGCTCAAGCTCTCTTCCCCCCTGCATCTTTTCATGGTATCAAAGCCTGGTTTGTGCTAAGGGCTGAGCTGCAAGCAAGAGAACCACAAGAAGCGGTACGAGGGTAAGAGCTGCAACTACTCTTCCCTATTTGTGTTGGTGACTACACCCTTGTCGGGAGCTCTACGGGAGGCACCGGCAACGATCTCTGATTGAGGAGCTTTCTTCGCGGGAGTAAAGCTACAGGGCAACTATAATGTCCTATCGAAAAAAAATTTCTGGGCCGAAATCGCGTTTCGGGCACGTCTGGACCTCCGTTTTTCAGAAAGCATGCGATTTCGAGCACTGCGGGTAAGTCGTCGATTCTCTGCAGAACTCTATTTTAAGAACTGCAGGAAGATAGATTGACTGTGCAGACACTGTGGGTGCTGCAAGAGGTCAACAGTTGCCATTGGGTGTATGTATGCACATTGAAGTCACTGGTTGTGACATTTGAGAGTACTACAATACCGCTATGCAGAAAATACAGCAGTTTGTGCAGAAAAACCAGAGTGCAGTTTCTGGTAAAATTGTGTGTTTGGCAAGATGACAAATGATGGGATAACTCAGATTGTGGCTGAGAAGCTTGATAAGAATAACTTCCATGCTTGGAGGTTCAGGTTGACGAATTTCTTGATGGGAAAAGGCTATTGGGACTACATAGAAGGTGAGCATGAAGAGGCACCGGAGATACCAGCCGACTGCTGCTGCAGATGTGAAAGAGTTTAAAGACTGGAATCAAGGAGCCAGGAAAGTTATGTATTGGCTCTCCATTAGTATACAAGACACCATGATTGGGCACATTCAGGATGCCAAGAAGAATCTGGTTTCAGTTGGCCAGATGATTGAGCAGGGTTTGCAGGTTCGGTTTAACCCTGATGGTTGTTATGTTGAAGACTTTAAAGACAAGTGCAGGTTGGTTGCAAAAGGCAACAGAGTGGGCAGAATGTTTACGTTGAATGTAGACATGCCTGAAATGAGTGCTGCGATGTTTGCAAATGGTTCAGGAATTGTTGCAGACACAGACATATGGCATAAAAGAATTGGACATGTGAATGTGCAGAGATTGAAGTCTATGCAGACTAAAGGAATTGTGATAGGGCTACCAAAATTTAAAGTGGAAGGTATGCAGAAAATATGTGAAGCATGCAAATTTGGGAAGCAAACAAAGCATGTGTTTCCACGTAATAGATATGTGAGCAGAAATGCACTAGATGTTGTAAATTCATATGTATGGGGCCCTACGAAGACCATATCTATGGGAGGCTGCAGGTATTATGTGACTTTCATTGATGACCACACAAGGAAAGTGTGGGTATATTTTATGAAGGAGAAGAGTGAGATGTTCACTCACTTTCAGAATTTCAGAGTTTTGGTTGAAAAGCAAACAGGGAAATATGTAAAGTGCCTAAGGTCAGATGGAGGGGGAGAGTACTTCTCCAATGAGTTCTCTGAATTTTTGAAGAAGAATGGTATTCGGAGACAGTTTACATGCAGATACACTCCGCAACAAAATGGAGTTGCTGAGCGAAAAAACAGGCACATTGCTGAGATTGCACGAGCATTGATGGAAGAGAAGAATATGCCGCATAGCTATTGGGCTGAGGTTGTTTCTACAGCAGTATACATCATGAACAGGACTCCGACTGTAGCCATACATGAGAGGTTTACTGGCAGAAAACCAGATTTGTCTCATCTGAAAGTCTTTGGATGCATTGCATATGTGCATGTGCCAGATGAGCTGAGAACTAAGCTGGATCCGAAAGCTGAAAAATGTGTGTTTATTGGATATTCCCTTGAGCAAAAGGGATACAAGTGTTATAACCCTGCTACACGTGAGTTGAGGGTAACCAGGGATGTTGTCTTTGATGAGATGAGCAGCTGGTATGCTGCTGAAAAAGAAGGTGTGGGGGCTGATGTGAGTGGAAGTGTGGTTGCACAGAATGCAGGTCAGCAATCACAGTCTTTGAGTGGACCAGGAGAGTCCTCATCTAGTGGGTCTGTTGATAGACCATGGAGTGGCAGGCTGCGTCATAATACCAGTCCTTCAAATGTGATTAGTACATCACATAAAGGAAAAGAGAAAGTGGTTGAGCCCCTTGGTATGCCTGACATTTCTGCAGGGCATTCTTATGTTGATGGAGAGTCTAGTGGCTTAGATATGAGCCTTGATGAGGAGCTTGGATCCCAGCTATGAGAACACCTGGTGTAAAGAAGGCTATGGAAGCCATGAATGAAAAGCTGTGAAGATCTGGGAGAGTGAAAAATCCTGTGCAGAGATTTACCTATGATGGTTATGTGGCACATCACTATGCATATATGGCAAAGGTTGTGCAGGTTGTTGAGCCCACATGCATTGATAAGGCTGTTGGAAATGTGTGTTGGGAGAAAGCTGGATGAGGAGATGGATGCACTATATGGAAATGAAACTTGGGATTTAGTGCAATTGCCTGAAGGCAAGAAAGCCATTGGATGCAAGTGGGTGTACAAAGTAAAACATAACAGTGATGGAAGCATAAACAGGTACAAGGCTAGATTGGTAGCCAAAGGGTATGCGCAGACATATGGCATTGATTATGAGGAAATTTTCAACCCAGTTGCCAAGATGGCAACAGTGAGAGTTGTGATAGCAGTGGCTGCATCAAAGCAATGGTCTTTACATCAGATGGATGTAAAGAATGCATTCTTGCATGGGGATTTGCAAGAAGAGGTGTATATGTTGGTTATGGGATGTGGGTCACCCCGAGCATGTTTGCAGGTTGAAGAAAGCCTTGTATGGCTTAAAACAAGCACCAAGAGCATGGTCTGACAAGATTTCTGAATATCTTGTCACTATTGGCTTTCATGTAGCCAATGCAGATTTCTCGCTGTATGTGAGACATGGTGATAGAGGGGTTGTGCTTGTTGTCATCTATGTAGATGACGATCTCATTACGGGGGACCATGATGCAGAGATCTTTGATGTAAAGATCTTGCTTAGACAGAAGTTCGAGATGAAGGATTTGGGGGAGCTCAGATATTTCTTGGGCATTGAGGTGATTAGGTCACCACATGGTATTGGATTACTGCAGAGACAGTATGGCTTGGACATGTTGTCCAAGTATGGTATGACAGGCTTAAGCCTATTTCTGTGCCATTGGATCAGAATGGCAAGTTGAGTGCAGATTCAGGAGAGATCTTGGAGGATCCTACTATGTATAGGCGCATAGTAGAAAGCTTGATCTATATGACGATCACCAGACCAGATTTGAGCTATGCTGTTGGGTTGGTGAGTCAGTTTATGCAGGTTCCACGGAAACCGCATTTGGATGCAATGAGACACATACTGAGGTATGTGAGGTCTACTTTGCATTGTGGATTATTCTATGAGACTGGGACAGAGATATGTGTACATGGGTACACAGATGCTGATTGGGCTGGTAGTATCTCAGATAGAAGATCTACCAATGGATTCATGTTTTCTTTGGGGAGTGCTGCTATGACTTGGAGCAGTAAGAAGCAGCCTACGGTTGCTCTATCGAGTACAGAGGCCGAGTACAGAGGAGCTGCTATGGCAGCATGTGAGGTAGCTTGGTTGAGAAAGCTACTCGCAGATTTGGGTCTATCAGTGGATAGACAAGTTGTCATTTTCTGTGACAACATTAACAGTATACAGTTGGCCAGGAACCCAGTCTTTCATGCTCATGCGAAGCACATAAAGGTTCACTACCATTTCGTTAGAGAGAAGGTCTTGGCAGGAGACCTTGACCTTGTTTATGTCAGCACAGAGGATCAGGTAGCTGACATCTTCACCAAAGCATTGGGTACAGAGAAGCTCCGCAGATTCAGGGCTTCACTTGTGGTGTACATGAGATGGAGTTGAGCTCGAGGGGGAGTGTTGAGATATCGAGCTCGTCTAGTGAGGCGGTGGACACTGATGACTCGCCTGGGGGATAGGCCCCACACTTACACCACTGGCATGGTTGGTGAGATCTTGGGTGATATGCGGCCAGTGGGATAACAGGCTGTGTGACAGCCATTCTAGAGACTGGCATAGTTATAGCGCCAGCTCATTTAGTCGGGTTCACACTATAGAGAACCCGTGTATGTATTGGTTGAGTACCCTTCATATTATGAGTACTCTTATTCTTGTATATGGTGTGTTGAGTGTTGAGTGAAGAAGGAGAAGATTTTCAGCCTCTCACCTTGTGTGTTCTCTATTAGGGTTTTGTGAGTGTGTGTGTGCTTGCAAGAGCTCAAGCTCTCTTCCCCATGTATCTTTTCATACCAAGCTCATGGAGCTTGTTTTAAACCATATAAAGCCTTTTTCAACCTGCACACTTTGTTTTCCTGCCCTCTTTGAACAAAACCACGAGGCTGCGATACATACACCTCCTCATGCAAATCTCCATTCAAGAATGCAGTCTTTATGTCCAGCTGATGTACATTCCAACCATTATGAGCTGCCAATGCACAAATGCTACGAATGGTAGTCATACGACAAGTGGGAGCAAAGGTCTCATCAAAATCAATGCCCTTTTCTTGAGCATAACCTTTTGCAACAAGTCTAGCCTTATAGCGATCAACACTGCCATCTAGCTTTCGTTTCAATTTAAACACCCACTTACATCCAATGGCCTTTTTACCAATAGGCAAATCACACAAAGACCATGTACCATTCTTCATTATAGCATCATATTCACTTTGCATTGTAGCCAACCAATTTTCTGATTTTTGTGCCTCATCAAATGAAAGAGGTTCTTCCTCTTCACACATACTAGACACAGCCAAAGCATAACAATCTGATGCATAAGAGGCATGCTGCAAACCTGAACGAGTACGACTAGACATAGGTGCATCAATTTTACTATCACGCAAGGTTTGCACCAGCCATTTAGGCATACCTCTAGCCTTCTCATTTTCAACCCTATCTTCACGAATTACATCCTGTAAATCTGCATCAGAAATAGGCTGATGTATGATGTCGTTTGAAATCTGCATAGGCTGAATATTTGCCTCATTAGGACTTATATTTGAATTCCCACCTGTAAACAGAGGCAACAGCGTATCAAATACATCCCGTGAGCTCACACCTGTCTCTTTGGTACATGATAACAAAGGTTGCACAGCATCTTCCACAAAAACAATATCTCGACTAATCAAGATACGCTTTGACTGCGGATGATACAATCTGTAACCCTTGCTCTCAGCACTGTAACCAACAAAAATGCATTTGACAGCCTTATCATCCAATTTTCTGCGTTGTTGCATAGGCACTAAAGCATAGGCCAAGCAACCAAAGACACGTAAGTGACCAATAGAAGGCTTCCTTCCATGCCAAGCTTTGTATGGAGTAATAGACTGCAAGGCCTTAGTGGGACACCTGTTGAGTACATATGCAGCACACATGATAGCCTCAAGCCAAAATGCATGTGGCAAAGCTTGGCTCTTGACCATACATTGTGCCATCTCCATAAGTGACCTATTTTTCCTCTCAGCAACACCATTTTGCTGAGGGGTATACGGCACTGTACATTGGTGTTTTATCCCACGACTAGCCAGAAATGCATCAAACTCTTTAGACATGTATTCCCCCCCTCGATCAGAACGGAGGGTGCCCACATTACAATTGGATACATTTTCAACCATAAGCAAAAACTGTTTGAAGCACAAAAACACTTTGAACTTTGCCTTCAGTGGATATACCCATGCATGCCTTGAGTAATCATCAATGAAAGTCATGAAGTACAAGTGTTTACCAAATGACGGAGTTTGCATACTAGGCCCACATACATCACTATGTACAAGTTGCAATTTGCGATTGGCCTGCACAGAATCATCCTTTGGAAACGCAGAACGTTGCATTTTACCCAAAATACAGCCTTCACAAACATGTTTCAATGGTGCCTCAAGAGGGGGCAATGAAGCAACCATATCAAATTTCTACAAATGCAGCAAACTAGCAAAGTTCAGATGACCAAAACGAGCATGCCATAGTTTTGCATCTGAAACTGCCTTTTCATCAAAAACTGCATTTGCTGAATCTTCCACACACTTGTCATAAGAATTGAGCCTATACAGCCCACGAAACAAGGTGCCAGATACAATAATCGTATCACCAGAAGTCAAATCATGAACAGTACATCTGTCATCCACAAATTTGACTACAAGTCCAAGTCTAGCAAGCGCAGAGACAGACAATAGATTCTTCTTTATCCCTGGCACATACAAAGCATCTGAAAGTGTGAAAGCGCTGCCATTTGCAGCAGTAAGCATAATTTTACCAATGCCCTTCACTGGGTAAGAAGCATTATTGGCACATGTGACAGTATTCCCATTACGGACAGCCTCAAGAGAAGTGAACATATCACGATGCGAGGTAATGTGCTTTGTAGCACCACTGTCAAAATACCATACATGAGAGTCAACAGAAACTGCCAGACATGCATCATGTACAGATGGGTCATACTGGCAATACACGCTAAACGCCCATTCTGTATCCTGCACAACATTTGCAGAATCTGCATTTGTAGAAGCATCCGCTATTGTGGCTGCATTTGACTCTTTCTTCTTTGCCTCTTTAGCCTTTAGCTTAGGGCAATTCTTAATGACATGATCATTTGCCTTACAATAGTTGCACCTAGTCTTTTTCTTGCCTTTATCAAGAGCCTTCTCAGACTTATTGTTGTTACCTGTGGAAGGAGAAGAAGTTGTAGATCTACTAATAGGAGAAGAAACAGTGGAAGGGGCTGCCTTACCACTTCTTCTCTGCTGGGCAGCAATAAATGCCTGATCAACTGCATGCTGCCTAGCCCTGTTTTGCCTAGACTGCGCTTCTTGCAAGAGCTTGTTGACTAAAGTATCATACTTGACCACATCAGGTCTGTCCTCAGTAACAAGTCTCCACGTGGAAGCAAAAGTCTGATATGACTCTGGTAAAGCATCAAGAACAGTCTGCACAAGAGAATGATCAAGAATAATCTCACCTCCAGAAATCAACTGTTCCTTGAGATCTTTAATCTCAGCAAGAAAAACATTCATGTCATCATCTTCCTGCATAATCTTCGATTCCAGCTCTTTACGCAGGTAAGAGATTTTTGCCTCGTTACGACCTGCATACAAACCAGCTAGAATATCCCAAGCCTGTTTTGCTGTTTTAGCTGAACGAATATGTGGGGTGATATTACGTTTGACAGAAAGTGCAATCAAGGCATGAGCCTGCGCATCTTTACCATCCCAACGAGCTTGTTCAGTAGTGGGTAAAGCAGCAGCAACAGTAGAGCTGCTAGAACCTGCAACATCCTCAACAAATCCTACATCCACAGAACCTGGACGTACATCCATACCCTGCACAATGTTCCACGCTCCTTTTGCAACCAAAACATGCTGCATCATGTATGCCCAAAGTGGGTAGTTGCTGTCTCCATCCAGTTTGTCTTCAGCAGACAACATGCGAAATACATCATTGCTGTTATCAGCCATGGCCACTGACTGAAACTGATGCAAAAGCTACCTGTAATGAAGCAAAGACTGAACAGAAGACAACTTGTGCTATGTAGCACGGTCCACAATAGAACACGTATGCCTGTTTTGGAGAAAACTGCACTGTCAAAATTTCTGCACAAAATGACGAAAACACCTGTGCGGAACTTGAAATGCAAAAACGGAGCCCGAAACGACCTCAGATGTAATTTCTGAGAACGAGAAACCCTACGGGCCTGTGTACAGAGTATAGGGACCTGCAAGCGCTCGTGAAAGCTCACCTCAATCGGAGAACGTGAGTCGGAGGGTGCCGACGGCGTAGCCCTGGGAGCCGATGCCTGCTCTGATACCAATTGTTGGAATTAGAGTTGCAGGAAAGCACACAAAGCTTGGAGAAGAAGAAGCAAGAATGCACACAACACACAATGTATTAGATTATGTCAATGTACAAAAGATAAGTTAGCCTTAGAATGATGGGCGTATATACAAGCCGGGGGAAAAAACCTCCTAAAGAGGAAAAAAGTGCCCCGGCGGTCCTAAGTGTGTTCACACACATCACTGCCTATATATATATGGCAACATTCCTCTAGCATTCTGGCGTAAAACAATCCTTTGAATGAAAAATAGAGTTTCCAATGCAAGTGAGATTCTAGTTTGAGATTGGTTCCAAAGACCCTTTTTCCAATAATTTCGAGTTTCAATAATGAGGATCCTTGATCTCTCATGAGGGTAATCTACCCGTCATTTTATCCATTTATCCAACTAGATTCTTGGTGAGATTGGTCAGGGAAAAACTAGATTAGTTCTGGTAGTCTATTCTTTGGATTTAGTAACTGGAATTGGTCACGAAGTTTTTGTCTGATTCAGTTCAAGAGAAGGACAATTAGGTTTAGTGTCCGACCTCACGTAGTCTAACTAAATTCATTCAGTTTAGTTCTACCAGGATTACTTTCAACTAAACATCTAGTTTTTGGGTAAATATCCATTTAGTGATTTTACCAATTCAATTATCCAAGATTTTCTTTTTCCAACATAAATTATCAACCTTAATTCATTAGGTAGAATTATGATGAAAATTCATCTTTTGACATGATAATTTAATTCAAATCCATCTTTTCTCAATTATCATGGAAATTTATCTTTTAACTAAAATATCAATACCTATTTTTTTTGAATAAACTTGAAATCCTTCCTTTTCTCATTTCAATGAGTGCAATTCAATTACCATGGGAATTCCTCTTTTCCCTAAATTAAATCTATTAAAATTCTTCTTAAAAATTATATAAAAATAACTATTAATTCCTTTAAGCTAAAAATTTCACTTTTCTCATCTAAACATTTGAACTCCAATACAGTAGAAATTCCTCTTTTATCATTTAAACTTATCTATGCAAAAAGATAAATTTAATTTATTTTTTTGCTTAAAATTTAAATAAAAATCTCCATTAATTACTTTGCACTAGGAATTACACTTTCTTCATTTAATTAATTGGATTCCAATATGGTGGGAATTCCTCTTTCATCATAAAAATTTATCTATACAAAAAGATAAATTTAACTATATTTTCTCTTAAAAATTAAATAAAAATCTTCATTAATTCCTTTGCACTAGGAATTATACTTTCTTCATTTAATTAATTGGATTCCAATATGGTGGGAATTCCTCTTTCATCATAAAAATTTATCTATACAAAAAGATAAATTTAACTAAAATCTTTCATAAATTATACATTATTTTAGCATTCCAATTTTATTCTCTAAATCATTGGAATACATGGATTTCCAATGTCTTGGGGATTACTCTTTTAACATAAAAATAAATTACCAAAAATTTCTCTTTTTTCTAATTTACTAATTATGCATAATCATAAAAATAAATTTCTTCATGATTACAATGAGAATCATTCAATTAATCTAGGATGATAATTCCTATAATATCGTAGGAAGTCCTCTTTTCATATTATGAATGAAAATATTTTATGTGTTTATTTTATAGAAATTTTGCCATAGCTCCACTGCTATTACTGATAATTCTTAATTTAATTGAGAGAATGAAGTTTAATATTATTAATATGATTAGAATGACCACTAATTAGATCATTATCCAATTATGGATTGATTCATAATTTCTCTATGAAATAAATATCATAAAAGTAATAAAAAGCCATTATTTTGGCCTCCAATTAGACAAGCATAAAACTTACTTTTGGATTAGAGAAATGCTTCATGAGAAGCTTCATTTGGATTGAGAATAGGTCATAGGAATTACCTTTCTTTGGGGGGAGAGAGAGAGAAATGCTTAAAAACCATTAAAATTAAACATAAATAGAAATTTAGGTGTCTCTTTATTACAATACATTAAAGCATTTCAATAATGTTCAAAAGCCATTCAAGTTAAAGCTTCTCAAGCTTGAGAGGGGTTGAGAAGAAAGAAACATTTAGAAATTATAGAAAAAAGACCATAATCCACTCTTTACCTCCTAAAATGCTTGATTCTTTAGTCACTGTAGAGGCCCCCAACCAATCAATTGGTTTGGTATGTCGTAGGAGTCACCAAGGAAGATTGAAGAGAGAGAGAAGCTCCAATCTCTTCAATTTTGTAGAGGTTTTTAGAGGATAATAGAAATTAAGCTTAGTTTTAAGAGTAATATCGGCATAATTTAGTTCACAGATAATAATACAAAAGAATGAGGGTCTATTTATAGGAGAGGGAGGCCACTAACTGAGTCCAACTAAGTTCTAGAATTTTCCAGCTTCAGTTTGGCTGAATTTGGACAAGTTTTGGACCAGTTTGGCTCCCTTTTTTATTTGGTTTGATTTAGGAGAGAGGAGAGATAAAAATACCTATTATTTTTTAGTTTTAAACTCATCCAAGCATGTGAAATAGGCACCTCCTTGAAGGTCTCCCTTTTCCTTACACGTGTGTCAAAAATGAATGATTACTCCAAAATATCTTTTTTTTATTAATACACCATAATTTTTAACTAATAAACCTAGTACTTGGTCAACCTTCATCTTATGTGGAAATTTACTCATTTTTGGGTATTTTCTTTTATTCTTTGGATTTATCTTGTCCCAACACTTGGATTAATCTTATTGGTCCATAGGAACCTTAATTGGACCATAATCAAAAAAATTTTGAAAATCTGGACCTTAGGCTAAGATCTTCTAAATCAATTCTAATTAATTCCAATTGCACCTTGGAAAATCTATTTTGATTTTCTGTTTTAGAAAAATATTTTTTTGATATTTGAAGAATTTATTTATCCAAAAATATCCCAATTTTGATTTACCACTCTCTAGATTTTTTTTATCTCACTGGCAAAACAAGGAAAAATGACATTTTCTTGTATTCAGGCTGAGGAGGAATCTTACACAATAGAATTACTGTGAGACGACTTAAACTGTGTGCCATAACCATCCGACCAAACCCATCTCGCTGGCCACGTGTGATCCCACAATCTCGTAAAAAATCGTCATGGAGATGAGGGTATAGCTTTAAGGTTACCCTTGGGTTGTCCCCTGCCACCACTGTTGGCCTAAACCATTGAGAAAATTCTACATACTCATATGGTAGTGAAACATAAGGAGGTGATTATGCAAGACCTTTTGTTTCAATGTATGGGATCTCTTGCCCTAGCCGATTATGCTGCACGGTTTCCAATTACACTTGTTCTCCACCTGGCACCAACCCGGGCCTTGAGGCTATAGGCTCATTGAGGACACATTCTATGAATTGCCTTGTGGATTCCTTTATAATGAGGTAGCCCAACCATTGGCTCTAAAAAGAGAGTAGAGGGGAACACAGGAGAAACACCTAAACCATACTTGCTCTCATTTTATCAACACACACTAAGTAGAGAAGCGCCATGGTTTTCCTTCATTACACTAAGTAGAGAAGCGCCATGGTTTTTCTTCATTACACTCCACAAAACATTGCCCATTTTCTAATTACAAGTTCACCCTAAAATAAGTCTAATGCTTATGTCCACACACTTGGCCACTTTGTAAGATTCCTCCCCAGCCCCTCAAGATGTCCAGTTTCTTTCCCTGTAATCAATCCCCTTTTCAGAATAATAAAAGATCTTGTTTCTACCTGTTTTGGCCTAGAGAGAGAAAATATTCTAGAGAGAGATAATTCAATTTTTAGATATCTTTGGATGAACAAATATCCCTTCTTATTAAAATAAATTCCCCCAAAACAGAAGTTTTAAAAAAAATCGTAAGGTGCATTAGAAATAAATTATAATGTGCACAAAAGACAGCCTAAGGGCCCCTGTTTTTAGAAAATTTTGGATTAAGGTCCAAACAAAGGTTTGACAGGCCAATGAGATTAATGCAAATGTAGGGAGGAGATAAATTGAAGAATAAAAGAAAAACCCCCCAAAATGCTCACATAAGATGAAGAGTGGACTAGCGGACCAAAGAACTTGTGCATGTAACTTGACTCTTTGGCAGGTCTGTATGTACACTTGTCTGTAGTGATAAAGTGTGCAAGATAAAATTTGAACTTTGAAAATTACAAAATATAGCCATAAGTTGGGATAAAACCCAGTTACAGAGTTCGGAGAAGCTCTAGGTAGCAAGACCATGATGGTGTACTAGTGCTAACAGAGTGATTTAGTTTCGGAGTGATCTAAATCTAGAGGTTAGCAGTAAGACTAGTTTGGTTGGACAGTTTCACGCATGGGGGACGCCCTATAGCATTTTGCAAGCGTAGTTTTGCCTATGTTCAACATAAGTGTGCGATTGTGAGCACATTTTAGTTGCTACCATATGAATTTGGGAAATATATTACTTTCCTACATAAGCAATTGTAATATTGCATGACAGGCTATTTTGCTTACAAAGTTCATGTGCGTGTAGACCCTATAAGTCGTATGACCCCTGGGGAATGAGTGGAGCATTTCTAGGATTTAATAAGGTTTTACATGGCAATAGTGAGTAGTATCTCACTCCAGACGAGCCTGGTTGTTGTTAGTATCGGATCCGACATATGTAGTGTACATAAACTCGGGCTGAGTTAGGATAGGAGGCTAAGCCGGAGAGCTTAGTGGTAAATCCTACTGTATCTGGTGAGTTTTGACTTAACCGGAGTGTTAAGAAGTAAACTCAAAGTCTGGGGCTAAACTGGAGTGTTCGGAGGCAAACATATCTTTTGTTAAATCAGAGAATTTAGCAACAGATGAACCATGGTACCCAGGAAAAAAGCTCTTCACACTAAAATAGTGCACAATAATTTTAGGGTGATAAAAATCCATCGCAGGAATGTTTTACAACTTTCCATAGATGATAGATGAAGACCATGTACTTTACGGAGTTAAAGTACATAGGTGGTGACTTCGACGCCACATTTTTTGTAGGAAGTCACCAGTGGTGTGGTTAGGTGAGCCGAGACTCCACAAGACCTATGCACTAGTTTTTAAGTTGACCTCTATGATAAGGACGTCCAAAAATTCGTGTTGTAATACCAGAGATTGTACTGCAATGTGCAATGGAGGGGTCAATTTGTGTAGTCACTTCTTAGCAGCAAGTGACTTAAGCATCTTGTTATAGATGGTTGTATATGGTACTCCCACTCGGGGGAGGTACGCCATTGGGTACGGAGTTACTCACAGACTAGTATGGAGCTACTAGTGTGATGATAGTGGGTACGTAGTTACTCACTACTAATACATAGCTGCTAATAAAATTAAGATCCTCAAGTGAAAGATACTCTAGATCAACATTTTAAATTACCGAACCACAATCCATGAGTATCGAGGTACTCATAAATATGTTGACGTTGCTCAAATCGAGGGACCGATTTGTTCGATGGTATGGAATAAGCAAGGAGAGTGGAGTAACTTAAAAGTTACACATCACTAGTCCTAGTGAGTTGTCAAGGTCATCCGTAGTTTGATGATCCCCTCTACCTATCAGACAACATTCAATTTTGCAAGCCCTGGCATTTAATCCATAGTGATTATGAGTTTGGTGTGAGATATGGTTATGAAGTTCTTACAAGAGTACTCGTTTATTTGCTTGTCATTGGTTATAGCTTGATAAATTGCCACCTGTGATGGGTAGGTAGCTTTGCCGCTATAATGAGGAGGCAGCAAATAATATTCTCATAGTTATACTTCATACCAACACCAAACAGGGATAGAATGAAATTCCTAAGTTCATCATCACAAAGTAGTGTGATGTTTGCATTTATATTGAATGTATGATGTAATGAGACATTGGGCTTGTGTAATTACCATCAATTATCTAGCAACCTATGGCTTCGCAGCAAGCTCAGTCATTATCTGTGGATTGATAATGTGGTTATTAGTAGTTTGGAATTTTTCTTGATAGATGGTACAACCCACCCAAATGATTCATAAGTGTGTAACCGCTTATGAAGGGTAATAATACGCAACAATGAAGCACTTTGTTACAAGTGTGAAACCACTGATCTGTTGCAAAGCAGTTTATCAATAGTACCACCATATGTGCATAGACACTATACCACATCTTCGTTGCAAGATGTTTAAAAGTTTCTTGGAAGGACTCAAGAATATAACATATGATATTAAACACGGTCTAGATTTGTTCTTGGACCTATGACACTAGCGCGTAGTCCGCTTGAGAGTAGAGTTTTTGAGGACAAAAACCTTTCTTGAGGGAAAGGAGGGATAGTTGTGTGAGTCCAGATAATACTTGAAGGGATGTGTCTGGTAATAGCAACAAAGAGTTGTAAGTGATTGGATGTAACTCCAGACACCCGTAGAGTGGTGCAAGAATCTTTATCAAACATCTCCACATACTATATGGTCTGCCCGCAGATATAGTATGGCATAAGAGATAGGAAGTTTGATTGTTATATTTGAAGGGAAATTTTCAAAACTTACATTTACTCTGAGTTAGAGTGGAGTTTAACCATCCGTAGATTGATGGTAGTTAGAAACTCAACAAGATTCTAGAGCATATGCTTGTGCAAAGATGTAACTCTAAGAGAGAAAGTATCTCTCAGCTTTGGAACTAATCCTTGTGATGCATGATTAGATTCTAGAGCATATGCTTATGCAAAGATGTAACTCTAAGAGAGAAAGTATCTCTCAGCTTTGGAACTAATCCTTGTGATGCATGATTAGATTGGCTCTAGTTTATTTCTCCTATGGCCGTAGAGCTTTCCAAGGAGAAGTTTTAACAAGTTGGTGATGCAACATGGTAGTGTAGTCTACAAATATCTAGTAGCATAGTCTAAGAACTTGCGCTACTAGAGTGCTCTCCAGTACATTAGCTTCTGTGCTAATGACATGATGCAAAATCAAGGCATGAAATTTACCTTGGGGTTTTGGTTGAAATACCAAATCACAGCTTGCGTGAGTACTACTAGACATTTGCTTACCAATGACTTCCCCAGTTTGTTTTCGAGGACGAAAACTCTTTAGAAGGGGGGGTAATGTCACGTAGCCTGTAATGGCACGTCGGATTGCCCGTATAGCGGCGGTCGAGCTCGACCGGACATGTGGGAGAAATATGCTAATTACTCCATTGATGATGACGGGTACTTACTTTACAAGGGTAGAGTATGTGTACCAACTATTGGTGACTTTCGGGCCCAAATTCTTAAAGAAAGTCATGATAGTCCAAGTGCGGGTTATCCTGGGATTCAGAAGACATATGCACTAGTAAAAAGACAATTTTATTGGCCTAGTTTGTTTAAGGACGTCCAGACTTATGTGCTGAAATGCAGTAAGTGCCAGGTCAATAAACATGAACGTCTTAAGGTTGGAGGACTACTCCATCCGCTGGAGATTCCTCAAGGGAAATGGGAAAGCATTTCCATGGATTTCATTACCGGTTTACCCAAGACGAGTCGAGGGAATGACTCGGTGTGGGTGGTAGTGGACAGGTTAACTAAAATGGCAAAGTTTATTGCCACGAAGAAAACTATAAAAACGCCAGAGTTGGCAAAACTCTTTATTGAACATCTCTATAAGCTATATGGCCTGCCTGCAGATATAGTGTCGGATAGAGATAGAAAGTTCAACAGTCATTTTTGGAGGGAAATCTTCAAAAAGTTGGATACTACTCTGAGTATGAGTACGGCGGATCATCCGGAGTCTGATGGTCAAACTGAAAGAGTTAACCAAATTCTAGAGGATATGTTGCGTTCTTATGTTAGTAAGAAGCAATCTAATTGGGAAGAGTACTTGCCCTTATTGGAGTTTGCCTATAACAGCTCCAAACACTCAGCGACGACGACTAGATTTACACCATTCATGTTAATGTATGGATTCCAGCCGAGATCTCCGATGGCTGTAGGCCTAGAAAAGGAGAAGATTCAATCTGTCAAGGATTTCCTTGAAGATATGAATGATATGCTCAGAGCCGCACGAGAGAGCATTCGTAGCGCTCAGGATCGCGCTAAAACTTATGCGGATAAAGGACGAAGAAAGGTGACCTTTGCAGAAGGTGACTTTGTATTCTTCAAGGTTCCTGCGCAGTCAGAAACCATGAAAACGGGAAAGTGTGATAAACTTTCACCGAGATATTGTGGTTCTTTTAAAATCCTTAAGAAGATTGGGGACGTAGCATATAAACTTGAGTTACCGGAGAGTTCTCAAGTCCATCCTGTCTTCCATGTCAGTAAACTGAAGAAATCAGTTCACGGGTTAGAGAACGCAGTTTCTCCAGAGATTTTGGTGGACTTGATAGAGCCACCAAAGATACCACATGAACCTGAAAAGATTCTACAGTATCGTGACAGACAAACCCGACATAAAGTGTACCAGGAGGTACTTGTTAAATGGACAGATAGGGATGAGGAGGTGGCAACCTGGGAACGCCGTAGTGCAATTTCCAAAAGGTTTCCCCAGTTTGTTTTCGAGGACGAAAACTCTTCTTAAGGGGGGGTAATGTCACGTAGGCTGTAATGCCTGTGAACCGAGACCGGATGGCCATGTCTGGGGTTCAGTGGGAGAGGACGCCCATGCAGAGTCATGGGCGACCAGGCTAGTGTGGACGGCAGGCCACACACTATATAGCCTGGGGGATGAGAGGCAATCCTCATTCTTCCTCTATGGCTGGGTGGTGAGCCAGAGGCCATCCCCTCTCGTGGTAACGCCCGTAGTGGCGTTACGGATATCTAACATAAACCATAGTGGGTAGTGGTCTTTACATGTCACATGATCCTTCTAATAGCGTCCAAATGTGGCTTAGTGGGACTCTACATAAATTGATTGTGACTAGTCCCACTGCATAACATAAATCCAGTATAGTAATGGTCAAGTAAATCAAGCTCCCAACAACAACCATCTTCATGTACAGAGTAACATCATCCAACTCATCACCAAGATCAACCCTTATCTTTGTGTTCTAATCTAATGGTGTCGTGGCACTCATAGGCTTCATGCCATACTTTGCCAACATGTCCAAGGCATATTGCCTTTGCACCAACCAAATACCATGTGACATCCTGATAACCTCAATGCCAAGAAAGAATCTCAATTCTCCCAAATCCTTTATGTCAAATTGATTTCTTAATTCCACCTTCACATTGTTATTATCATTCCCACTATCACTTGTGCTATCAAGTCATCCACATAAATGAAAATCACCACCATACCATGATCTATCTTCTTCACATATAGTGAAGAGTCTGAATTACTAACATGAAATCCAATACTTACAAGACACCTGCTAATCTTATCACTCCATGCTCATGGTGCTTGCTTCAACCCATATAATGATTTCTTCAATTTGCATACATATGTCAGAAAGTTTAGGTGTACATAACCCTCTGGTTGTTGCATACATATGTCAAAAAGTTTAGGTGTACATAACCCTCTGGTTGTTCCATAAACACTTCCTCTTGTAGCACTTCATTCAAGAATGCATAACATCCATTTGATGCAATTCCCAGCCTTTAGATGAAACCAATGAAATCGTAGACCTTATTGTAGCCATTTTAGCCATTTGACTAAATGTCTTATCATAATCAAGACCATGTGTATGTGCCTTGCCATATACCTTTCCATGGATCCATCTAACTTGCATTTGACTTTGTAAACCCATTTACATCCAATCACATTCTTTCCTTTTGGCAACTCAACCAAATCCCATGCATCATTATGAGCAAAAGCATCCATCTCCTTATCCATATATTTGTCCCATGCTTCTTTTCTAATGGCCTCATCAAAACAAGAAGGCTCCATGCTTAACCATAGATGTCGTATATGCATAATGCATAGCATGCCCACTATATGTGAATCTTTGTACCGGATATCTCACTCATTGTGACCTCCTCAATGGTTGTAGTTCACTTCAAGCTCCTAGAGCTCTAGCATGTGGTGGTACGCACGTGTCTACGCTCGGCCGATAGGGCAGTGCAGAACCCGCCCCAACCAGATGAACTAGAGAAAAATCTCCAGAACCACAGCCGGAGGCACAAACTATGCAAAACCCCATCGAGGTGGCCAGTTTGGAGAGAACTCTCAGCTTGAACACCGAAATGGGACGCACCTGATCCACAACCATGGTGTCCCAATTCGAGCACAAGCTGGTGTTGGCCTCTGAAGTCTCCAAAGAAAAGAAGCAACTCGTCCTAACGGAGTTGCCGTCTACGAAGCCGGCTGACAGACCCCCAATAGCCCCAATCGCCCTGGCATAGTCAGTGGTGGTCTCCAGCCTAGCGTGTCCCTCCACCCAACGACGCCCGCCCATCAACATCCCCATGTGGCTAGATGGTACACCGAGTACTTGGACCAATACTTCTAGGGGGGGATCCATTCGGCACTCACTAATATGAGGCTCAGACACTCCACTTGCAAGACACAATCAATCAACTCCAATAGGAGAACAACACCCTAAGAGAGCAGCAGGTGTGGCAGATGCACAGAGGGAGGTGATTGTCGCCAAGAAGCCAAAAACTGAGCCACTGCCCCACTTCAGTGGCTTCCTGGACTCACTCAAAGACCAAGTCCTCAAGGACAAAACACAAATCAGCTTCCTAGATGCCTAGCTTAAGGCGCACGTCGGCCTCTCCTCCCCAGTACCATCCATATCGACACCAAAGTCCTAGAGGCTAGCCCAGCTGATATCCTTGCCTTTCTCTGCCTTCCGGATCCATCCCATGGCTACTACCGAGATGTGCTGCATTTTGTTCTACAACCAGAGGGTTTCCAAGAACATCCTGTAGGTAAAGAATGGTGGTGGCATTCCCCAGCTTGTTTTCTCCACTGACGCAATTGCCAAAATGGCGGACCATGTACTAATTCTTGGCTGGGGCGATCTCTATCAAACCATCGAGGGGAAACTTCAAGTGCTCGGACACCAAAGCTTCTGTGAGCTTTGTCACAATGCCGCACAGGTTGATGGTCGTGCCTGCGGGGGCAGTTGCCTAACCAGTTCATCAACTTTAGGGTGCACCGGGATCGTGTGCCGTGGCATGTTGAGGAAGTCAACAACAAGCGAGGTGATTCCTAGCCAACCCTACACATCAACGCTATCTGTGGCAATGCTGTTGAATGGTTCAAAGGTCACCATGGTTGTGAGAGAAGAAGATGTTATGTAAAAGAGAGAGTAGCAAATGAACGGGGTGATGGTTTGTGAAGAGCTGGGCACAAGTGCAGGGTCATAGCTTTGAGAGTTCTATGTGAGAAGATGTTCTGCATGCAAAACGATAGATACCACAAAAAAGTTAACAGCATTACGTAATAATCTAAAAATAGTGATCATGCATTGTTCTGTGCATGATTGCCATGCAGCCCGTTGAGTGATCATGACAAAGGGGTATCAAATCGTTCAAATTTCCAAGCAAATCTGTGATGATTATCCCTGGAAGCATGCCCGTATTAATGTGATGGATTCCCAACAAGTAGTGGATTAGTGTCCTTGCCTGATAAATGAAAGGATTAGGCATCGACCCGTTGTACGGTCTGCAAGGCGGTAGCCGTTCATCACTGGCTTTTGGAAGCACTCCCCTGTGAGCGTCCCAAGTAGGAATGTTCCATCATAGATTTTTCCCACAATCCAAAAGGTTCCAGTCCACCTTAGCTTTAGTTTCCCCGAATGTGGACCCATCTGACTGGAACAGTAGGACCGGATATTTTTCTTCGAATAGCCAAAAATTGGGAATAGCAATCCACCCACTTCTTTCTCTGCTTCTGGATCATTGTAGTCACAAAGAATCTCTTGAATCTATCCTCATCTAATTGGAGGAGCTAATCTAGGTGAGATCTAGGTAGTGCTATAGGGATTCCTCGTCGGGACTTAGATTTTCGGCTATGGTAATCCGGAGGCTCGGCACCAGGAACTCCATTAGCACCATTGCTTCAGTACCATATACTAGCTTGAACGGAGTCATCCTTGTGGAGACCTTATAGGCAGTGTGAAATGCCCATAGTGCCGAATACAACTTCTCATCCCAATCGGAGCGATTCTGATTTACCAGTTTCTTAAGATTCCGCGCAGTATCTTGTTAGTGGACTTCGCCTGGCCGTTGGCCTATGGCTAATAGACCATGGATTTCTTATGGACAATAAGGTGTTGAGTTACTAGTTTTCGAATGATGTCATTCACAAAGTGTGTGCCCTTGTCACACTGATCAACTCTATCGAGCAGCCGAACCTACTGACGATCATCTCATAAAGGAATTTTGCAATGGACTTGGCCGTATTATCCTTGAGGGCTCTAGATCCCACCCACTTGGTACTTTAGTCTTTTGCCATCAGAATGTATTTATTACCGGTGAATTAGGATGGTGGCTTGAATGGGCCCACAAAGTCAAGGCCCCATTTCTAGAATGATTCCAGTGAGAGGATCGGGTTGTGAGGCATCCGGCGATCTCTATCAGGTCCGGCTGGCTGAGTCGCTAGCACACATCACATTGTTTGGCTCATTTGTAGGCATCCACCAGACACCAGCTTGGAGGATCTTCCTTCATGTTACTTCCCCTGCAAAGTGATCGCGCTAATCCCTTGATGGGCTTCTCGGAGGACAGCTTCTAGTAGTAACACCAAAAAGGTACACTTGGTGTGGGACATGGCTAGCTTTGGAAAAACTATCCCAAGAGTGTGGGGGCTCTGGGGGTATGCTAGCCTGCCACACCAAGGATAATGCATCTATGTGGGAGACCCTTGGAGTGTGGTAGTAACATGGCCTAACCCGACCTCATTCACCTCAATCACGTTTTGATACATAGGACTTGTGAGTCAAGATATCCCCGCCGCACCTTGGATCCTCATTAGTCCACCCATCATTGTAAATTCATCGCATGATAGGACAAGTCGACAAGTTTCATTCTCAATCATCTCATGCACTGTTTTTCAGCGCTTCATGGTGGCAAGTTTGATGTTTTGACATATTTCTGACGTTTCTAATGGTTTCGTGATGCATTTGGGAGTTTAGGGAATAACACTTGGTAACACACTCACACAAGTCGGCTAAAACTGAGTGGGGGGAGGCCGATCTAAAAGAAAGAGAATGCAAAAGAGATAGTCATCAAAAGGTAAAACGGCCCATGGTGAGGCCATCGGAATGGCTTTGATATATACATAAACCGATATAGGCAATTGGTGTTGCATATTTTAGAGATGAGCAAGCCTTGATTGTGCTGGTGTAAATACTCAAACGTCAAGATAGCATACAATGTATTAGTTTAAGCAAAGGAATGGAGAGAAAAATTATATTTCATCATTGTTCCAAGCCTTGATTGTACTCAAACGTCAAGATAGCATACAATGTATTAGTTTAAGCAAAGGAATGGAGAGAAAAATTATATTTCATCATTGTTCCAATAAATACTTTTTAGGCCATTGTAGGCCTAGCTTGGGTACTTGATTGCACTAATGGTGGGCAATGCAGTGTTGCTGTAATATTTCAGGCCAAGCACTCATGTCAATACAAAGACAAAGGAACAAGTTGCAGTATCCAATCCCAATGCTAAAGGGAAGAGGCCGATTGAATAGATATAAAACAATGCTATGAATGGATCCCCATGTGTTGACAGACAGTGCCAAGCAAGAGTCGGAGCCCACATGAGGACATGTCAAGGGAAATTCCGCACCTAATCCGGCAAAGCAACATCACTAAATTTTGAGCCGCCCAGAGGAGGCTACCACACTAGTGGTACATTGAAGTCTCACGTGTGCCATCTATCCTCCGAGTGAACGCTGGTATTATCTTCCCCAAGCCTAACACTAGCGCCATCATCTTCCTTCACAAACGGAGACATCACCACCATCGTCAACTTCCTCCACTTCATGATCGAATGTTTTTCGTTGTCAATGCTCTAGATGAGCATCATAATGCCATTCTCGATCCATCATTGGCAACAAATGATCTCGTAATTGGCAAGTGGCTAATAAAAATCATTGCCATGCTCAACTTCTAGCAAAAGAAGATTTTCCACATCTGATTGAGCATGGACTAGAAGTACAACCACCATCAAGGAGTGCTAAAACATGCTTGAATTTGAAAAATGAGAGACGTTCTAGAAGGCCTAAGGAGAAAGATCCATGAAATGAGTGGTCACTTCCACACGATCAACCAAGCACCACAAATACCAGGTCAATAAAATAGTGGTGTGCAGACTAGGTGAAACTTCTTCACACAAGGAAAACACATCCACATGTAGAATTGAATGATAAACTCCATCCTGATTAAATGAGAACAAAGACAAACGGAGGAAGTACTGTGGATGAGATGTGAAGTAAATGGATGTGGATGTGAATGATGAGATGAGAATGAGATGAGAGGATATGTGAAAGGGTGAGATGGGAAGTAAATGAATGTGGATGTGTATGTGAAAGAATGTGATGTAAATGGATGTGGACATGTATGTGAAAAGAATGTGATGTAAATGGATGTGGACATGTATGTGAAAAGAATGTGATGTAAATGGATTTGGATGTGTATATGAAAGAATTTAATGTAAAGGGATGTGGATGTGAAAGTGATGTGGATGTGGATGAGATGTGATGTACTAAAAAGAGATGTGGATGTGAAAGTGATGTGGATGTGGATGAGATGTGATGTACTAAAAAGAGATGTGGATGTGAATGTGATGTGGATGTGGATGAGATGTGATGTAATGTAAAGAGATGTGGATGTGGATGAGATGTGATGTAATGAAAAGAGATATGGATGTGAATGTGATGTGGATGTGGATGAGATGTGATGTGATGTAAAGAGATGTGGATGAAATGTGATGTGATGTAAATATATGTGGATGTGAAGTGATAGATGTGAATGTATGGATAGATGTGGATAGTCGTGCATGTGAATGATTGGATGGATGTGGATGAATGGGATGACCCGGGACAAAACCTAACCAAATTCCTAAATGGATCCCATCACTACAGTGGTTGGGCAGTTGGCTAACCCATGGGACTGGATGGGGTTAGGCTGGACTGATGGATCCCTAAAATGAGACTCAATTTTGTTATGGTACGATAGATGAAGTAAATCCCGAACAATGGGACTGGATGGGGTTAGGCTGGACTGATGGATCCCTAAAATGAGACTCAATTTTGTTATGGTACGATAGATGAAGTAAATCCCAAACAATCCTTGTTCTATGGAAAAGAATCAACAGATGTGCCTCTCGATGAGGAAAAAAGTTTTGGTCTCTATGATCCAAGTGCAAGTTTTCTCCTTGATCTGACCATGTGAATTATAGGTTCGGTCAGATTAGTTGGGTTAGTTAAGGCTCTTGACTACGTTAGAATAAAAATATCTTGGAGGAATCACCCGTGCTTTCTGGGCGAGGGAAGTTTTTCCGGGTTCGGTTTTGGAAGAACCGAGGGATTAGTCTCTTGTCTGGACATTCGTGGGCAAGGCCCCGAGTAAGAAGCTCTGCCATATGCAAGAAGTGCTACTTTCGCTACTAGCAACCTTGAATTCGTTGCGCGGAGGGGGCAAGGATCTTTCAATACCTTTCCATACCACCTTGACATGCTACCTAGCATTAGGGATACCCAAATCTTCCCACCACTTTGCTTGCATATTTGGCTGTAGATCGGTCGAGAACCACACCACTTAACCTTGGTCGTCTGTTAACCTTTAGTTATCACCAAATAGGTATACATTATCCTTGTTCATTATTTAATTGGCATACTATAAGTATGTGTCACTTTGTATCTTAACTGGAAACACCTTATGGCGTAAAGCACAATCACTTTAAAATATATGTAGATAGAGAGAGAAGCAACAATATGTGCACATACAAATAGCTTGTCGACTACTTGTCTTTTGAATACTTTTGTATGTGTTGTTATTCATTTATGTTCTTGTTTGTAATGTGTTATCATGAATAACAGTACAAATTGGCCATCCACCAACACTTTGGTGATCCTACTGTGTTTGATTTTCCTTTGATTCTCTTGTTTTTTTTCTTTTTGCTAGCATGTCGTTTTCCATGTATGGATTGGTCACTGGTTGAGGGATTTCCTCTCCCAGGCTAAGTGTGCAATTGTCCATGATCTTTTAGAGACTGAGAATGTTGAAATCATTCATCACAATGTGGGTTCGTTGTGTTCCATTCCTATTTATGTCTAGATTATGGTTGTCGACGCCTATGCACTATATTATATTGATCATTATCATGCTGAATTAACTGCTATTCAGTTAGCCAGTCATTGGGGAATTGTTGATCGCATTGAATTTAAAACCATTCATTTTTCCCATGGGTCAGGTTATTATCACCATCATTACTTACAGAGGGATCCTTGTTCCATGTGGTTTGACAATTTTTGTCCGTATTTTCCATTACTGAGTGGCGTGCTTGTGTCCTTTGATTTAGATACCAAGCAGGAATTGGATGATTTGGAAACTCTCTCAAATGTGTAGGTGTATGATTCCTTAAAGCACATACCGTATGACCGACCATGAGCAACCCTATGCTGCTCAACATGAGCGTTTTCGCCTCACCGGGTTGGTTGACGAAACTCTCTGGAATGAGTAGGGGTATGATTCTTGAAAGTAGTGGACAATATGATCGACCGTGGTGGAGGACACTAGTCAATACAATTCGGATCACGGGGATGAATGGGAGGAGAACTTTACTGACAAAGAATTTGGTAGTGATTTTGGAAGTCTGGATGGGCTCATCCGGGCACAAACTTGTTAGTTTCTGGTCTCCTTCTCGCGGGTCTTGGTGCCAACACTCAACCCTTGGTTCCTTTTGGCCTTAGTAGTGCAACATTGCCAACCATTGGAATGGCTCACCAAGTTTCCTAAAGTATCCAAAGTTCTATGGCGAGAAAAAGGAGGATCCCAATACCCACGCTGACAACTTTGAGAATATTTGGCATGCGAATGGTAAGCCACCCACCACTATTCCTACAATTACCAAGCAAAATGCCTTTAGCGGCATGTTTGCTAGTCTAACTGGCATGCTCAATATGGTCCCAATTATTTTCTTACTTTTGAATCCTACGGGATGCTTTTCTTCACCGTTTTTAGAAAGACAAGACCTCTTTCCAAGTGTTGGATAAGCTCCATCCAGTTGGAACATAAGAGTTTGCCAGTGGGGGATTATGCAGCATGCTTCTGCACTCTTCAGAGTTAGGTGAATCATGCGAATCGGCCAACTAAAGCCTTGATGGGGAAGTGGTTTGTTCATGGATTGCACAAGAAGCTAAAACTAGCTGTTTCTTTGGTGGATCTCACTGTTGGGGGCTTTGATGCACTGGTGGAAGCCGCCCGGCATGCTGAACATAGCTTGACAAGTCAAACTTCTAAGAAGGGAAAGCATAAGCAAGATTCAAATTCCTTGGATTTAAACTAGGAAGTGGAGGACACTTTGGATGTGGACTCAGATTCAAATTCGGATTTAGACTCAAAGCACCAGAATCGGAAGAGAGCTAGAAGCTGGATAATAAAGTCAAAGAACGAATGTTGGCAGTATTGGCAAAGTTCACCGGAGGAAGTGTAGGAGGGACTAGATCCAGATTTCATCATGATGTCTGGTGTGCCAGGTTCTCCAACGAAGGACATACCAAGGAGTGCAAGCTAACTCTATATTGTGCCATCTACTAGACCACCACACATAGCACAGAAGTTTGCAGATACAATAATTGTGTTCATCATCCGCAAAACAAGCTGCATGTCTAATGCAACCCAGCGTTTACGTACAACAATCCTGTCGATTCGGTAAATTATGGCTCACCACCTTATCGACCTTATGGGCACGGAAGATCCGGAGGTGCACTATTGCACCCAACAGCTCAGTGGTGGCTAAAGGCACCAGCAACCCACTCCCCACATCGTGTGAGCACCACATCGGTATCACACATGTGGAGGTGGAAAATTGTAACCATCAGAGAGCCGTTGTTAAGAATAAGAAGACTTGGCATAAAAGGGCAAGTGGTCTGTACAGATGGTGACAAGGGTTAACAATGTGTTAGGGAGGAGTAGAGATGAATACTCAGTTAAAAGGAATCTATGAAGGGTGCTGTGGTTGTATGCTCTCAACAGGTAGTTTTGACAGTTGTGTCATGAAGCCTGTTATAATGATAATACTCAGGGAATGTTAGTCTATGATGGGAAATTGCTTTGTACTAGTCTGTAATGCTTTCAGAATATAACTAATAGCAAGCTTGCCATCTCATTGTTGTTCTGAGTTGTTCTCTACATTGTGTGGATTGAGTCTGTAGTATCTCTATTTTACTGAATATGTTGTCTTTGTATGAGAGAGTAAGTGAGATAGTTAGTGGATAGATACAAAGTGAGAACTGAGAGAGTGAGGGTGAAGGTTTGCTCAGTAAAGTGGTGTTCTATGTGTCCCCATGACCATATGAGAATTGGTGTTCGTACCTAAAAACTCTGGTGGGTGACTGTATGTCTCCCACAGCACTGCGTGACTGGTTTGTCACCATAGACTGTTGTCTTGCCATTCCACTGAGAGGGAAATCAACGAGAAACACATGGCAATCCTGTTGGGGAAACAACAAACATACTACTAGGGAAAACATCCATGGAGTAACATTTTGCACCATCAGCCAAAGGAAAGTGTAGGACCGCTTAGAACAAGTTTGAGGAGAAACCATAGCATGGAAGGAACTTTCTAGAGAAGACAATACAGAGAGCTTTGCACCACACAACTCAGCCAGCTTCACGCATGCTTCATGAATGTTCTTGGATCTAAGGATGTGGAAAGTAATGCCTTCAAAGAGACCCTCCAGGAAGCTCACAGGGCAACTGGGAGTGCCTCACACCATTACAATCAAGAAGAGAGTGCAGAAACTTCTGTGACCCCGCACGAGAAAGAAGAAGTGTCAGAATTCATGCATAACTTGGACCAAGCAAAGGAGTGCCAAGAGCGAGAAGCCGAGCATAGTTTAGGTCCGGAAAGCCCAAGAAGGGTGGAGCAGCAAAACTAGGAAGAACAACCACAACAAAACCCCCAAAAAAGGTTCAAAGGGAGCCATGGCGTCATTAGCCAAAAATTCCCATTGTTCTCAAGAGAAAAAGGGGAAGATGCAGATCTCCATGTGAGGAGGTTTGAGCAATATTCAAAAGTGGCCAGACCTCGGGATGTGGAAGAGCCAGAGCTGAGTAAAATTCGTAGAGATGCTTTCATGAATACCTTCAAAGACAGAGCCACGGAATGGATGTCAAGATATTAGGAAAACCATTTCCAGACCTATGAGGAGGTCATGACTACTTTTCTAGGAAGATTCTGCAAAATAAAGTCTGCAATGCAACTCTGTGATCAAATGAGAGAGCTCTGACAAGAAGATATGGATGTGGAAGCTTATGCAACAAAGCTGCTAAGCTTGAGGCAGAGAGTGGCGAAACAAACCTGACCCTCTAGGTAAATTGTTACTGATTGGTTTGTCCAAAGGCTTAAGTCGGATATCCACGTAACAATCAGCACAAAACAAGTAGAAATTGAAGAGGAGTATGAGGAACTGGTGAAGCTGGCCAAAATGGCTAAAAAAAGAAGTCGAGAAAGGAGACAAAAGAAGAATCCCAGGAAGAGTGTCACCACATTGAAGAGGACGATTCAAGAAGCAACTCCTCATAGGACTCTCCAGCGATAGTGAAAAAGAAGAAAGACAAATAAAGAAAATCGGGAAGGAACAAACATGCTCTAGAGAATTAATGCTCCAGGTAAAGCAGCTGATGCAAGAAATGAAAAAGAGAAAGGGCTCAAATTTCCGCCGCAAGAATGTGTTCTGTTCCCAATGCAAGTAGGAAGGTCACCTCAAGGAGGAATGTACTGTGCCACCAACTTGCACCATTTGTAATATGTACAATCATAACACATGGAACTACAAGTACAACGTGAAAAATTGAGCTCCCATGGTGAACAGCATGGAAGGAGCGGAAAGAAGACCCCCAGGAATGGGAAGATATGGAAATAGAGGTCGCAAAAATTATTCAAGAAGGAGAAACCAAGGACGAGCCGGTGCTTCTACAACCTTCACGTGCTATTATTGTCAAGAACTTGGATACACCAAAGCAGAATCTGCCATGAAGAAAAAGCATGATGAAGAAAGACAAGCAGAATTGATGTAGCTAAAAGAAAATCCACCAAGTGCCACCAAGTGCCAATATGAAGAAAAAGCATGATGAAGAAAGACAAGCAGAATTGATGTAGCTCAACGAAAATCCACCAAGTGCCAATATGATGCAGGAAGATGACATATAGAAGGAGGTGCATGACATCTTGGCAATCACAAGGGCTAAAGCTATGAATCTGGTGTAGTAATAACCCCTCTTCATAACCAAACTCACCCCAAGCCCGCAAGAAGGCAGCTGTGGGGGGCTGGGATCAACAAGAAAAGGTGAGAATTTCAACTACTAAGGAAATCGAGAGAAGGCAAGGAAAGAAAAAGGAGAATGGCTCACACGAAATCATGAGCACTTCAATAAGGAATGCGTGGAAGAAAGCTAGAAGAGTGTTGAATGGTTATAAACCAATGTGATATCAATGCTGCTGGATAGAGAGGTTCAGCTGAGAAAAGTGTTGAATTTATGTCCAAGATTCAAGGCCAAAATTCTCATGGCAGGCATTAAAGGATTGAGCAAGGAATTGAAGAACTCAATAAAAGAAGAAAATCTGGAATGCAGCAATATGCAAGCCAAAGAAGTGCCAGTATATCCAGAGATGATGAAGTGGCAAAAGTCACAATTCAACTGAACAATGTACTCATCAATGATGCAGTGCTGGATGGAGGATCCGAGTGAATGTCATCACCGAGAAACTGCATTGGGATTGGGTCTTAAGTGGGAGCCCATTCCGTTTAACATAAGAATGGTAGATAACAGGGTAGTAGTACCTAAAGGAATCATCAAGAATTTCCCAATGAAAATCAAACAAGTTGACTTCAAGGTTAACATGGTGGGTATTACCACAGAAAACCACACTGGGTTTTACCAGGTGTTATTGGGAAGGCCGTGGTTGAGACAAGGCAAGGTGTTATTGGGAAGGCCCTGGTTGAGACATGGCAAGGTGAAGCAGGACTGGGGCAGGAGGACTGGGGCAGGAACAGAATCACCATCAGAAAAGGAAAGCGAAAAGTGTAGGTTGATCTCTCTCGTGCAAGGGGATCAGTGAAGCCTCCTCAGAGACCAGTCCATGTAGAAACATTCATGTCAGAAGGCTTTGATGATGACGAAGAGAATAGAATACTCCGTGAACACCCAGACTTGGTTCCCTTGTACGTGTTGAATGTGGATGAAGTAATAAGGCATTATGTAGAAGCAAAGGGTGAAAATAAGGAGGCACTAGACAATCAAATGTAGAAAGAATCGGATTATGAAAAGATTGAGGGCTCAAAATTGAGAAAAACCTTGTAGGAAAAAGCCTCGAAAAAAATCAAATGGGTCCGGAATCTGGAACAAGAAGAAGAGATCCAGGAGATCCGGGACTAGGTGCAAAAGCAAAAGGAGAACCAAGAAAACAATGCCGCAAAAGTAAGCCTGGACAAACTACAAGAGATAAATCTAGGGGATGGAAAAGAAGAAAAACATGTAAAGATCAACCTTGAACTAGAAGATAAATTCAAATAGGAGTTGGTATCCTTGCTAAAGGAGTACCAAGATGTCTTCCCTTGGTCATGCGAAGACATGGAGGGCATTGACCCTAAATTCTTCCAGCATATCATCAACTTGAAAGAGGGAGCTATTCCTGTCAGACAACAGAGGTACAGAATGTGCCCAAACTATGCAAAACAAGTCAAAGAAGAAATTGACAGATTACTGAGAGTGGGTTTCATACTGCTAGTGGAAAAAGTTGCCTAGATATCCCTGATCGTGGTAGTCCCCAAAAAGAATATAAAAATTGGAATCTATGTGGACTACTGTAAGCTAAATGCTACAACTAACTTAGATCCCTTTCCACTTCCATTCACGGACTCCTTGCTAGATGAGGTAGCTGGAAAGGAGATGTTATCCTTTTAAGATGGCTTCAACGCGGATACAACCACGTGAAGATGGCTCCATAAGATAGAGAGAAGACCGCATTCATCACCGAATGGGGCGTCTTTGTGGTAACTGTTATGATTTTTGTCGTGAAAAATGCACCTGCCACCTTCCAAAGAATTGTGTAGGAGATTTTCTAAGACTATCTAACAGACTTCATGAAAGATTTTGTGGATGATTTCAGCGTGTCAAGAGACAAGGCAAAGCACATCTATCATTTAAGGCTATGTTTGCAGAGGTGCAAAGATACAAGGCTGAAGTTGAATCCTACCAAGTGTTCTTTTGCAATAAAATCCTACCAAGTGTTCTTTTGCAATAAAATCTAGAACATTGCTAGGACACATTGTGTCAGCAGCCCAGGGATTGGCTATAGATCCGTCTAAGGTGGAAGCCATATCCAAAATGTATGCTTCCAAGAACATTAGGCAACTTGAAAGATTCCTTGGAAAGGTGAAGTGCCATGCGATATTTTTGAAGTATCTAGCACATGTAGCTTACCCATTATATGCACTTACCAAGAAGGATGCAAAGTATGAATGGATTCCAGATTGTGAGAAGGCATTCCATTGGCTAAAAAGCATGGTATCATCAAAGAACTCAAAGAACTTGTGGAATGGAAATTTGCACATTGGATTAAATGTTTGAGGACAAATGGTGGTGATGAGTATACCTCACATGCATTTTTATGGGTTCTTGAGCATGGTATTAGATGGTAGCTCACATATAGGTATACTCCTCAATAAAATGGGCTTGCTAAAAGAAACAATAGAGTGATAGGTGAAGTGGCAAGAGCATTGATGAATGAGAAGACTAGCAGTCAACCCGACAACACTTTGGCCATGATGCATCTTGCTAGTTGTTTCACTTCTTTCTTGATTTCCTTTGTGTTCGAGTAAATTTCCTTTGTGTTCGAATTAATCATTTATGTCAACACATGAACTACGCTACTTGGAGGGGCTAGAAGCTCGACAACTCTAGTTTGCTAGATCTAGCTCCAAATCATCACACGAAGAAGAACCAAAAGAAGAACCGGTAACTCCACCACAACCACCACTATTTATACCACCACCACCACCCCCACCATGCCTCCCCGGCTTCTACAATACAACATGCTTAAACCAACTATCACTTGAAGTATCCAAAATTCTCTAGGAAATCCTTGGAGGATGTGGATGCCCGCATCCTTCTCTTTGATAGTGATTGGTGCATGAACATCCCCACGCCGGTTGATCAGAACCTCAAGAAAGCAACTTTTGTCCCAACTTTATAAAAAAAGTGCTGCTCTATGGGTTTCCTAGTATGAGTATGCTCATTTCTTGACATATGATGCAATCAGAGATGCCTTTCTTCAAATATTTTGAGAAGATAAAACATCCGTGCATGTGCTTGATAAGCTCTGCCAGATGAACCAGAAAAACTTCACGATCGAAGACCATGCCGCCAAGTTTCGACCCGAAAGCTTCTCCGAAGATTGGATGCAGCCAATTAGCCACCAGTGGAAGAAATACTCAATTCCTATTTCATGAAGGGATTAAGCAAGCAAAAGGGCAAATCTCACAAAACAATGACTCTGAAGCAGCTAGTTGAATCAACTTGAGTCTGTCAAGAGAAAAAGAAAGAGGAAGTTGAAAAGGTCCACTTTCGACTCTTCGAAGGAGGAGGAGGATGACTCTGATCACTCGGCTTCAAGTGAGGAATCGGAGGAGGAGGAAGATTGCAAGACAAGGTCAAAGAGAAAGAAGGTAGAAAAAATAGTCAAGGAGATGGTTGCAGCCATGGCTCAATCGACCAGTGAAGGAGCGAAGTCCCCTCCCAAAGTCCGGTCAGGCACTTGGTGCTTGACCGCCGGACTTTGGTGCTTGAGGTGTTGGAATCATGGGCACGGAGCCAAAGAATATAGCTTAAATAAGCTTTGGTGTGACATTTTTAGGACAACCACACCTTAGGCACTTGGTGCTTGAGGTGTCGGAATCATGGGCACGGAGCTAAAGAATATAGCTTAAATAAGCTTTGGTGTGACATTTTTAGGACAACCACACACAGCACCAAGGCATGCAGATATAATGGGAAAAGAGCACCTCAACAACCTGCAATCCAAGCCCCAGTGGGGTGGCAGTAGTTTAGCTCGCCCCACCGATGGCTCCACAGGATCCATACCGAAGGCCACCATTCTGACCATGCGGGAATTTTCCTCCTAGGGATGTGGCAAGTGCTCAAGGAACCACCTTCACATGCTTCTATTGCCATGCCCCAAGTTATCAAAAAGTTGACTATGAGATCTGGAGGAAGCAAGGGCCAAGGTGGAAGGAGCCCAAGATTCAATATCATGCCTTCCAATAGAGTGAATGTCGTGGAAATCCAAGCTCTCAATGAGCAAGAAGGAATCAGACCGACCACAAAGGCGACAAAATCATGAGCCATGGTAGTGACCAGATCCATGCAACCTGAGACTCTAGAGGCAGGGAAAGAGCCAACCTCGGATAAGAGGGGTTAGCAAAAGTTTGTCACTTGGGGAAGAAGAAGAACAAGGTTTGGATGGAGGTGTCCGATTGGGTGGAAACGTAGCAGGCTCGAGCAGCGCTGCAGAAAAAGGAGCCTAAAATGTCTAGGCGGAGCTATCTCGCAAGATTTTTAAGTCACCATAAAGCCGATGAATCCAGTCCAACAAACCCCAGACCAAGGAGGAGAAGTGTTTAAGACATGGACACCGAGGCCAGAGAAAGGTGTGGAGACATCAAAGCAGGAGGAGAGCCGAATTAGGTTCGCAGAAGGAGAAATGCTGTCGTATGATCTATGGGAAGATCTAAAGCAGCAGTCGATCCATATGTCAGTGGAACAACTCCTCACATTAGTGCCGAGCTTCAAAGAGAAACTGGTACGCCACCTTATGTCCCAAGAGGAGAGGTCACAGTCTCTAAAAGCCATGCACATTGAGAAGACAGAAACTCCACCAAAGGAATCCTTGATTTATGATGAAGCCATCCAAATGATTTAGGTTAAGTTGGCCGGAGTGGACATAGTAAAAGTACTATTGGATGGCAGATTAGGAGTTAACATTTTATCGGATATGACATGCCAAGTGGACACACACTGGAAGTCTCTAGATTCAATTTCCAGATCGCAGTTGATGCTCTGGCTGGAAGACATAAAAGGTGCCTACCTGATGTTACTCGGAAGACCATGGCTCCGTGAGGCACACAATAAGCAGGATTAGGATGTAGATAGAATAACCATCTAGAGAGGAAAGAAGAAAATCAGGCTTTCAGTGGTGGCCACCCGTAGGAAAGTGGAGAATCCTTCTCAGCCACCGAAAGTAGCCAAATGAGTAAACATGTTGAAAGGATTGGACCTAGATGAACAATAGGAATATCTCCAACAGAACACACAACTTGATAAGCCTGTTTGAGGTTGATGTGGTCCATATCATGGAGAGGTACCAACCAACCCATCATCACAAGAATGAAGCTCCTAATAGGGATCAGCAAGATCCGCTGAGCAAAGGGAATTTCTTGAGGAGGCGGAAGATTTCTATGAAGCCTTAGCCGATGATGGCAGTGTACCGAGTCTTCAACAAATCATTGCAGCACACAACCTTTGAAAGGGACCTGAAGCAATCGAAAATGGGTTAGGGAAGATAAACTAATTGAGATGAATCTGGGTACAGATGCCGACCCAAAGTCTGTCAAAGTCAGCACCAAATTGGATGCTGCATTCGAGGAAGAGATTCAAGTATTGCTCATGTCCTTCAAGGATGTTTTTGCATGGAGCTACACCGAGATGAAAGGGATTAACCCTTGATTCTACCAGCATTGGATCAATATGAGGGAGGATGTAGTCCCCATCCAACAACAAAGATATTGGATGAATCCCAACTATGCAAAATGGATCAAGGAGGAACTGGACACACTGCTGCACATCGGATTCATATATATGATCGGGTGACATGGTTGTTCCTGATCGTGATCGTCCCCCCAAGAAGAATCAAAAGCTCAAGGTCTATGTGAATTACAAAAATAGACCCCTTCCCTTTGCCGTTCTCACAAACTCCCTACTGCTAGATGCAATAGTTGGCCATGAGATGTATTCATTTTTGGACGGCTTCAGTGGCTACAATAAAGTCGAAATGGCACTGAAAGATTGGGAAAAGATGACCATCACCAAATGGGGTGCCTTTACATCCAATGTAATGACCTTTGGGCTCAAGAATGCTCCAACAACATTTTAGAAATGATTCAGGAAATTTTTTCCGAGAATTTGACAAGCTTCATGCGGGTGTTCATTGATGACTTCAGTGTCTTTGTTGTAAAATCATGCCAACACCTGACGCACCAGCAGGAGATGTGCTTGTCAAAATGCCAAGGTTTGAGACTAAGCCTGAATCTCACAAAATGTGCATTTGCTATCCAAAGCGGTATGCTCCTTGGCCACATAGTATCTTAGGAATGCATTGCAGTGGACCCGGCCACGGTGGAGGTGATTTGGAAAGCTCTGATCCCAACAAGTGTGAAGGAGTTGAGAAGGTTCTTGGGGCAAGTCAGATGGCATAGCTAAATGCTTCGATATCTAGCACAACTAAAAGTCCCACTGAACCAGAAAATGGCATAAATAAAAATGCCACTAAACCAGCAGCTAAAGTAGGCTAATCTAGAGTGGACAAAGGAATGTGACATTGCATTCAGATGACTCAAGCTGATGCTATCCGAAGCTCCTATATTCCAAGCAACCAATTAGGAATTGCCATTCCATGTCTTCATGGATACATCCGATGTGGCAATCGGGAGTGTCCTAATGTAGGAAGCTGAAAAGAAGTGGTTCCGGCCTGTCTACTATGCCAACCGAAGATCATTAGAGTCCAAGAAAAATTACTCCACCACCCATAGGGAGGCGTTCACCCATGATCTACTCAGTCGTTTTAGCAAGTTTTGCCACTATCTGGGCAACAAGCTCACATTCCATGTGGATCATTCCACCTTGCTTTATCTTGATGATAAACAGAGCTTGGTAGGCAAGATGGCTTGGTGGATGCTTATCCCTCAGGAGTTCAAGTTCACTATCGTGCACACTCCAAAAACCAGCCATACAGTGGCGGACTACTTGTCTTGACTAGAGTCTCTGGTGAAGCCCCGATCAGAGTAGCGGTGATTTACCTGATGCAAAGCTATTTACAACTGACGCAGCCATGCCGATACCTCAGACCTGGTATGATGAAATGTTGGCATTTGTGGCCATAGGTCTGATGGGGAAGATAACCTTTCTCAAGTTTATTGAAAGTAGAAGATAACCTTTCTCAAGTTTATTGAAAGCAGAAGATAACCTTTCTCAATTTTAGAGAAAGCAGATAACTTTCTGAAGTCAGTCTTTCCAAGTAATAGCCAGACAGCTATACAAGAAGGGCATTGATCAGATCCTTCGAATGTGCATTCATAGCCAATCACAAATAAGGTGTAGAGATGAGCTCCTAGAAAGTTTCAGAAGCACTTGAATTAAGCAATGTCAAAATGGCAAATCAGTGGAAAGTGATGCCTATGGGCATTGTCCCAAATCAAGAAATTAGTGTGACTGAATGTAAATTTCAGTCATCCTTTGTGGATGCCGAGCATGTTAAATTTGCAGCAATGTGATGAGCTATGGTGGATCAAATGCTAGAATCAACATCATTAGAAAAGAGATTAGACGATAATTAAGACATGATTAGTGAGTAATTAAGATGTGATTAGTGAGCAATTAACTAATAACTTAATGTAGGCATGGATAATAAAAAAACAGCAAATTCTCATTAGGCCAATGCCTCAATTTATAGAGTTTACATCCAATTATCTAATCCCACTGATTTCTCCTTGATTCACTCCACCTCTTTTGCTTGATTCTCTCCACCTCTTCCCAGAATATCTCCACACCTCCTAAATCTCCTCATGCTACCCTTTATTCTCTCCCAGTAGATACTTCTCACCTTTTCATAGCTTCTCTCACATTTATAGATTCTCTTTTATAGCCTCTTGCTAAGGGCTTGTTCCCGCACACACCCTATTCACTTGTATATTTCAACACCTCCCCTCAAGTGAATACTCCTAGCACACCTGGACCCTATACCTTCTATGTGTCCAAGGCTACTACAAGTGCTCGTGACCTTGACTAAAGTGCTCACACATACATTTACCACATGGCCTACATCATCGGTGGCTCAGAGGTGGCTCAGAGGTGGCTCAGAGGTGGTTTTACTCTATTGGGGCAGGTTACATTGGGTTGTGGGGTTTCTCTCTCTCTCTCTCTCAGAAAAGATGATCTGACTCCACTTCCTTATTTAGGAGCCTCCATGAAGTTTGCCGATGTCGTTCCTTCTCCACTGGGTTTGCTGTAGCAGTCTCTTGCCATGTGTCCTGGCTTTCTACAGTTGGGCAAGTGAAGGTCCTTCCTCCTACTCTGCCTCTTCCTCGTCCTCGTCCTCTTCCTCGTCCTCGTCCTCTTCCTCGTCCTCGTCCTCGTCCTTGAGAGAATCCTCCTTGGGTGAAAAATACTTTTTCTTCTCCTATTGTTGAGTCCAGCCATTTCTTCTCTTTGACTCAGGTCTCTTGCTCTAGTCGAGCTCCTTCTATCTCGTGCAGCTTCAATTGAGGTACATTCTTTAATATTGCTACAATGTTTTCATATTCACCTTTGTCCACACTCTTCAGAAGCACTGCTAGTGCCTCATCATCTTCTACCTTTTTGCCAATGGTGGGCTGACAGTTGTTGCTTAATGCTCTTATATTTGTTCAAGTGTGTGATTAAAGGTTCACTTTCCTTCATATCCAGTTTGTAGAATTGCATTAACAGATTTATCTTTGAATTTTTTGCTTGAGTGCCAAATAATTTATTGAGTTCATCCCATGCATCTTTTGCCCATTGTATCCCTGTGATGTGATGAATGATTTCATCATTTAAACTAAGTGCGATAAGTCCTAATGCTTTCTCATTCTTGCTCTTCCACTCATTTTCCCCTCTCACCTTTGGGCATTCATCTCTTCCCTCAACTAGCCCCCACAGATTTTTCCTCATGAGCAGATACATGGTTTTTGTCTGCCATGTGTAAAACTGCTCCCCATTAAATTTGGCTATCTCTTGTGCTGTATTCATGATGATGTGAAGGGGGTCTCACCTCTTGATCCAATTTCAAGATTCAAGGGCAGTGTCTACCCTTTTACGACTCAATCTGGTGTTTAGGTGATGATTACAACAACATATTTATCAACATAAATTCACCAGAAATTACATTAAACCAAGGGTAACAAATCTGTATGGAATGGTTGGAGTATCAAACCATCTCCGAATTGCAATCTGAAGTTATAAGGATCTGTATCAGATACCCAATGGTTAATTTGAACCCTCAATTGTACCAAAATATAGTGATTAGTGCTGATTAATCACTTATTAGCAAATTAATCCTCTATTTTGTGCACAAAAAACAGAGTATGCTGGGGCCTTAGAATTCAAATGAGCTCAAATCCTTTTTCAAGGCCATCAATATCAATTAGTCTAGTAGAGGATTAAGCCAAGAAACACAAGATTTGACGAACATTGAATGCTTAATCTCTGTTTTACTAGTCACCTGCAGATTTGATGAAGAGCTTGGATCTCACTGTAGACTTGATCAAATCAAAAATTGTCTTCACCAGCTTGTAGAGCACCCTTGAAAACCCCTAGGGCCAAGAGGAATTAGAGCCATTTCATCTAGTGCATTCAAGAACTCCAATTCTCTTCAGAAAAAAGGTGCTGGCGAATTAGCGAAAATCGGCTGCAGTGCTTGGCGGTATGACGATTTATATAGATGGGCTGGAGCATGGGGCTTGTGGCTATGTGTGGCTAAAAGCTTGGAGGCTATAGTTAAGCCTGGAGGGAGATCAAGCCCCTCCACTAGCTAGGGGTGCAGAGAGCTTGTTGAAAAAGAGGTAAAAATCTTAATTATCTATTAATCCTAATTAGCTAAGTGATTAGCAAGATAATGGGCTCATAAGATTGATGGATTCTAGATTAGGCTCTGATACCATGTTAAATTTGTAGCAATATGATGAGCTATGGTGGATCAAATATGCTAGAATCAACATCACTAGAAAAGAGATTAGATGATAATTAAGATGTGATTAGTGAGCAATTAACTAATAGCTTAATGTAGGCATGGATAATCAAAAACCAACAAATTCTCATTAGGCCAATGCCTCAATTTATAGAGTTTACATCCAAGCATCTAATCCCACTGATTTCTCCTTGATTCACTCCACCTCTTTTGCTTGATTCTCTCCACCTCTTCCCAGAATATCTCCACACCTCCTTGATTCACTCCACCTCTTTTGCTTGATTCTCTCCACCTCTTCCCCACACCTCCTAAATCTCCTCATGCTACCCTTCATTCTCTCCCAGTAGATACTTCTCACCTTTTCACAGCTTCTCTCACATTTATAGATTCTCTTTTACGGCCTTTTGCTAAGGGCTTGTTCCCGCACACACCCTATTCACTTGCATATTTCAATAGAGCATACCCGATGTTGCTTGGCCAGCCCCATGGCTCCATCATGGAAAGATCCAACACCAATTGGGAGAGACAGATTAGCTAACCATCCGGAAAGGAAAGAAAAAGGTTTTGGTGTCGGCGGTAATCTCTAAAGAAAAAGTTGACCCGCCTCCCCGACCACTCTGTGCAGGCCTCAATTGGCTAGAAGGAGTGAAAGATGATGAGGAAGAGAAAATTTTAAAGGAAAAACTAGACCTAGTTTTCTTATTTGAGGTGGATGTTGACCAAATAGTGTCACAATATGAGCCAAAAGTTATGGCAGTGCAACCAATCCTAGAAACAATCATGGAGGAAGGGATCTTGGCCAATTAAATCAAAGAGGTTTCTTCAAAAGTAAAAAAGGATCAAGTTCATGAAGAAATCAAGGCATTCATTTATGCCAAAGAAGCCCATAAGAGGAACATGCAGAAGAGTAGTCGGGTGCAAGAAGATGAATTGTCCCGAAATGACCTTAGGAGATGATCACAACCCTCCAATGGTCCGGGTAAGTGCCAAACTTATAGAGGAATGGAGACAACAACTGGCAAGAACTTCTATGAGGATACAAATATGTGTTTGCTTGGAGTTATACAGATATGAACAGTATTGATCCCATCTTTATCATCATGAAATTAATCTCAAGGAAGATGCAGTTCCTAGTAGAGGTAGAAGATAAATTCGAATTATACCCGAAAAGTTAAAGAAGAAATTGAAAAATTGCTCAAAGTAGGTTTCATTTATCCAATTGATAGAGCTAATTGGGTGTCTCCAATTATCATTGTAAGAAGAATGGCAATTTGAGGGCATGTGTGGATTAATAGAAAATTGAATGTGGCTACAGTAAACAGATCCTTTTCTACTACCATTTACAAACTCACTCTGCTGGATGAAGTTGGTGGGGCCATGAGATGTATTCATTCTTGGACGGATTCAGCAGGATACAATTAGGTAAGGATGGCACCTGAGGATAAAGAAAAGACAGCCTTCGAAATGGGGGGTGTTCGCCTTCAATGTAATGACTTTTGGGCTGAAGAATGCACCGGCCACATTCCAAAGATGGTTCAGGAGATTTTTTATGAGTACCTCACAAGATTCATGAGGGCCTTTGTGGATGACTTCAATGTCTTTGCGAGGAATTTGTAGATTGTTCAACAAGTCTTGATAGCGTGTCTACAGAGTTGCTATGAAACTAGATTGAGTCTCAATCCAAAAAATGTACTTGTGCAGTAAGCAGTGAAGCTTTACTTGGCCACATCATTTCACAAGATAGGTTAGCAGTGGACCCCTGTCATCATCATTCGATTGCAAGCTAGTATACAAGGTTTTCCACATATCTTGTACATGTGGCATGTCCATTATACCTGTTTACAAAGAAAAACGCTTTGTATATCTGGAATGAGAAGTGTGAACAAGCATTACGGCACCTAAAGATGATGTTATCTGCAACACCAATCATGTCACCTCCAGATTGGGAGAGGCTGTTTTATGTCTTTGTGGTGGATGCATCAGATGTTGCCATCAGCAATGCCTTAATGCAACAAACCAAGACTGGTTGGTTTCGCCCAATTTACTATACTAGTTGGATGTTGTCTACACAACTGAGAAGAATTACCCCACGATAAGGAGAGAAGATCTAGGCATGGGTTATTCTATCAACAAGTCTAGGCATTATCTTTTGGGTAATCGATTTGTTTTTCATGTCGATCATCGTGCATTAATTTATTTGGTGAGAAAACCTAATCTCATAGGCAAATTGGCAAGATGGATGCTGCATGAGTTCGATTTCACCATCAAACATAGACGTAGAAATGAACATGTAGTTGCTAATTTTAAGTCGGAAATAAAATCTAGAGAACCAACAGATGGTGTTCCAGATGAGTTTTCGCACCAAATACATGGTATGATGAGATGATGTTCTTGATGAATGAATCATTTCTAGAAGGTATGAGTAGAGATCATCAAAAGAGACTGGCACTACGAAGCAGAACATATAGAGTTGTTTGCAGGACAATTAGATAAGATGGGAGTGGATCAAATCTTGAGGCCGCAATGCATTCCATATATGAGAAGATAGTACTAATCACAAAATCCCATCAAGGCATTAGTGGAGGGTACTTCTTTGAGAAATTATAGGTCTAAAAATATTCTAGGCTGGATTATGGTGGCCAACAGTGTTGAAAGATGCATGGAAATTTGCCAAAGCTTGTGATTTCTACCAGAGATTAGGCCTACCAAATGCAGAGTGAATAGGATGCCGCACAACCCAATGTTGCCTTTGGAATCATTTCAAAAGTGGGGATTAGAATTTTCCAGTGGTCCATTCCAACCACTAGGTCAGAGAACTAGCAAACAAATATATAATGTTGGTGGGCCACTAATTACTGTACCAATGGGTGGAATCTCAGAATCTCAAAGACAGCACATCTATGGCTATAGAAGCATTTCTATATGAGATAATCATGATGACTAGGTTCAACTGCTATATCTAGTGGAACTAGTTAGTGATCAGGGTCGATAGTTCCTGAATCAAGTTATCCAAAATCTTACTAAATACATATGATCATTTACAAAAAGTCTATAGTATATAATCCGCAAGCCAATGTCAGGAAAAATCCACTAATCAAGTATTACAGCAAATATTGAAGAGGATTATGAATCAAAATAGGATAGATTGGGATCAAAAGTTGTACTATGGGCATTTTGGACAACATATTAGGTAGCACAATTGGAAGTACTCCCTTCTCATTGGTATATGGTCTAGAAGCTATAATGTGGGCATTTTGGATAGCATATTAGGTAGCAAATGGAATTACTCCCTTCTCATTGGTATAAGGTCTAGAAACAGTGGTGTCATGGAATTTATAATCCCCAGTTTTCGAGTGGCAGTGACTCATAGATTATCTCCAGAGTAATCAGTCATGCATCGGCTAGAGCAGTTGTTGGCATTGGGCGAGAAAAGGCTCCAGTAGCTAAAAATGCTGATGTCATCCAAAAACGATGGAAGCTTTTTGTTGAAAAAAATAATAAATTTAACATTTTTTATACAAGTGACCCAGTATTATTGTTTAATTCTAGAATAGGTTCACATTTGTGTAATCTTAAGTGGGATGGACCGGCCCGTACCGTAAATCTTGGCATCAGCACATTTGAATCAATATCATTGGATAGTGTGAAATTACTGAAGCCCGTGAATGGTTTTAGACTAAAGCCCTATTTTGGAAAGCTACCCAAACCAGTGCCTATGCAAGTGTGCACTATTTTTCTCATGCACTCACAAGACACGTGTTCTTGTCTATGTAGTATTCATGCATTGTCTTTTGTGCAAAGCCATTGGGTTATTATTGTTGCATCGTGGGGTGGCCTGTATTTCATCTCTCTTAGCTGCTCTATCACATTGAGTTGTGTGTGCCTTGAACCTAGTCAATTCTGGTGTTGACTTTTTTGTTGTGTGTGTGATTTACACCAAGCTCTAAATCCCTATTAACAAAACTTCTATTCTTCATAATTACTTTCACAAAATTCATTGTTCTCTCGTTCACACACTCTCTCACTCTTATAATCTCTCTTATTGCTCTCTATTTTTCCCCACAGCCATGTTGGAATTTGAGAAGCTCATTAATGTCCTAGATGTGAACATCACCTTTAACCATGTCTGGTTTTCGAGAAGGTGGACCTATTGTAGTTTGCTTCTCTGCCATGGAACCCTCAAACACTTAGCGCACAAATGTGTTGGAACAGTTGTGCAAGAGGTTCAGAAGAAGAATGGAGTTGTGAAGACATCCACATAGGGCCAAACATTGTTTACTCCCTCCAGAGTATGTAGCTTTTGCTCACCTATGCTCTTAGTGCAAAAGAAAGATGGTTCTTGGCGCATGTGTATAGAGCACAGGGTGCTAAACAAGAACACCATCAAGAATCGATTCCCTATTCCGAGGATCGATGACATATTGGACCGCTTACAAGGCTCCATAATCTTTAGTCGGATAGACTTGAAAAGCGGGTATCATCAGATACGCATTAGACCTGAGGATGTGCATAAGACAGCATTTCGGACCACTTTTGGGCTATATGAGTTCTTGGTTATGCCCTTTGGTTTGACAAATGCTCCTGTCACATTTAACAGGATGATGGACAGGATTTTCCGGCCTCATAGAGCGTTTGTGGGCACATTCTTTGATGATATGATTGTGCATTCACGCACAGAGGAGGAGCATAGGAAGCATTTGGCCATTGTGTTTGAAGAACTCTAGAAGCAGAGGAGGAGCATAGGAAGCATTTGGCCATTGTGTTTGAAGAACTCTAGAAGCATAGGTTGGTCATTAATGGCAAGAAGAGTGAGTGCTTCTTGGAAGAGATACACTTCTTGGGGCATATTGTGTCTAAAGATGGAGTCCGTATGGATCCTTCAAAAGTGGAAGCAATTCTCAATTGGCCAGATTTGAGGACCGTGCATGATGTATGCAGCTTTTTGGGATTGTGTTCCTATTACAAGATGTACATACAGTATTTTACTGAGATTGCTTCACCCATTCATGCTTTAACTAAGAAGGGAACTCCATTTCGATGGGCTGATTGGGAAATTGCAGCCTTTAAAAAGCTTAAAGAAAATCTTACTTCGGATCCCGTATTGGTATTACCGGATCTCCGAAAGGCTTTTGTTGTCCAGTGTGATGCATGTGGGAACAGCATTGGGACAGTTCTCATGCAGGAAGGACATGTGATAGCCTATGAGAGTCGTATATTACAGAATGCCGAGAAGCATTTACAGGTTTATGAGAAAGAGATGTTGGCTGTAATTCATGCTCTTTCTACATGGAAACACTATTTGCTTGGGGTTGATTTCACTGTGCACACAAATCATCAGACCTTGTATTATTTCCTCACGCAAACTAAACTTTCTGAGAAGCATATGAGATGGGCCAACTTTTTGTCTATGTTCCACTTTCAGATTGTACATGTGGAAGGCAAAAAGAATGTTGTGGCAGATGCTTTGTCGCGCAAGCCATAGGTCTCAGCAGTTTCACTTGCTTATCATCATGAGCTTGATGAGATGAAAGAGCAGTATACCCAGGATGAGGATTTTGGAAGGCTCTATGATCAGATGTCTGAGGGTCAATGGCATGATCATTATACTCTCAGGGATGGCTTTTTGTCGATGCATGGTAGACTGTGTGTTACCAGGTAGTTATGACTCAAGGTTATGATTGAAAGTCATGCTCCACCGTATGTAGGTCATAGAGGTATTGACGCCATGATAAAGGCAGTTGAGGCTTTCTTTTATTGGCCGACCTTGGAAAGAGATGTTGACGCTTTTGTTAGGCAATGCATCGTATGTCAGAAGGTGAAGTTTGACCGTGAGAAGATACCAGTGTTACTTCAGCCTTTACCTATTCCAGATAGACCATGGAAGAGCATTTCTATGGATTTTATATTTGATCTTCTGAGGACGCAAACGGGGAATGATGGCATTTGGACTATCATATGCAGGTTCAGTAAGTAGGCTCATTTCATTCCCGTGCGTAAGACGATCAAAGTTGATCACATGGTGAAGTTATTCATGGCAAACATCTTCAAGTATCATGGCATGCCTTCGTCCATCATTAGTGACCGTGATCCATGGATGACGAGTTTATTTTTGAGAGGGTTGTTTGACAACATGGGTACAACTCTCAAGTTTTCATCATTGTTTCATCCACAAATAGATGGTCAATCAGAAGAGGCTAATTCACCAGTGTTAGATCTTCTTAAGTGTTATGTGTCAGAGCACAAGCAACAATGGGAAAAGTATCTTCCTTTGGTGGAGTTTGCTTATAACAACACCGTCCATACCTCGCCGGGCAAGGCACCTTTTGAGATTGTGGAAGGAGGGAAGAAGGTACCACCTATTTTGCACACAAAGGATAAGATCTTTGAGGCTGACCAGTATGTGGAGAACATGGATGAAGCTTATCGGAGAGTTAAGTTGGCACTCCAGAAAACTCGGCAAAAGCAAAAGAAAGCAGCAGACCGTCACAGACGTGCATTAGAGTTTGCATTGGGTGATTGGGTTCTTTTGCGATTTGAGAAAGCTAGGCTCAAAAAGATGAAGGGGAAAGAGCGCTTATTCCCTAAGTTGAGCATGCGCTATTATGGACCTTTTCAGGTATTGGAAAAGATTGGTGAGGTGGCCTATCGTTTGAAGCTACCAGATCACTGGAGGATTCACAATGCATTTCATGTGAGTCTACTTAGACCTTTCCGTGGTGGGGATGTGCCTGAGGATGTATCAAATGAGGCTCAGCCAAAAGTTGAGGAACTTGATGAGGCTCTTATTCCAGAGCAGATACCCACATAAGGCAAGAAAGGTACAAGGTAAAGTTTCCCGTCGCTATCTTGTGAAGTTCAAAAACTATTCCACCGATGGATGCAAAGTGGATGGAGGAGGGTGACTTAGCAGATTCACCTCAGGTTTTGCAGCTTTATCTCAATGCCTTTGAGTTGGAGCCAACTCTTGTTACGGCTCGTTTAGGTTCAGCAGAGCATGGATCTGGAGCATTGCCTGATGCTCAAGAGGGGGGTAGCACCTCCGCTCCCTTGATACAAACAGGCTCAGATGACATCTAGAGGTTGCTTGGTGCAACTTTTGTCTCACCCGAAGGTACTTATGGCTGACAGTACATCTGTTTATGGAACTTCTATGATATATGTGTACTAGTCACATTGGATGTTGTGGTTGTGTATGGTTCACAGTGGTATACAACTAGGACTATTACTCCACCATGGGCTTGCAGTGAATGTTGCTACATATGCATGGCTTTGAGAGATTGGGACGTTGATCTTGCCATATTGTACTTTTCACTTTGGATGTCTTGCTGTATCACCAGATTGCAATCGAGGACGCTTGCCATTTTTCAAGAGGGGGGTATGTCATGACCGTGTGAAATTGGTACAGCACAAGTGTGAGCATGGTGGTCGGTGAGCAAGATAAATATTTCACGATTCATACCTAGGTGCCCGGACAAATGGTAACATGCTGACATCCCCAAGTGTGAAGGGGGACCAAGGGATTTAATATTTATAATGTTTTAACCTTGGGTGGCCCCTAGGCATAAGTGGCCCCTAGGAAAGTAATAAACTTTATGGCCTTAGGACTTTTATGGGGAGAGGGGTCTACTCTACTTTTAGAGTACACGCCTCCCTCTCTCTCTCTGTCTCTCTGGCTTTTAGGAGGGAAAGGCGACTGGCTGCTTATAGAGGAAGGCGTGAGGTCGCCTGAAGGGATTCGTACAAGTCAGCTGGTACAGGACGGTTGGTGCAAGTCGGCTGGTGCTGGTCGGCTACAAGACAGTTGGCGCAAGCGGCTGTTGTAGCTGCTGGTACAGGCGACTGTTGTAGGTCAGCTGGCACAGGTGGCTATTGTTGCACGTCAACTGGCACAGGCGGCTGTTGTTGCAGGTCAGCTGGCGCAGGCGGCTGCTGCAGGGGCAACTAGTACAAGCGGCTGCAGGACAACGGGTACAAAGACAAGAGAGAGGCAGTTGATAGGACAGCAGGCGCAGCCTGAATCTCTCTCTCTCTCTCTCTCTCTCTCTCTTCCCCTCGTGTGAGCTCTGGAGGGCAAAGGCGAGTGGTTGCAATTCAGGACAGCATACTCTATACTCTCAGGGCTAGTGTTTTTGAGGAGGATTGGTGTACTGAGGGACAACAGTGTACCTGCTGAATATCTTTCTCTCTCTTTTCACTAGCTTACGGCTGCTTCAGAGTTGTTTCTTCTGGCCCTTTGTGAGAGGAGGGGTGTGGCAGTTTTTGAAGGGTGGAAATAGAGTTAGATGGTGGATTTGTTCTTTGGCTGAGTTTGAGGCTACAATCATGGAACAGCCAGATGCGTGCTCAAGGCTTCCCTGTTGCATTGTCTTGGTTGATTAGAGGAGACAGCAGTGTGTTGCTTTTGTGGGACACATATCTATATGTGTATCCTCTATGCTAAGAGGTCTTGAGGGTTGCCAGGTTGGACATGTAGGTTTCTTTTCCTTGACTGGCTTTGTTGTACTCAGTTAAGATTTTCCATTGAAATTGAATAAAGAAATACCGAAAGGGGCACCAAGCTTTGGGGCGAACAGGTGTCGTTCTCCTTTTTGTTTTGGAGCACTCTAGCTCTGGTTTATTTGTTTAATTTTCTGGACTACAATTGGATAGGTGACTGCTAGTCTACCGCACTTTGGTTTCTACCAGAGGTTGGTTTCAAAGTCTTTGATCCAAGATTGAACAAAGTCTTCGTTCGTCGAGACATTGTCTTTGTGATGATGAGCGGGACTGACTTCACCTTTCGCTACCCATACCATCACAATTCTCCAACTATGCCACATGAACCGAATGAGTTGACTATTACTCCGCCACTTGAGGAGCCTTCCTCCTCCCGACAGCCACCCAAGGACCCTTTACCCTGCTAGTACCAATAGACCATGCGAGATTCAGGCATACTTGATACCCCCTTGGACGGTCCTTGTCGGTCCACTGGGCTCACTCCTTGTGCCTCATTTGCCTCTATGTTTTCAACAAACTATGTGGTGCATGATGAGCCAACATCGTGGAAAGAGGCAATCAAATGGCTAGGCTGGAAACAGGCTATGGAGCAAGAACTTGAAAGCATTGACCATAATGGCACGTGGTCCCTTGTGGATCACCCTTGTCATAAGAAGGTCATTGGAACCAAATAGATTTTTCGCACAAGTCGATGGTGCCTTGGACAAGTACAAAGCCCAACTTTTAGTGCAAGGCTTTCGCCAAAAAGAAGACTTTGACTTTGACGAGACCTTCGCAACTACAGCTCGAATGATGACCATCCGTCTCTTACTCAATCTGGCTACACACCACAAATGGCCAGTCTACCAAATGGATGTCAAAAGTGCTTTCCTAAATGATATTCTCAAGGAGAAAGTCTATGTTGGCCAACCTCTGGGCTTCCCGGGTATGAGGACAAATTCTTTTGCCTACATAAAGCTCTTTATGGGCTTAAGCAAGCCCACCGAGCATGGTATCATCGCATCGATAGATTTCTTCGCAGTCAAGGTTTTCAACCATCCCACTGTGATCCCAATATCTATATTCACACAGATCAGGTGATGGTGTGCTACCTAGTGTTGTTTGAGGATAAAGTCTTCTGCCTGCATAAAGCTTTTTATGGGCTTAAGCAAGCCCACCGAGCATGGTATTGTCACATCGACGACAGATTTCTTCGCAGTCAAGGTTTTCAACCATCCCACTTTGATCCCAATATCTATATCCACACAGATCAGGGGATGGTGTAATACCTAGTGTTGTATGTTATTGATCTTATGATCTCTGGTTCACATCAAGCCAAAGGGGTTGATATCATGGCACAACTGAGACGGACGTTTGAGATGACTCATCTCGGTCTTCTTTCATATTTCCTTGGCATGGAGGTGGCCCAACATCCTGATGGTATCTTTGTGTCACAACAAAAGTAGTCTTCAACTAATCACTTCCTATTTTCCTAATGGTGCTATCCATGTGGCCACCCCAATCAATCTAACCATCAAACTTACAAAGGAAGAGGACTCACCACCACATGACGAGTGAGCCTACTGACAAGTGGTTGGGAAACTTATATGGCTCACTAACTCTAGACTTGCATTTCCTATTGCACATCCATTTTAAGTCAGTATTTCAATGCTCCAAAGGAGCCACATTGTAGTTCAGCGATGAGGGTTGTTCACTATCTAACGGGTACCTATATGTTCAAACTTCACTTTAGTCGTGGGTTCACCTTGTGTGGTTATACGGACTCCAACTGGGCTGGTGATATTGATTCCCGACGTTCCCATGGTGGTTATTTGTACTCACTTGGATCTGGCCCTTTCTTTTGGTCTAGCAAGAAGTAGGACACCATTGCAGGTTCTTCGGGTGAGACCGAGTACCGGGCCCTTAATGATGCCACCACTGAGGCTATTTATCTCCGTCAGCTTCTTGAGGAGATGCGCATTTTTATGGACACAACTACTACCATCTTCGTCCTCCACGGTCATAGTGCGATTGCCCTCGTTGGCAATCCTATTTTTCTAACCATACCAAGCATGTTGGTGTCCACTTTCATTTACTAGGAACAGGTTGAGCTTGGTACCATCAGGCTCCAGTACATTCCTACGACGGACAACCATGCCGATATTCTTACAAAGTCCGTCAACTGGCCCATCCTCGAGCATCTTCTCGAGTGGACCATTGGTCCTCCACCATCACCCTTAGCATCTTGAAGGGGGACCGTTCTCACCATTTGCATTATTTATCATTGTTGTAAAGGGCACATGAGTTAGTGAACCATCTTCCATACCCTTTGCATTGCATTCTGTTTTTTGTGTTTCCGGCACATGTATGAATGAAAACCCAAATGGGCATGGAAACCCTTGCATTGTGGCATTGATCTAGTACAGCCCAAACTCAAGAGACTCTACAAAAGACGAAGAGCACATGATCTACACCATGAGAGAAGATGGTAAGAGGGTGAAGAGGATCATGAAGAAGTTTGTAGGGTTTGGTTGTTGCGGGTCCCCTTTTGGCCTGAGAGGGAATGTGTGAAAGTATGCCCAAAAAGGCATGGGCTGTAGGGCAAGTTTGGGGCAGCCCAGTCCCCAAAACAGCATAGATTCAGTGTCCAGCCCCTTGGATTTCAAGTGCATGATGCCCAGCCTACAAGGGAAGGAAGCGCAGCTTTTTATGTGATTTTTCAGCATTTAATGCTGATTTTATAGTTGTGGACAGAAACTAAAGCTGGCTGCCTGGATATCAACTGGCCGACTACTTTGTGGTAGAGGTATAAAAAGGAGAGCCACAATCCCATTTGTGTTATCTCATAATTCACCAAGTGCTCAAGCAAACAAGGGCCATGACAGCCAAGAAGTTGCTAACGCAAAGGGGTGAAGGACTGCAGGTCAAGGGCAGAGATTTCTCAGCCAAGAAAGGTCAAGATTTTTGTTCTTTTCAAATTTACATCATTCTAATAAATCAAATACACCATTCGCGGTGGGGGCCCTACAGAGGGTATTTGGGACCCAATACTGTGTCCTCTCCTCTATCCCTCTCTCTCTCTCTCTCTCTATTTTTTGCACATCTTCATTCAATTTTGTGCGTTAATTTCGTCGTGAAAAGTGTGCTGATTTCTGAGCATTGAAGTTACCAATCTCCCCTGAAGCTTCCGCATGTTACACTCTATTAGGCCATTTATGCTTGTGGTGAAGCTCACACTGGGAAATGTTGAACAAGTTTCCTCTATTGTCTTGCTGTCATGCTTTAATTGCTAAAACCCAAGTTGTAGCATCATTCTTTAATGTCTTCTTCTTTGTCTGCTTCCAAATGTTGGACTTGAAGTTGACTTGGCTATGTTATGGTGTAGAAGAATATGAAGGTTCAACCATGAATTCTCTCGATGATACCTGAACAATATTTGCCGAAGTGTTTGGCTTGAAAGTAGTGAAGTACTCATCCAAGTTATTAGAAGAATGTGTGAAATTCTCTGCAGTGTTGAAAATATTATCCTCTTGTTTGATATCCCATGTGTTATCATCCCATGTGGGTAAGGTTGAAACAAGTGTTATATCCACTTTGGTAATTTGTGTGTCTTCAAAGAAGCCCATTGTTGGTGACTCATCATGTTGAGATAAAGAATCCAAGGACTTTTCAATATCATCTTGTTGTTCTTTTGAAGTCATGCTAGAAGAATCCTCAATGTTGTCATCAACTGACTCAATAAAGAGCACCATAGATGTGTCAAGGTAGGAATAACATGAATTGCATGTTTTCCTTTATCGGAGCAGTCTTTTGAAGTTGAAGATTCCACATTACGATTTTGAGGAGCATTAGGTCGTTTAGGACATTTAAAGCATCTATGGTTGCCATTACAAATTGTGCACAATCTTGTCTTTTGTTGGTTACGAGAAGATGAAGCTATTGGAGGATGAGGAGTGCGGTCCCGTCCACGACCAGATGCACATGGTTGAAAGAACTGCCGACGCTCAGAATGATTAAAAGATGACCTGTCCTTATGGCAGGCCACACTGGCTTCTCAGATCCAACAATTGCATACGGATCGCTATTCTCATACTAGTTCTGTACCAGCAGTCGACACTACAGTATCAGTATCAAACAATGAAGACAATATCAAACAATGAAGACAACATTCCTCCTGAGGTGGAAGGTGACGATCTTAAGACTCTTTATCATCTTTTGCAAGCTAGTAAAACAAAGAAATTGGAAGTTAAACCCCCTAAGTCCTATGGAGGACAACACAATAAGCGTACCCATGGTTCCTTTGGAAGATTCTATCATGGTATGGTTGGATTTCCCTACACAAGCAATGATGTTAAGCGCAAACGCGCATTGATTAGCCCTCGAGCAAGTCATAACATCATGACAATAGACACTTGGGTGTCATTGGGACAACCTAAACTCATGCCTACAAGCAATAGTCTTGCAAGAGGAGCCAATGGACAAAACATTGAAGTTCCAGGTTACTTTAGATACACTACTCAAACAATTGATGGGTGATATGGAATTTACATTCCATGTTACCTAGATTCCCTTGAGTATGATATCATCCTTGGTGGCAGAACTTGGATAAGTGAATCGTTATATTCACTAAATGAATCCATGCCAACAGTCACCTTGAACACTCCTGCAGGCAATGTAAAATTGCTATTACAGGAGGAAGAACCCTTGCACGATTTGGAACTTCCAACATATCTTACAGAAAAGATTCCTAGGATTTTGGTTGGATCGGAAATTTCCAATAAAATCACCACAGCTTAAGCACAGCTTTATCCTTTATCCAACACAAGAACACAATCTCATGACTCTCGAGCTATGCGATTTGTTAGGTCAACCAACACTCACGGCACATCCTGAAGAAAGGATTACCTTTACACAAGAATAAAAAGTTGACAAGAGGATCCAACTTTAATGGATATCTATGATGCTAAACGCAAAAGGATACAAGCCTCTTCCACAAAAGCCCCTCTACACAATGACCTACCATCTACATCAACAACCAACTTCGATAAAGCATCCACTCCTTCAACCCCATCCTCACCTATGAAGTTTAATGCCAAGACCTTGCAATCAACATATATTCCTAAAGAAGTTCCCAGAGCCCACCAACCATCTATCTCTAAGAGGGAACTCAAAGGAAAGGCCTCGGATCCTATGCATCTTCATCGACAACCTCATCAAAGGAGCAAACCACATGCTCAAAGGCCTCGTATCACGATAGCCACTCCACAAGATACTCTAACCTCATCATCATCAACAATGCCCATGAGTCTCAAACCTGCAGCCTCAGCACCAACCAAAGTTAAGGAGGGCCCCAAACCTTCCACATCAACCCTAAAGAAAACTCCACCAAGACTCCCACAATCACGATATCTTGATAGTATCAAAATGTGGGTGGAGAAGCAACTACTTTGTAGCTCAAGGCTACTATGAAAGTGCCAATCAAATTTGGGTGCCTTGATAGTCAAAACCTCTTCCTCAACGCAGCACTAGGAGGCCAAGGAAGAAGAAGAGTACTCCTTAGCACCGTCCACAAAAGCCTATGCGAGTTCCTCAAAGAACTCCACCAATGTAACAAGTGTGGGTACCAAAAACACTACTACAAGCACAGGGGTACTACCAAAGAAATACCAAAGCTTGGGTCCCCAAGCGCATAACAAAGTCCCCTAAGCTTGCACAAAGAAAAAAGCCTCAACACCAAGCACATCGGCCACACCAAATTATAGTGTTCGTCAAAGATGGGTGCCTATGCATGTGCTTCAACAATAAGGATACTATGATGGTAATTCCATCATATGGTTGCCAAAATCAAATAATGTGAAGAAAACCTCACCACCTACTTCAACCCCAACAGCTTCACCTAAAGTTCGACAAGAATGGAGGCCCAAGCAACAACAAGCAAATCACTCAACCACTCTCGTGCATTCAGATCCAACACAAGAGCTTCTCTGTTCAAGCAAACAATCAGTAGTCTTCCCTACTACCTCGACGTCATTTCAGCAACAAATTCAAGAAGCAATACGGAGACTAAGGAGCACATCAAGAACAGAATAAAAATACTCATGTCACCCCTCTGAAAGTGAGAAATGAGCACATAAGAAGCTGTTGCTTTCAAATCATGACCTAGATGACCCATACAAATCAAAAAAAAAAACCTCGAGGTCAAAACTTGCAAATTCATGGAATTTCATTTCCAAAAATTACAGTTCAAGGAGTTCCATCTCACGGCTTAATAACCTGCACTTTCACGATTTAAGCCCTATCACACGAATTAAGCAATAGCCCACTATATATTTATTAAGCTTATTGCTTACTATTCTTTTGGATAAATTAATGTAGCAGCTGCTCCATGAGTACATATCCATACTCATGCACTAGAGAACATTTGCACCAAAGCCTCACCATCGACAACTTCCAGATACATCTCTAGATGGGGGAGCCATGGTGGGCGAAAGCCTATTCAATGGTACAACCCATCGTGCCTGAAATTTTCCTTCAAATTACAAACCTCTCCAAATGACACCACAATCTTCACAACTCAATGATTTTCAATCCCTAGTGAAGATATCTATATTAGCCTTTTGCAAGTCGTCTCGGTAATTCCTTCAATCCTCACCAACAAGTGGCTACTTCAACATAGAGTAGTTCAATAAGAGTCTATATGACTCGATTCTTGTACTTCATGAAAATTTTCTTCTAAGAGCACTTAAATATACATAAAAACATAAAAAGCGCATGGGCAGAAGAAGACAAGATCAAGTCCTACTACTCAACAGCATTTGACAAGAATCTTGCCACACAAAGAGACATCATCACAAGCCAATTACTTCAAATGATAAATGTCGCTTCAATGAATCAAATGAAGAACTGAGAATCACCATCTCCTTCTGATGATTAAGTCTACGTTCCTCCGGATCCTTCTCTCTCTTCTCTCCCATTATTAACATCTCTTAGTGTCCCCACTAACAAAAATCACATGTAACCTTGCCGATGATTGTGCTAAAAACAAATTGAGCCAAAAAAAAAGGGGCTCACACAAATATAAAAATGTAATCATTCGCAAAACCCCACCCCACCCCACATTAGGAATTCCCAATACACCACTAACCTATTCATTCATTAACTAGATTTTCTTATTCCTTCCGAAGAGGAACAAAGACCATTGAACATCATTCAACATCAAAGCCATCGACAAAGCTTGTTCATTCTTCCCACACAAAGGTCTTCAACGCAATCACGCAGACGCGATCGCCATCAAGAAGGGGGGAATGTTAATCCAATTCTACGATTAACAAGAGCTACTGCCATTATCTTACATCAAGGAGTCATGGTAGATGCACCAAAGGGTCATACATTCAAGATATGAAGCAATAGTGTCCAAAGCTATAACTTAGACAGGCGCCCGTAATGGTGTGACGGAGTATTTATGGTGATTCCCGCTTCAAGAGCGTGTGGTAGCAAGTTAGGATGAAGTCCTAAGTGATGTACTTCATGGATATATTAAGAGAGTAGTCATGGTAATAGCATTAGGCCTCTTATAGCCTAAAGTGCCCGGTCGGCCACAGTTTAAGTGAGTGTGAACACTTATGGCCATGTATATAAGTGAATTTCTCTCATAATACAACATTCTCTCCCATTGTGCAATGAGTCTTGCTCTTGCTAATCTCTCTCCCTAATGCATGCTAGTGAGTGTGTGTGAGTGAAGTGAGGTGAGAGGAGGGACAAGGACTCGTAGTGCAATGCGGCGGTGTGACAACGCTCGCGGGGGGGGATGCGGTGGAATTGCTTCTCAAGGAGTTGTAGAGCTTGGGGACCTCAAGGGTTACAAGCTCGGCCATTGGAAAGATTCTCACGAGACAGTTGAATTATTTTTATCATATTTATGAAAAATACTTTTTTATATTTATGCATAATTATTTAATTAAGAGAAAAGATAAATTTTTGATATATTTATTTTCATGCATAAAAGTTTAGATGCAAAAAGAGGAATTTCCATGATATTCGAGATACGAACATTTAAATAATAAAAGAGGAATTTTTGGCATATTCCTAATTATGGATATTTTTATTTATTTAAAAGAGAAATTTTTATTTTATTTTTAAGTAGAAAAAGACATAAATTAATTTACATATAAAAGAGGAGTTTTCACCATAAGTTCACATACGAAATTATGGAATTCTAAATTTTGAAGAACAAATTGATGGAAAGAATATTTTAAGATATTTCTATGCGGATTAATCAGGAAATGATACATATTCATAATTGAATTATTTGGAAAAAGAGTTATTTTTATAAAATTACATTATTCTCAAAAAGAACTATTTTTTATCTATTGTGGTCAAATAGGATGAATTTTTATAAAATTGGATTTTCCCTTCGCTTGGAATTTATTTGAAGAAAATCCTTAGGAATCAAAATTAGTAGTAAACCGAATAAATTTTGGTTAGACCACGATCACGAGAATGGCGAACCAATAAATTACTTGCCCATCTCTCGAATCTGAATCAAGCAAAATCTCGTGACCATTCCAAATCTTCAATACGAAGAATAGGCGAACAGTTGATTTAGGGAAGTTTTCCTAGACCGATATCGTCGAGAAATGAGTTGGAAATTGATGGATGGATTACCCTGATAAGAGATTCATGATTTTCATTAAGACAGTCACATTTTCAAGAAAAAGGGTTCTTTTCTGGGATCAAGCTCAAAACGGAAAAATTCTTACTTGCATAGAAACTCTGTTTTTTAAAGGACTATTTTACACCAGAATGCTGGAGGAAGCATTTGGCTTATGTTTAACCAAGGAGAACAGCTGGCAGGGAGTCATCAAAGGACGTTGCTCGCGGCGGCAAAGCCTACTGAGGTCTTAACCAGCCTTGGTATGGTTAAAATGGTGTGCTTCCGGTAGTACGATGGGCGAGGACCGACGAAGCGGTCCTTGAGTGAAGTGCTAGGACACCTAAGTAGGATCCTAGAGGGTTCTGACTAGGTGATACACAGGCTCGCGGTTACTAGGACACCCATGCGTATGTCAAAGCTGGTCTTCAAACGGAGAGTCCAGATAATATTTTTGTAAAACAATGGACTAGATATTTTAGAGGATTATGATCAGTAATACTATGGTTTCATTAAAAGATTGCTTTAAAGACAGCCGAATCTGTGAAAAAGGTAATTTCATATTGGGTGTGTAAGTGGTGTGACTACCTTGAATTTTGCCTGAAGCGCCGGCTAGGGGGCCTAGAAACTCTTTTCCTTGGTACCTGGGACAAAACATAACCAAATTTTTATATAAAGGGATCCCACCAATATAGCGGTTGGCTAACCCATGGGCCGGTTGGGGTTAGGTTGGATCATTGGATTCCTACGATACAGTCAGTTATGTCAAGTTACGCTAGTTAGAATAAGTCTCTAGAAGATTCTTGTTCTGTGGGAAAGAATCAGTGGGGCTGTGCCTCGCTTAAGGGAAAAAAAGCGGTGATTCTATGAACCAAGTGCAAGTCTCTTCCTTGATCTGGCCATGTGACGTACGGGTTCGATCAGATCAGATTGAATAGTTGAGGCCTTGACCCGTTAGATAAATCTCCCGTTAGATGATTTTCCTAGCATAAAAGCCCATGCCTTTCGGGCGAGGGAAGTTTTTCCAGGTTTGGTTTCGAAGGAACCACCAGGCTAGTCTCTTGTCCGGATATTCGTGGGCGAGGCCCTGAGTGGGAATCCCTGCCCTACACGCGAGAGGCTGCTGTTTTCGGTACCAGTGCCTAGAGGAGGCCGCACGGAGGGGGCAGGGGTCTCACAACTGGTATATCAGAGCTTTGTTGAAGGCTTAAGAAGGAAAAATGAGTTTTATCAGAGATTTATAATAAAAACTCAGAAAGAGCATTTACATATTGTTTTTTCATTCCTTAAGCTTCACTAAGACTTTTAATCGATGAATCGGATTCTATAGATGGAAGTTCCATGCTGGTATTCCCGATCTGACTCCATATCAGGATATGACTGCTTTCGCCTTTGAGTATATCCTCTCTTCCGCTACATCTCGAAGGAGCAGAGCAAGGCTCGCAAATCATTTTGAGGAATTATATTTTCCCGACCCAGCGCAGAGACATCAGCATAAGTGGTATACAAGGCAGTATGTCCATGCCTCTTGCAGCCAGCGCTTGATGCTGAGGGAGAATATCTCTTTGACCGACGATCCTATTGAAGCTAAAGGTGGTTCACGGTATGATCCTATATCGCCCCACGCCTCCAGGTTTCAGACTATCTTGCCATATTTATAGACTTCTTAGCTATTTTGTTCCAAAAAGAAAGATTGTAGCACCCTTAACAGTAAGGGAACAGTTGTACCGTGGCATGTCTGTAGCCCAGTATCGCCGTCTGATGAATTTTTCATGGAGGTTTTTACTTTCTGGAGCCAGGATTCTCTATGTACATATTGCACCTTTATATAAATAAAGAAGTGTTTTGTGAAAAATTTCGAGTTATATAAGTGAATTTTCTATTAGATGATGAGTTGAAGAAATAAGATCTATCCCTCAAACGTATGCCGTAGATCTCCAATAAGATCGATTGTCTTGTTTAAGTAATTATTTTCGAACCTCTTAAGTCTTAGAATCTCAATGACGAAATCAAATAGAAATTTAATGATGTATTATTTTCTGGCAGAATCATGAGACGCGCGAACCGTGGCCGCCAGCCAGATCCTCTCACACAGATGAGGAAGATCTTGACCCCAATGTTAGCAAAGCCCTTCATCACAGAACTCAGCGAGGTCCCTTCAAGGGCGAAGGGAAAAACTTGGTTGAGGCTGTGGAGAAGTGGATCGAAGCAATGAAAGAATACTTCGATGTCATCGGATACAACGACAGGAGTAAAATGGCTCTTGTAAGGCTGAAGATAGTAGAAACAGCCAAAAAAGCATGGAGAAACCACTGCGAGACCAACCATCTAGATCGGAACACCCAGACATGGATTGATCTCAAGGCTTACTTAAGGAAGAGATTTTGTCCTCCCCGATTTTTGGAAACCAAGATGAATGAATTCTTGGAGTTGACTCAAGGGAGCAGAACTATTGAAGAGTATCACTAGGCGTTCGTTCTCCTCCTCAAATGCTCGCCACCGCCGCTGGACAGGCGAGGTTCATTCGAGGAATGAACGAACCGTTGGACACCCTGGTTAAGAATGCCAAGCCAATTTCCATGGCTGAAGCAGTAAGGATGGCGAAGGACTTGCCAAGGCCTTTATTATTAAGGTCCCGCCAAAGCCAGCAACCTCATCCTTCAAAAGGTTCCAAACACCGGGAAGTTCTTCTAACCTCCTGCCTCCAAAGAGACATCAAGATCCCAATCAGAACTAGGAGACGGGAAATTCCAGAATTGAAGGAAGACCCTTTCCTCCTCGAAGCTCTTTTCCAAGAACTCCGGCTCTTTCGAGAATGCAAAGGGAAGAGCTTAGAAGCAAAAACAGGTGTTTCAGTTTGTCAAGGGTTTGGGCACCAGCTCAAGGATTGCCCAACTCCTTCTATGGGCCAAGGAAGCCAAGGTCCCAGAGTTAAGAGACATACTCCTTCGTATCAGTCCCAATCAGGGTCCCTCTCGCCAAAACCAGGGCAACCCCAGAAGAGTGCTAGCTCAACCTGTAGCCTCAATGCAAAGTAGCCTCAGAACTCCCTCCCATAATTGGGGAAACGAAAGAGAGAGAGTTCTACCTCACACTGCAACAGCTAGAGCCGTCACAATAGCTGAGGAAAAGGACCTGGAAGAAAAGGAACTGATTTATGCCGCCATTGAGCATCAGGGACCAAATCGTCAATTCTCAGCCCTCCAAACTCCAGCAGAGTACAAGGGTAAGAAATTCAAGCTTTTAATTGATTCAGGCAGTACACATTCTTTTATTTCCCCAGGATGTCTGCATAAGTTAGTCCTAAATCAAAAATCAGGGAAACCTATGCAAGTGGAATTGGCCAGTGGAAAGATTCTTTTCACCCAATAGACCATATTAGTCCTACCCTTGGGAATCTATGATGGAATCCTTGGAATGCATTGGCTCCATAAGAATCAGGGAGGCTGGCATTCATTGTCACAATGGAACCATCTCTTTCATTGACCTTCACGGAAATAAAGTTCAAGAAACTGGGATTTCTAGATCCCCAGTGCTGCAATTAGTCAAAGCTTCTAAATTGTTAAAGGGACTCAGAAAGAGGCAAGTTGTCTATATAGTTAAGATGAATCCAGTAGACATAAAATTCAAGGCTAAGGAACCATAGTGGTTAAGTGAGTATGCCGATGTGTTCCCTGAAGAACTAACTGAGATGCCTCCAACTCGTGAAGTAGATCATGAGATAGAGTTAACTCCTGGAGCTCAACCACCAGTAGCCTAGCGTGCATATAAGATGCCAGTTTCAGAAGCCATAGAACTTAAAGAGCAGTTAAAACAACTGCTAGAGCAAGGATTCATAAGACCCATGTTTCACCTTGGGGTGCGCCCATTCCCTTTCAGAAAAAGAAAGATGGAACGTTAAGACTCTGTATTGATTACAAAGGATTAAATCAGCTAACAATTAAAAATAAGTATCTTATCCCTAGGACCGATGAACTTCTGGATCGGTTAAGTGGAACCCAAATGTTCACGAAGATAGATCTCAAATCCGGGTACTACCAGATCAGAATCAAGGAATAAGACATCCCGACGAAGACAGCTTTCAATACTCGTTATGGGCATTATGAATTCACAGTCATGCCATTCGGATTAACTAATGCCCAAGCGATGTTTAATCGACTCATGTAGGACAGTTTCAGAGAATACTTCGATGAATTTGTTCTTGTCTTCTTTGATGACATCCTGGTATACTCCAAGAATGCAGCTGATCATAAAGATCATGTGCGCAAGGTCTTGGAAATCCTAAGGAAGCACCAACTCTTTGCAAAGAAGAGCAAGTGCATTTTCTCTGCTGAGACCATATAGAATACTTAGGATTCATAGTATCTAAAGATGGGATTTCACCTGACCCCGCTAAAATCCAAGCAGTTGTTGTGGAGTGGTCAGAGCCCAAAACAGTGAAAGAAGTCAGAGGATTCTTGGGACTAACCGGATGGTATAGAATCTTTATACCCAGGTATGCTCAGATAGCATCCCCTTTGACTAACCTCCTCAAGAAGAGTACCCCATTTCAGTGGACTGCTATTTGTCAGAGTGCCTTTGATAAGCTAAAGACAACCTTAGCGACCAACCCTGTCCTAAAATTGCCAGATTTTTCCTTACCCTTTGAGGTAGTGACAGATGCCAATGGTTTTGCCTTAGGCGGTGCTCTTATGCAGGAAGGTCATGCAGTAGCCTATGAATCCAGAAAGCTCAGAACGCATGAGAAAAATTATGCCGTCCATGACTTGGAGTTACTCTCAGTAGTATATGCTCTAAAGTTGTGGAGACATTATTTGGGAGAGAGATTCACCTTGATGACAGCTCATCAAAGTCTGAAGTGGATCTTCACCCAAAGGGATCTCAACATGTGTCAAAGAAGGTGGATGCAGACCCTGTAGAGGAATTTGACTTTGAGATAAAGTACCAACCAGGGAAAGAAAATGTGGTACTGATGCGCTCAGTAGGAAAGCCTCTTGCTTGCAATTACATTGGTTCTATTACTACCCTACTGATGCAGGAAAGCAAGACTCCTCAGGAAATGAGTCGAGTTCTTGGGTAAAAAATGGATGAAGGATGTATGTATTACAATAATTGGCTGTGCATTCCTAATGATTAGGAAACAAAGGGAAAAATTCTGAGGGAAGCCCATGATAGCTCGATAGCCAGACATCCAAGGTTCATAAAGACCTACATGTCTATAAAGAAGAGCTTCTTCTGGCAAGGACTCAAAAGGGATGTACTCAATCATGTACGGCAGTGCTTAACATGTCAAAGAGTCAAGGCAGAAAGGGTTAAAATGCCAGGTAAGTTGCATCCCTTGGACATTCCACAGATGAAGTGGGAATGTATCAGTATGGATTTTGTTACTGGATTACCATCAAGTACAATCAAGTTACAACTCCATTTTTGTGGTAGTTGATAGATTGACCAAGGTTGCCCATCTAATTCCAGTAAAAGAAACCTACTCTGCAATGGATGTTGCCAGAGTCTTCCTTAAAGAGATTTTCAGACTGCATGGCTTACCCAAAAGAATAGTGAGCGACAAAGATTCTAAGTTTACAGCAAGGTTTTGGACTGCATTCTTCGAAGCAGTAGGAACTTCCTTAGATCTCAGTACAGCTTATCATCCAGAGATAGATGGTCAGACTGAAAGAGTAAACCACCTAATTAAAGATATTCTTCGATCATGCTATGGCAGAGAACCCAAAAAGTGGCTACTTACATCTAGTGGAGTTTGCTTACAATGCCTCTTATCTCACCGAAGTATCGGGATGAGTCCATTCAAAGCTCTGTACAGACAAGATTGCCTCACACCATTAACACGGTCCGACCCATTGATCAGGGTCAAAATGTCCAAACAGATGCTTGATGATATGGAGCAGCAAATGCAGACAATCCGCAAAGATATTAAGGCTGCCCAGGATAGACAAAAGTAGTATGCTGACAAGAAGAGATCGAAGAGAGTGTTTGAAGAAGCAGATATGGTTTTCATTCCTGTACGACCCAAGAGAAGTTCTTTATCTCTACGGAAGTACAAAAAGCTGTCTCCAAGATACTGTGGGCCATACGCCTCACTAAGAAAATAGGAGATCTAGATTATGAACTTCTTTTGCCTCCCCATCTCAAGGTACATAATGTATTCCATGTCAGTTTACTTAAAAAGTATGTACCCACCCGAGTCGCGTGCCTAATGATGAACGGTTGATTTCTCCGACTCAAGGTCAGTTGGTTCTCCAACCCAAGGAAATCCTTGACGTTCGGGAGAATATTCTCAGGAGCAGAGTCCTCATAGAATTTTTGGTCAAGTGGAAGTTCTTCCCTTTAAAGGACGCCACTTGGGAGAAAGAAGAAGAGTTAGTAAAGGATTATCCCCACTTTGCGAGATAAGAACATCTCGCGTTTTTCAAGTAGGAGAGGATGTAAGATTCCTCCTCAGCCTTGAATAATGTATAAGCTTTTACCTCAATCCCCTGTAATCATCGCCTATTTTAGAATGCAAGAAAATATTGTTTTCCCTTGTTTTGGCCCAGAAAGAGAAAATATTCTAGAGAGAGGTAATTCAGAATTGAGATATTTTTGGATATAAAATTTCTCCTAACCTCTAAGATGAATTCCCTTGAAACAGAAGTTCAAAATAATTTTTGCAATATGCATAAAGAATTAATTGAATATTTGTATTAAGAGCCTTAGCCTAAGGGTCCACATTTTTAGAAATTTTTGGATTAAGGTCCAAGTAAGGTTCCATAGGGCCAATAGGATTAATCCAAGTGTTGGGATAAGATAAATACAAAGAATAAAAGAAAATACCCCAAAAATGAGTAAATGCTCACATGAGATGAAGAGTTGACTGAGTACAAGGTTTATTAGTGTTGGGATGAGATAAATACAAAGAATTAAAAAAAATATCCCAAAAATGAGTAAATGCTCACATGAGATGAAGAGTTGACTGAGTACAAGGTTTATTAGTAAAAAATTAAGGCATATTAGTTTAAAAAAATGAGATATTTAGGTGAAATGGTACATTTTTGACACCTCAGTAAGGTGGGAAACCCACTTGAGGTAGACGCCTTTTTCTTTATCATTGTTTGGGTTTTTTAATTCAATTTAATCAAGATATTTCATCTCTCTTGTAACAAACTGGATCAAAAAGGGAGCCAAACTGATCCAAATCTTATCCAAATTGGGTCAACTGAAGCTGGAAGGCTCTAGAACCCAGTTGGGCTTGGTTAGTGGCCTCCCTCACCTATACATAGACCCTCATTCCTTTGTATTTTCATATTAGAGCATTACCATGTCAGTATTTTCTCTAAATTAGCTTATTTCTACTATCCCTCTTCTCTTGAGAGCTTTGGGGCTTCTCCATCCTCCAACCTCTCTTGTAGATTACTCTCTCTCTCTTGGTGGCCAAGGACTTGCTTGGGGAATTCACTTCTAGCCAAAGAAACAAGCCCAAATCAAAGGTAAACCTATTTTAATGGTTTTTTTCAATTCTCTCAATGATTTTCTTCTTCTCAACCCCTCTAAAGCTTGAGAAGATTTCTAAGCAATGGTTTTTCTTCAAATCAAGCTTTCCCAAAGATTCATAATGTCTATTTAGAGATTAATCTTAATTTTTATGCTTAATCTTAATATTTTTCTTTAAGAAAATCTCTCTTGAAAAGATTAGTCATTCCTATGGCTAAATCCTTGGTAAAAGGATGATTCTTATTCATAATCTCTTTATCTTAAGCCAAACTCTATGCTTGATAAGCTAGAGGAAGAGATTAGTTATTTTCATGATTTTTAATCTAGGAAAAAGAAAGATTAATTCTTTTAGTCTTGTTTTTATGGTATGGAAAAATCATATAAATTCATCCTAAATTGAAATAAGGTAATGCTAAAAATTTTAGAAATGAGGAATGATTATTTTAGTCTAATCTAATCTAGAGAATTAATCATAATTATGCTTATAATTGTGATTATAATTATGCTATGTATGCATAAATCTAATTTCTGTTTAAAAGAGAAGTTTCTATCATATTTTCATTACAAGTTTTCAATTCAATTTAGAAAATTGAATATTTACAGAGCAAAGCTCTAGCAAAATTTCTCGAAAAAGAGATAATTCTTATTTTTATGCATAATTTTAAATAATGCAAAAAGATGAATTCCTATCATATTCTAGATCTAGATATTTTATGCTAAAAGAACTTTTTTTATTATATTTATAGAAAATACTTTTATGTATTTATGAAAGAGGAATTTTTGATATATTTATTTTCATGCATAAAAGTTTAGATGCAAAAAGAGGAATTTCCATGATATTCGAGATACGAACATTTAAATGTTAAAAGAGGAATTTTTGGCATATTCCTAATTATGGATATTTTTATTTATTTAAAAGAGAAATTTTTATTTTATTTTTAAGTAGAAAAAGGCATAACTTAATTTCGATATAAAAGATGAGTTTTCACCATAAGTTCACGTAGGAAATTATGGTATTCTAAATGTTGAAGAACAATTTGATGGAAAGAATATTTTAAGATATTTCTATGCGGATTAATCAAGAAAATGATACATATTCATAATTGAATTATTTGAAAAAAGAGTTATTTTTATAAAATTGCATTATTCACAAAAGGAACTATTTTTTATCTATTGTGGTCAAATAGGATGAATTTTTATAAAATTGGATTTTTCCTTTGGTTGGAAGTCAACGTTAATTTATCTGAAGAAAATCCTTAGGAATCAAAGTTAGAAGTAAACCGAATAAATTTTGGTTAGACCACGACCATGAGAATGGCAAGCCAGTAAATTACGCACCCATCTTTCGAATCTGAATCAAGCAAAATCTCGTGACCAATTCCAAATCTTCAATACGAAGAATAGACTACCGGCTAATTTGGGGAAGTTTTCCTAGACCGATATCGTCGAGAAATGACCTAGAAATTCATTGAAATTGATGGGTGGATTACCCTGATAAGAGATTCATGATTTTTATTAAGAAAGTCAAATTTTCAAGAAAAAGGGTTCTTTTCTGGGATCAAGCTCAAAACGGGAAAATTCTTACTTGCATAGAAACTCTGTTTTTTAAAAGGATTATTTTACGCCAGAATGTTGGAGGAAGCATTTGGCTTATGTTTAACTAAGGAGAAATTCATTGCAACAGCTCGCGGCGGCGGCAGAGAGTCGTCAAAGGACGTCGGCAAAGCCTGCCGAGGTCCTTACCAGTCTCAGTATGGTTAAAATTGTGTGCTTCCAGTACGATGGGCGAGAACCGACGAAACGGTCCCTGAGTAAAGTGCTAGGACACCTTAGTAGGATCCTAGAGGGTTCTGACCAGGTGATGCACGGGCTCGCGGTTACTAGGACACCGATGCGGATGTCGAGGAAGATATGGATGGACTGGAAAGAAATTATCTATGTGAACTGGAATTCGAGATTGGATCTCGTTGGTTGGCTAGTTGATCTTCAATGGAGAGTCCGGAGTGATATTTTTGTAAAACAATGGACTGGATATTTTGGAGGATTATGATCAGTAATACTATGGTTTCATTAAAAGATTGTTTTAAAGACAGCCAAATCTTTGAAAAAGATTGTTTTAAAGACAGCCGAATCTTTGAAAAAGGCAACTTCATATTGGGTGTGTAAGTGGTGTGACTACCTTGAATTTTGCATGAAGCACCGGCTAGGGGACCTGGGAACTCTTTTCCTTCGTACCCGGGACAAAACATAACCAAATTTTTATATAAAGGGATCCCACCAATATAGTGGCTGGGCGGTTAGCTAACCCATGGGCGGATTGGGGTTAGGCTGGATCGGTTGATTCCTGCAATACAATCAGTTACATCAAGTTACGCTAGTTAGAATAAGTCTCTAGAAGATTCTTGTTCTATGGGAAAGAATCAACGTTGTGCCTCGCTTAAGGGAGAATGAACCAAGTACAAGTCTCTTCCTTGATCTGGCCATGTGACCTACGGGTTCGGTCGGATCAAATTGAATAGTTAAGGCCTTGACCCGTAAGATGATTTTCCTGGCGGAATCGCCCATGCCTTCCGCGGGCGAGGGAAGTTTTTCCGGGTTCGGTTTCGGAGGAACCGCCAGGCTAGTCTCTTGTCTGGATATTCGTGGGCGAGGCCCCAAGTGGGAATCCCTACCCTACGCAAGAGGCTACTGTTTCCACTGCCAGCGCCCCCAAGAGGAGACTGCGTGGAGGCGGCAAGGGTCTCACACCTACCTAGGGGTAGTTTAATAACCCTAGCTTGATGTCTAAATCCAAGGACCCTTGTAAAAAAGCCTAATTACATGTTTGCAGCACATACCTCTTCAAGTCTTACCAATACTCAATGACGAACTCCACATATAAACCATCCCTGGTAGGGATTTCTCCTTCCCCAATTGATTCAATTCAGCACTCAATGAAGAACTCCACATATAAACCATCCCTGGTAGGGGATTTCTCCTTCCCCAATTGATTCAATGCTATTCAGCACTCAATGAAGAACTCCACATATAAACCATCCCTAGCAGGGGATTTCTCCTTCCCCAATTGATTCAATGCTGTTCAGCACTCATTCTTGTGTTGGGAAGGTGCAATAATCCATCAGCTCACACAAGTAGCCCCCGTCGTGTAGCTCATAGGCATTGATGAACCCGGACCCCCATAATGAGACCCAACCGTTCTACCAGCTCGACTACACACCTGGGGGCTATCCAACACTCATCCTAAGCAAAGGGTTTCTCAAGCCAAGCTGCTTTGTCGGGAGAAAGACCCTTGTGAACTAGTTTTATTTAGGTATTCTTAGACTCAAACCTCTTATTTAGATATTCCTTTGTTTGCTTTGAACCAACTGGAGTTGTTTTTTAGATATTCCTTTGTTTGCTTTAAACCGACTCAACTTCTTTGCTTTGAACCAACTGGACTTGTTTGCCCCCATGTTCCTAAACCCAAGGAACTCATCTAATTGGGAAATTTTGGCTTGACATTCCCAGTAGAATTGATTTTCTTCAAGGGAGAAATTCCTAAACTGCCTTACCTTTTGCAGGGGCCCCCCATCTTGCTTCCACCCTTCCTATCTTTTTCCCCATGCCCTTTGCTTCCCCACCTTCTTGATTACATCTTGCATATCATGAACAAAGTTTCTCCAAGACCCATCCTTTGGACCTCTTTGATTCAGCTTGTCAATGGCTTTCCTAGTTAAGTCCATGAACAAAGGATCCTTCAATAGAGAATTATCGACCATAAGCTTCCTTTTAGGAAAACTGCCCAAAGTTTAACCATCCCAATACCCAATGAATATATTTTTGACGTGGTTAGATCAGTTTGACAGTGTGGCAACATATCATGGATGGATAGACAACAAGAAGGCACACGAGGTTAGAACAGTTTTGGATGGCATTACAGCCACTTAGTATATACAACAAGATGATGTCATTAAATCGCAATGGCCATTGATTAAACATAATTTAATTCATTCATTTGCTCAAACTAATGTGGCACAATCTGCATTACAACAAATACATGATTGCATTCAGTTACAAGGTGAACCTGTTTCACAATTTGGTGCCAAATTGAATCAGTTGCTGTTAAGAGCAAAGCCTATATGAAGTTATTTTCTTGTGGCCAAGAATGAGACATGACATCACCAAAAGGGTTAGGGACACGGCCCCATGACATTTAAGCAGGCTATAGAAATAGCTCAAAGAATTGAAACTAATGTTTCACAAGAGCCCCAAGCAAAAGTTTGGAGATCATATGCTCAGCAAAAAGATCTTAACAAGTTCAAGTTTCAAGTAGACGGGATCGTCCCAATGGATGTGGATGTCTAGAATGTTTAGCAAGGTTACATATTGCCTGTTAAGGATGCACAAGGTAGACCAAGGTATTTCAATCGCAACACAAGTATGGGCATGTTGCCAAGTATTGCAGGGCTCCCAAATGGCACCGCCCAAATGTTCAAAATGTTCAAGTAGGGGGTACAGATGCGGCCGTGTTGTTAGGTGTAATTCTAAAAACGAATGAGCGAGTGGGTTTTGGAGGAGACCCGCCCACATGTCCAAGCCACTCAAGCCTCCAAAAAATCAGTTTGTACAGTTTTAACTCTAATTTACAATATGGATGTTGAGGTTTTGTTGGATACATGTAGTTCATTTTCTTCCATCAACATTCACTTGGTGGATTAGTTGCAGTTACCCATTACTTCAGCTCTAGATATCTCGGTTCTTTTTGGTGATCACACACATGTATACAAATCCAGTGCCATGGTCGATGTTCCTTTGCAAATGGGGTACACTACATTCTACCAGAAGTGTTATGTCCTACAAAGGTAGTTGTTCAAAGTTACTCTAGGGTGTGACTAGTTCATTAAAACTAGGGTAAGATTGGATTTTCATCAACAAAATTTGGTATTACCAGGTGTGTTACTAGTTCCCTTTTTACCGATGAAAACGGTAGAGCATTCCACATGCAGCCAAGTGGAAGAGCACGTCATTTCGGAACCTCTTTGAATGCATCAAATTCAAAAGATCATGTCCGAGTTTACAGCTCTCATAACGCATTCTTCACAAGCTTCTACAACAAGTTAAAAGGTCTAGCATGTGATCAGAACAGGAGATCATAGACCTATTAAGATGACACGGAGAAGACGATCCCCGAAGGAGAACCAACTAATAGAGGAGGCTATGTAAGATATGCTCCAAAAAGGTGTCATCAAACCGTTTCAGAGCCCCAATGGAGATTATCAGTTCTGCACTGATTTTTGCCCATTAAATAAAATACATAATGTTTATCCGATGCCCAGATTGGATGATTTACTTGAATAGTTAGGCCAATCTATGTACTTCACATCTTTATATTTAGCTTTCGGCTACTGGCAGATCCCAATTGATCCCCGGAGGCACATAAAATAGATTTCAGAATATCCAAAGGCTTATTTGAATTTGTGGTCATGCCATTTGGTTTGTCCGATGTCCCCAAAACCTTTCAGTGGTTAGTTAATACAATAATTTCACACCAATCAATAGAAAGGTTTTAGTAATGTATTTGGATGATATCTTGATCATACCAAGACATGGGTGGAACACGTTGAGTATTTTCATTGCTTGGCCATTTGGGGTTTCAGAAGTGAGTTTTTTTGAGGAAAAAATACTTTTGGCCATGGTTAAGAAGAGACCTCAGTACTTTTTTGAAGGGTTGTAGAAAATGTCAAATGTGTAAGTCACCAATGGCGAGACCAGTGGGACTGCTACAGCCAAATTCGATACAGAAACTTTTCGAGTTGGTGGCTTGGGATGTTGTGGGTCCTTTGCCAGAGTCCGCTACCGGGAATAAGTACATAATAGAGTGATGGCATAATATTTGACCAAGTGGTGTGAGGTAAAAGCTGTGTCAAATGCTACAACTGAAACATTGGCCAACTTTTTACTAAATGAAGTTATTGTCCGGCATGGCACTCCTCAGTCAATTTTGTCAAAACAAGGCAGTAATTTTAAGTTGAAGGTCATGCAAGTCTTGACGACATGTTTGGGGGTACACCAAAACTTATTCACCATATCACCCTCAAACTAATGGTCAAGCAAGGCGGTCCAAGAGACAGCTGACCATTCGTGCTGAAGGTGCCACATGTAGGGCATAGTCGTCCGCGTGTCCAACTTCATCGGCCACGCGTCCTAGGGGATGTGACGTGGCCGCTCCCACGCCTGGGCCTCGCAACGCCCAAAGTAGCCCACCCAAGGCAGTTGGGGAAGACAGTTAAGGGGGGTTCGATGAAAGAGGTCGTAATGGACAGGAATGGATATAATATAATATAATACAGCAGAATTTCTCATTGCAAAAAGAATTTTCCCTTTTTTGCGATTTCCAAAGGAAAATTTTTGCAAAAGTGAACACTTAATGCGAGATGTGAAGGACGATAGTAAAAATTTTGCACTTTTTCAACAAGGTTGAATTTCCAATTTACAACGCAAATAAATAAAGCGAACTTGCAAAAAGTGCACACTGAATGTGCGTATGAGTAGTTGTGAACACTGAATGTGAGTAGTTGAGATGTTAGTACATTTGTGTATAAATTCAATTGAAAGTTTAGCATATGTGTACAATAAGATGTGTAATAGGAACTGTACATTGTACATCGTTTTGTCGTAGTCTGCAAGGGACGGAAAACTCGGACGCACAGAAGGTCCGAATCAGCCACACTAAACAGAGCGGTTAAGGCATGTGAACCTAAGATGTGCCTGCGCAAGCAAGTCAGCGAGGAGGTGGGGGGGGGGGCAGGCTCTCATGGGCTGTTTTGGTTGGACATATGACATAACTGAATGGATCTCACGAGGAAAGGCTATATGTTTGTCATTGTTGATGTGTGTAATAACATGGGCGGTTATCATGTGCTTGCCGTCCGAGGGCCATCAGATGAGCTGTCATGTCAAGCTGAAAATGACTGAAATAATGGAGATGGGATGGGGTTGCTCAATTGCTGTTGATTGTTCCTTACGTTTTTGCTTGCTTTCTATCGTGTTGGTCGCCTACCAGCAAAAGGTAGCGTAGACGGAAATCGAACGGGACGACGGCAATGTTAGCGGACGGATGCGGCACACCGCGTCGCCGCTGTTGCTGTTGCTGTTGCTGTTGCTGTTGCTGTTGCAAGGCATCCCGCACCATGGTAGCCTGATGGACAGGCAAGAACCCGCATAGCCAGTCGGCCAGGCTGCCCTCCTGATCGACCTCCACCTGCATGAGGTCCTGGGCGTAGCTATGAAGCAGCTTGGGCACCAGCACTTTTCCCTGACTGGTCACGCCCACCGATGCCCGGACATAGTCGTGCAACGCAGCCTGCATCTGGGCGTGCACATTTTCTGCTGTGTAGATCCGAACCTGCAAGCATGAGAGAGAGAGTCATCAGAGAAGGAAACCTCCTCAAAAAAGAAAAAAAATAGGCAGAGAGAGGGAAAAGCGCCAATATTTTGTGGCAAAAAGAGGAAAGTTGTGCAGCATGAGCAGGCTTTTTGTTTATGGCATATTTGATCAGAGGGCAAAAGCATTATTATGTGAGAGACTCGAGGGCAGGGGCTCTCTCTCTCTTTCTCTCTCCATTCTCCAGACTCCGCTACTTCTTAAAGCTAGTAGGGGGAGGTGTTATGTGTGTAAGGGCAGGGCACGGTTGTCCAAGTCGGTGAGTGCACTACTGGAGACGCAGAGTTATCTGCAGGCGTGAGTTCTGAACGACAGCAACGCGTTCGCTTACCTATCAGCTTTTGTACTAGTGGTGTTCTCTGTATCATCTCCTCATCTGTGTAGCCACCCCACCCCTGCCACACTAATGCAGCTAGTGCGTACTCCCAACACCTTACACATCCCACTAGTAACGCACTCATATATGCCCGGCTTTTCCTTACCGCTGGCGACGAGCAGGCGCCACAGCTCAGCGCAAACGTAACCAAGGGCTCTGGGCGGCTGATGGCGAACTTGCCTACCTCCTCCGGAATCTTCACCTTGTGAAGCGCTAGAAGCAAAGCCTGCCAAAATTGACATTGAAAAAAAATGTCGTAAAAAGGTCCTCTCCTCTGCACATGCTACATGGAGTGCGTTACAAGTCAGCTTTAAAAGAATAATTGCCCCTTCTCTCACAATTTGAGGCCTGTACGATGGCGCTTTCCCCCTCAACAGCACATGCTCGATTGCCATCGCGTTAAAAAAATGTCCTCCTACCGTGTAAGCCGCCTGCATTGCGTGTGCATATTCGTAAGGTCAAATGCCAAACATTCTTTAGCGCTTCTACGTTTAATCTCAATCAAATTTGAGCTTCACATGAGAATCTGGGCTAGTACTTAAATAAAAAAGCTTGACACACCTTCTGTATTAGAGCAAAGAACTTCAGATCATTTTTGGGAACCCCATATGCCAAATAAGCCTGTACAAACAGCTCTCCTGGGAGTTAGTTTTCATATCAAAACAAACTTTACATTTTCCGGCTTGAATTTTAAATAGGTAGAGAGTGGTGTACGATGTACATGCATCATCAGGGCGTTGTATACATTTATCCAGAATGCAAGCTTTTCTTGGTGCCCCAAAGATGCTGCGTCCACTTTAGAGAGCTGTTCAACCAAGGACCTGCATTGAAGCTACAAGATTATTAGCCAGACAAAACACAGACATTTTTTCTTCGGAATAAGACTTACATTATCTACTCATAAAACCATGAACAGTAAGAGATTGATCATGGGGTTGTTCATCAGAAATGACGCACCTGGATTTGAATGCATCATGCACGTTTCTAGATAGAGCATGTTAGAGTTGCATTGTTTGAGTCCAACAGGAACACACCTCAAAAAAGAAAAAAAGAGAAAAACAAGGCCCAGAAATGAGTAAATAAAACATACCTGAAGATTCTTAAGGCATCTGCAGCATAGTCTAATTGTTCTTTGCCCACAGACATCCATGATACTTCAACAGCGGAACTGTAGCTGCCAATATCTCCCCATGGTAGTTTGTCAAGAGTCCGATAAGGGTCGACAGTGCTCTCTGCTCCCAGATCCTCCTTATTTCTCAGCTCAAAAGGAGGACTTCTTGTGAATGACAATGTTGACAGCTCCGAAAGTGACGAGAAGGATGATGAAGTTACATGTCCAAATGGAGAGTTTGGAGAGGGCACATTCTCTGAGACTATCGCCCTGCAAGTAACTTCTGAAGGATCTGCCAAATGGCAGTAAATGCGCATCATACACGAAACCATCTCTTGGGAAAGCCTATTTGGTTGCCTCCACAAAGACTTTGATTCTAAACTACACAACTTCCCATGCCGCTTATCATACAATTTGGTATCTCTAATCAAGGATAGCTGTCCTTTATTATCACCCTGTGATGAAGTTCAGTGAACTCAAAGTTTAAAATCTCTCTCTCTCTCTCTCTCTCTCTCTCTCTCTCTCTCTCTCACACACACACACACACATACACAAATCAATATGATTACACAAATCAATATGACAACTAGAGCTGGCAACGCTGGGAAGAGCAGCATGAAGAAGCAAAATGGCATGAAACAGAGAAGGAACCAACAACACCACCACAAAGAGAAGCTGCTAGGAAATAGAAGATCATTTGAACTCTGTGGTAAGAGGATCTTTTCTTGTGAGGAGAGGGGGTTTGGAGGGCAGGAATTCATGAGAATAATAGGAAACCCACGGCTGTATTTAGGGATAAAGGAATAAGGAAAAGTAACGTCTTGGAAAGTTTAGCCAAGGGTATCTAATTCTACCAACTGGATCCAAAAAAAGGGATTTCATCAGTCATCAAGTTTCGAAACGAGAGGTTTTATGCACATGCTATGTGAGGTATTTAAATAATGAGGTATCACATAGTCCTCAGTGACTACTGAGGACTATGTGATATTAGTTTGGGATACCTTTAGAAGAGATCATGACACGAACTATGCAATGCAACAGCAACTCTTTAAAAATTGCACTTAAGCAGCTAGGCTGTTTCTTCTGAGGATGAGTAAAAGGCTTTCATGGAGCACAAGCATCCCCCACATTACCATGTAGATCTAGCTTGCCTTTTTTTTTGGTAAATGTATACCTTGTTACTTGTAAGATATGCACATGCAGGATGAAATTCTAGCAATTGAGAATATATTTCATGACATTGTGCACATATCATGGCACATAGATTTGTAAACCTATCTCAAAATAGGTGGTCAATCACCATGAGCCTTAAAAGAAAAAGCAAGCAACTTGGAGCTTTCAAATTAAACCCATGGAATGCTGCCATGCGATTGAACTTCTTGGAGTCAAAATTCCTCAATCAATTGAAAGCTTACCAAGGAGTTGGCTTCTTTCATAGGCACTGTCTGAGAAAGGTCGTCTTCAAAAACACAACTCACACGTTTGTTACCCTTGGCTATACTTCTTTGAGACCCATCCTTACTGTCCTGCATAGAACATGAAAGGTTGCATGTTGCTACTTCAATTGAGGAACAAAAGATTGTTAATCCAAGACTTGATCAAGCATTCTTTGCATATTTGTGCACCTTATGAGGAGTCATGGGTTGAGAAAGTGGTTGCATTCTTTCAGCATCTGATCCTCTTAAGGAAGCAGGGGCAGAGCTGGCTTGCAGCCTGTTGATGGTACACTTTTCACCGGAGGAGAAGGGACTTGAAGGAACGACCTTTGAGCCTTGTTTGTATTCCACAGCCTCCTCCTCCAAACTCGTTGTTTCAGAAGTAGATGCATAGGGCAAGGTAGAGTTGCTCAGGATTGCATCCTGAGAAGAGGTAGTCAGGCATTGAGGACCACAAACTTGTTCTGTCGATCCTTTGGATTTGCTTTCACAGGGTGGTGCTCTATAGTATGCAGCATTTTGGAGCCGCTCACTACTTTCGTGCCGTATCTGCATCTTCAAGCCAATCATCTGCTCTTCCAAGTTGGAAACGGCCACTTCCAATACAGCAATCTCTACGAGAAGCTCCTGTGCCTGGAAATGGCAAGAAAATATAACATACTCTGACCCTATCATATCCTACTTATGTGTGTACATAAACCATGTTAAAAGGAGACACCGTAGGGATTATTCACATTGGGGGCTTACATCAACAGGGAGGTTCCGTGGAAAGCTTGGGAAGGCTCCTGCTGCGTGTGCTATTGCATTTTCTAGAGCTGAGTGCAAGTCTTTCTCCTGCTGAAGCCGTTCCTGTAGTCTCTCCACCTGCAAAGAAACAAAACAGGAGAATAAAATCGCACTTGCCTGTGTAGTAAGCCTCTCAAATCCCAAATGCCAAGGCGTTAAGGAGAAGATTAAGACCTACATCCATCTCTAATTTTTTCAAGCGGCGGGACTTGAGCTTGGGAGAAGCGGGAGCTGGCCGTTCTTCGTTGGTGCCCTTTTCCAGGAATTAAAAGAGAGAGAAAAAAAAATCAGTACATCTTCATGGATGATGCTCCTGATGGCTCACTCAAAGGAATCACGAAAAGGAAAAAAGCCCAAATTTCACCTCCCCGGAGTTGAGTAGAACTTGAGTGAACCTATGTGCGAGAGATGTTTTGGCCACTGTACGGCAAGCCATGCGATTTCTCCAAAATCGCTTCGGACCAGCTGAGCTGCTAGCCATCGTGACAGGGTTTAATTTGGAAATATATATATATATATATATATCACCAGAGATAAAATCTGTTCTAATTTATTTTTCAACGGAAACATTTACTTGGTGAGCTGCGCTTGATTGCCCGCCGACTTACCCCATGAACTGGGTAGCATTACTCGAGACTAACTGCGAACCAGAAGCTTCACCGGATATCTGAAATCTCAACATAAAGAATTAACTGAATGGAGAACACACCACAGTGTCCGTTTTCTTCTTATCGATAAGCACAGGCAATATATATTGAGGAAAAACATTTTACCTCTTGTTGCTGCCGTGGTGCACTGTGCGCGGGCGAGTTCTGGTGGCGAGTTAAAGGTTCTTCCATGCATTAATGACGAGAGGCTGGCCTCGCATTTGGAAGCGCAAGGATGTAGGGCGTATGAGTGAAGGGCTGCAACGACACTACGCTTCGATAATGCTGTGGTGGAACAAGACATCATGACTGGGTTAAAGCTCTGAAAGGAGAGAAGGGGGGGAAAAAGGGCAGAGGGCAGTGCGCCCTGCCACTACACGTCGAGTAGAAAATGTAGGCAGTCGAATAGACGTTCCAGGAGTAATTACTGCAGGACTTGCACGGAGGCATCTCCGGCATCTTCTATCGCCGGATTGGACGACATTTGATCCTGCAATTACAGGACGTCAAAATTCGAATGAGCGCAGCAGTGCGGCGGGCATGAGACTGCTGCTGCTACCGCAAAGTTACAAGCTCGTGAATTTGGGACCGATTTTTGGCGCAAAAATTCAACCCAAGGTATATTTAAACGCACATCCGACAATTTATGCTTGCACCCTCGTGGCTTCCGGCCAGCACATGCGTACGAGCTTGCAGCTATAATGGTTCGAAAAGCGCCTATACATTTCAACAAGACGGACTTTGAGTTTGGCGTTGGCGCTGGTGATAGAGGCGATGAAAACAACAAAAGTAAAAGGGGAAGAAGAAGACGAGACAGGGAAGATAGAAAGGGGCGGAGGGAGAGGGCGTGGCAAGTCTAATCACAGTGAGTGGGAATAATGTTCAGCATGCATTTCCTTGTCTGGACTCTCTACGAGCCTATCAGGAGGGCTATGGCGTCGGTTGCCAGTAGGGGCGGCGGTGGCGCCCAGACAACTCGAATCTCGGCGAACAGACGCCGTGGGCGAAGGACAGATGGCGGAAATCTTACCATGACGCCGCCCCTAAATGATCTGTCAGGTTTCAGGAGCGTAGACTCCGCCCAACTGGTGCAGACCTGGGAAGCAGCAACAATTTCAAAAAGATCGGGCTACACACGCGGGCGGACCGATTGCTGGTGGGCGGTGGGAGCTGGGCATATATATATATATAATTTATATTCAAAGAAATGTAAGTGTTTTAGGAGCTTTTACATATATATATATATATACACATATATATATATATATACATATATATATATATATATATATATATGGTAAGCATGGTGTGTATATATAAATGGTGTGTATATATATAGGTTGGTAAGTTGAGGACCATAAGGTCCAAAATGAGCTTCAAATATAAGGCTTATCTTTATTAACTCCCCATGCATGCAAGAATACTCTTGGTAGTAAGGGTGGGTCTGTATGCTATGTTTGTACTTATAAGTCTAGAGATAGATAGATATTGTTCATATGTATAGGTGGTTTATGTGAGATAGATAGATGTTGTTCATATGTATAGGTAGTCTATGTGAGTACCATGTACACATATATATGCAAATATATGCATTTACATAAAGATAAGTTAAAAATGCATATACATGTATGTATACTTGATGGCTTCTATGCATGGGTACATATGGATGTATAGGTATGAATGCGTATATATAATGTATATATGTATGTGAACATATATACTTACAAAAACATAAATATGTGTATCTGTATGTAGGCATATATGTGTGTGTACATAAATATATATGGATAGACATTGTAGATGTATGTAAATATGTTTATATGTGTGCCAGTTCCTGGATGTATGTGTGTATGTATATGCAAAGAGATTTTGTGTGCGTGTATAAACATGAGAGAGAGAGAGATGTCCATGACTATCTTCAAATTTAAGGCCTACTCTATGGTACCCAATCCTCTCATGTCTGGAGGATGGGGGATGGGTTGTCTCTTCACGAAGTTGTCTTTTTTAATGGTGTGCTTAGCTCAGCCCATCCGAGACGAGTCTCGCCAGTAGTTATTATATGAAAGAAGAGTTTCACAAAGCTACCACATGGTAAGAATTTATAGGTTCGGGAAGAGAAGGAGGAGATTGGGATAGAATTTGAATTTGAAGGTCTGAAAAGATGTGCGAAGCACAGGCCAACCTACTAGTGCAACATAACGTTACAATTGCACTGCACCAATTGCAACGTGCAGAGCGCTTTCTAAAAACATGTTCACATACAGATAGATTTTTCGAAACGTTTTGCAATCCCAATCCCCTATCTTTGCAGCCACAGCCCATTTTCACTCCAACTTTCCGAGCTCATTTTCACTCCAACTTTCCGAACAATTGAGCCCAAAAACTGCAAGATTAATATATTATGTAGGGACGTCAGGAGTAATCAGAGACAGGGCTCAATAAAAACGGCATTTCAATATATTATCACCGACTGAAATTTGGAAAAATCGGCTAGAAATATATCAAGTCCTTATGAAAAACGATTCAAATTTACTAATTTTTAGTTAAAATACCGACAAAATTAGCTTAGAAAACTGGTCAGTTTATAAACATGTCTTTATTTTGACTGGTTTAAAAAAATGCTTTTATTGAGCCCTGGTCGAAGGCCCTCTACTCTAACTGCATGAACGTCCTCTAAGCCCAAGGCTCTCCTCAATGCCAATGATGCCCATGATTCCATGCAACACATTGATGATTGGTTTGATACATGCTATGATGATGGTAGAGTTCATAAATCCCATATAACGTGCCACCACCAAGTCATCGTCTCAGGAGGCCAAGAAGTATTTTCTGGATACTTCTTGGCCTCTTGGAGTCCTCGCCAAAATCATCACAAACAAGACAAGAGAATAGGTATGAATCAAAACGACGCCCCAATTCCCAAGCCAATGTGAAAATAGCTCCGAGTCCCGACCATAGGTACTCTCACGGACCGTTTCAAATTTTGACCCGAAACGAACAAATTCACCCTTTCTAAAGTTCTTGGCTTCCTGACTGTAAATATATATATTCATTAACGACCGAGGCAGGGTGCCCCGAATAAGTCTTTATGTTCAACACGGGAATAAGGAGGTGCAGAGTCCTCTTTTGACGACTCACAAACCTGGAGGCTGGAAGTACATTCGTTTGTCTGAAATACAAGACTCTCGTGTGTGTACCACTCCATAGTTCAGCTTAAATTGCTAACCTTGGTGCATGAATTTCTCAATATGTAGGCTCCGGTTACATTGCCAATACCATCGCTATTTTTTGACGTTAAATAGATATGTTAACAACGGATGCCGCGCGTTGTTGACAATATATGCCTTCGTAGAGTAAAAGGTGCTCCTGTTTTATTTGTCGCCAGTAAAAACTCTTGTGGGATTTGCATTTTTTAATACGTCAATGGATCAATCCCTAGCGCATCCTGAGCTTAGAAAATTTTGAAAATAACAACCACCCATGAGAATTACAGTAGAGAAGAGTAGAAAAGACCCAATTTCTACCAAATTATTATTATTTCTTTCTATTTAAAACAAAACAAATGGCTTTAAACGTTCTAGGGACAAGACAGTGGAAGATCAGAAATTCCCCGCTTTCTGTGTTTAGATGGTCCCCGTACTACTCTCCTCTAGGCCCAAACCCTCCTGTAGTTCCTGTTTGGGTGGAGCTTCCCAACCTGCCACTACATCTATGCCCACTGTTGAAACTCATAATGAACCCTCTAGGCAAACTGCTAGGGACAAGACCCACAGATGATCTCAATCCTCCTTGGCACCCTCAGGCCCTTATAGAGCTGGACATCAGCCAGGAACTGCCACCTAGCTTGACAATTTCAGCTGGGTCTGGCTATTCCATTGACCAACCTTTAGTTTATAAGAATATTCCAAACACATGCTTCCACTGCAGAGCTAAGGACCATTTCATAAGAAATTGTCCAATTAAGCTCCCCCCACAGCCTCCTCCTAAACCAGAGGAACAGAAGAGTAACACATAGGCTTTCAAACGGTGGGTAGGAGAAGTGAACCCATCAAACAAAAGCTGGCTTCCAAAAGGTAACCCCAAGGTAAAACAGAACAATCATTTTACCCCTCTTCTGATGGAAATTGCTGAACCTTCTCAACTAGGAGAGGAGAGTTCTAAAGAAGAGGAGGAATATGTTCCTAGTTCACAGTTTGAAGCCACAAACAAGATGGATTTGAACGGGAGGTGGATGACATCGACTCTCAGGAAAACATTCAAGAGGACCAACTTCTCCCCTCACATGCAGAAGAGGAGATTCTCCCTAGGGAAATCATAAAGAGTGCCTCTCTTGTTGCTATAAAGCAAGGTTTCAAGAATGGCAAATTGGTGGAATCAAGATCCTCCAAAAGGAGACAGTCTCAAGTGGGGGGGATGCAGTCCCCAGCATCGAATGAGAAAACCCCTCAATCTATTGGGAAACCACCATCAAAAACCCCTAGAACATGATGTTAGACAACTTTTCAGTGCTTTCCTTTAACACAAAAGGTTTAACTGATTATATAAGACCTCAGATTATTAAAATATTGGATGTGGCAAATAGCTCTCAAACCCTAATTTATTTGCCTCCAAGAAATCAAAGTGAATGGAGATGCCATGCAGAGGAATCTATGCACAGTATCAAAGAATAACAAACGGTTTGTCACTAACCATCCACAGGCAAGTGGGGGAGCTGCCCTAGGAATTGATGCAGACTTGGCTCCTTGCATAAAGGGGGTATAAATTGATCCTCTCCATCGTTGGATTGCTGCACATGTAGACACGAGTGAGGAAGCATTTACAGTGATATCTCTGTATGCTTTGGGTCCTGCAAGATCTAGACCTAGGCTATGGTCATCTCTTATGAGCATTTATTCACCAGCCATTATTCTTGGGGACTTTAATATGGTGGAGTTGTATCTTGACAGATACAAGCGGCTAGGACAAACAATCAGAGGACAAGAAAAGAAATGGTGGGAGGAATGTAAGATCTTTCATGCATTACAGGATGTGGCCACTTCAAATGATTTTACTTGGAGCAATGGGAGGTCTGACATGTTGGCTAGGAAAGCCAGGCTGGATAGATGCTACATTTCTGATGTTCTCAGCCACAGAAATTTATGAGCTCCAATGTGCAAGTCCTGAAAAACATTGTTCTCTTAGATCATTATCCAATCCTACTAACCCTCAAAGCTTCCTGCCAGAAAATTAAATCAGGGTGGTTCCATACTGACCCCAAGCTATTCAAGATGCCATCAGTCCAAGAAGGGATAATAAAAATTTGGGAAGACTCCTTCTCTTCCATTCGAGCTCCTGCCAGAGCTTGGTCTAGAGCAGTAAGAGACACCCAAAACTTATTAGTGTCAGTCAAAAAAGAAGTTACCAAAGTACGAGCTTAGAGAAAGGCTAGGAAATATAATAGACTTAAAGACCTAGAATGTCAACACCTCAAACACTTTATAAGAGAATGGTGGGCAGGCAAGGTTGATAGGCCATCAAAAGAGATGTTCGCAATCCTCAAAAAGAAATCTACAGAGAGTATATCCCCTTTTTCAAAACCTTCAAGGCCTTCATGCGGCCTCTATTGAGAACATGACCATTGCCAGAGAGCACTTCTCGAACATTTTCAGCACTCTTGCAGTTATGAATGAGGAGAAGGAAGGATCATGTAAGACCATTTCCGCATGCAGGCAGAAAACGATCCCTAAATCCTTAGTTCCAGATCTTGAAGGTGATATATCAGAGGGGGAACTTGCAGATGCCATAGATTGCTTGCATCATAATAGGAAAAGTCCTGGGATAGATGGCTTACCGCATAATTTTTTAAGCAGTTTAAAGAAATGATAAAATCACTCCTCTCTTTCTAGTGTGTGGAATATTTCAAGATCAAGATGTTGAAGAAGAAATGCATGGTGGACAATCAATGGAGGATGCAACTAACAATCAATACGACGACCATGAGGGCCATGATGATAATACCTCTACATCTTCTTCAAGTAGTGGAATAGGACTTTGTATTGATATAGGAGCCATCGAAATGATAGATTTAGAGATAGACCAATTGGCATGCATGGAATTATTGCAAGATGGATTTGATGATGGTACAAATTAAATATATATTATCATAACGTAACAAAGGTCAATTGTGTCTATAGCTTTTTACAAATGACACTAATGGCCTGATCCACAATGATGAAAAATCTATCAGAATGTTTTGGGAGTTCCCTAATTAATAATCAGAAAAGTGGTATCAAAACGTTGATCAACATAGTGGATAATCAAGCAGGGATGTCAAGTTATCAAAGAGAGTCAAGTTTTTAGATTGTTGGGTATCCCGATGGGATTTGGAGTGACCATGAAACAGAGATGGCAGTGGGTAATGGAAAAGGTAAAGGAGAAGTTTGACATATGAAAAGGTAAAGGAGAAGTTTGACATATGGAAAGGATACCAAAAAAATATAGCAAGCAGGCGCATTGTGCTCAAACACCTTCTCATTCCTACAACTATTTACTTCTTCTCATGCTAGAAACCTTCTTAGAATAACATCAAAAGGCTTTAGGCATTATGCACAAATTTCCTATGGGCAGCAGGAGATGTTGATAAATACAAAATTCCAAAGGTGTCATGGACATACTGTACTCAGCCCCCACCCAAATAGAATGGGGGATTGGAAATTCTGAATGTGGAGGATCTTGCCAATAGATTGGCTGCAAAATGGATTATAAGAAGCTTGATTCAGCCTGATTTGGATTGGCCAATCCTAATGCATAGAAATTTGGGTGAACATAAATTGTCTTTGATGCCTTAATGGAAAAACCTCCCCGCTCCTCCCATTGTTCTTCAACCCAATCCAAATCAAACCCACAGGAACTGATCTGGTCTCAAAAGTATGTGGGTTGCATGGAACAGAGGTCAAAGAGATAATATGTATGTCCAAGGTTGCAAGGAAAGTGGCAGGTATTTTTCATCTAGACTTCATATGATTCTCACTTTACCTGGGTAACTATGTGGACGAACACAATCTGAAGAGAGCTCACAAATTATCAAAGAAAGGAATACAATGATGGGGAGATGTATGGGACTTCTCTACTCAGAAGTGGTTTGTACCTGATTGGTTAATGCAAATTTTTAGACTCAATAGAGATGATATGTTTTTCCTCCAGTCCAGACTAACCAAGTGGGACCCCCCTGACATGGCTGCACTCATCCAATGCAGGAGTGCTTTTACGTTGGATGGCTTTCACTGGTCTCATTCCATTACTCTTCTTCCCACCCCCCCTTGTCCCCTCCCTTGTCAGTCAAAGGAATGCCAGTGCATGTTAGGTTGAATGCCAAATGGAACCTTCTTTGGGATATGAAGCAATGGGAATTCAGATTCTCCAAAATATGGTCTTTTATAATTCCCCCTAAGAAGTCAATATTGTTGTGGCTAATCATGCACAAAGGACTGTGGACCAATTCCAGGGCCAAAATTTTTGGAATTGGAGATGGGCTTTTCCCCAGATGTAAACAAGAAGAGGAGACAATACCCCACCTCTTTTTCTCCTGCAAATTTAATAAAAATCTCCTAGAGCTGGTACAACAATGTCTTTCCCCTATCAAGAAAACACAGTTTACATGGAAGCAAATCTTACTTGGGGACTTTATTGGATGCTTGTCAAAGTTATGGAATACAATTAGGGTAAAATATATTTGGAATATCTGGATAATGTGCAATTATTTGGTATTTCATAATATAGATTTACACAAATGCCCAAGCCTAAGGTATTCTCTGTAAGGTATTCTCTGTGTGTATAGATGAGGATGATTCTTAAAGCAGACAACACTGTGTGCTCGGTCCCAGAAATCTTGGATAGACGTTGAGTAAGCGTTGTGGCTCTATTAACGAAGCGTGTGAAGAATATGAGGAAAAGATCAGGAGCATCAAAGTGGATCGGGCAAGACAGAAACCGGAGTGGTCGGAAGTTGGAAGTAAACTTGAAGAAGAAGATGTTGAACTGGCCCGCTTTATCTTGGATCTGACAAATGTGAAAATTTCCATACAAAACTATCTTTGAGTTAAGCTTCTCTCAAAAATCTTGGATGTATTGGAGTTTCTTGTTTTGTGAATAATACAAATAATCTCATTCCATTTTTTTTTTAGATGGAAATTGGATTAGGGTGGGCAAAGGAAAAAAATAAAGGGGCCAAAAATTTAAGACATAGGCCACACTAGGAGTAGCTGCCCTGGTAGCCGCCGCTACTACTACAAAATGGCCAACTGACGGGCCATTCCAGGCCATCATGGCCTAGCAACACGACACCTCAATATCTAAAACATGAATTTATGTGGCATGCGATCATGGTGTGACACCTTAGCACAGCTAGAATCCGTGGATGGCAATAGGAGGAGGTCATTGTTCACCCACTACCTGAGAAACACCTTCCCCATGGCCCCCATGGCGGTCAAGAAATGGAGGTAGTGCCCTCTTCTTTCCAGTAAACATGAATCCAAGGAATAGATCTAAAGGGATATCCTAGAATGTAAAGGGGATCAAGGAATCCAAGCAATAGGTTGCTTTTTAGGAACAAGTAGGGGAGTGGAACTCTTATGTATATACTACCCAAGAACACAACCTTTTTTGCAAAAAATGTTAAAAGAAAGACTAAATTTATGCATTGGGATGTCTTTTATGGGGATACCTCAGGGGGGATATAGTGGGGTCCTCTCTATAGTTCAGGACTCTCTAAAAGCCATAATAGTACTAATCAAGGTTAAGCACTCTCTTGTTCCTAGTTGTGGTCTAAGGCACTCAGAGGTGTGAATTACTTATCCAAAGTCAAAGCTAAAGGTTTACGGAAGGGTCTAATATGGTCAAATAAAGTGTTTTCCTTTACCCCCATCAAAATTCTAGAGGCCCCTAGTAAAGATCCTCCCCCCACACCATCAACAACACAACACTATGTGCGGAGTTTCTGAAGACATATGACAAAAACACCAAGAGGGGTACAATCACCAAGGCATATGGGTCCACTGATGAGCAAGTCCTCATTACCGAGGAAATGATCTGAGAATCACTGCAGTTACCGCCACCCATACCAACACATGTCCATACCATCAATCAGATGCCTATGGAGGATATGCTAAAGAGGGTCTCTTTCAACTCAAATGGAGCAGAATACGAGAACAACAGAGATGAAGTGGATGAAAAAGCTTGTAGATCGATGGCAATGCTCATGCAAGTCAAGCCAGTTGACATGTATAACAAGGTCCCCCTCAACATAATAGCAAAAGTCCATGAAGAAAAACAACAAGACTGGGCTTGGTACATCCATCGGGAGATGGAGAATTACTTAAAGTCACACCAATCAAAGGTGTGTAATCCCTATCTTCTCACCAAAGTGCTCAGCCATGCAGCTCATCTACCCATTTTCGAAGGTATTTGGAGGCAGGGGTATCCCAGATTGAAGGAACATTAGAGCAATCGACACACATTTCAGAAGAGTTGCAACAGGGACAGGCGGTCTTAAAAGAGACAAAGGAACTCATTCAAGAACTAAAGGGGGGGAAGAAATCAAAGAAAGGTAAAAAGATGCGTGGCAGCTTACAACAATTGGAATCTGAAACACAACGATGGAAGAAGAGGTGGCACATGATTTTAATTTTTCCAACAGGTTCTAGAGGAACAAGAGGCCAAATATAAATAAAATATCAACATGATAGCACAAGCAATTCCAAAGTCAACACAACAAATTCCACCTTCCAGCCCTACTCAAATACTCAAATGGTATTCACAAACCTTTCACCACTCCGTGACTCCATAATCTCTGATCAGCTCATCTCAACGGAAGTTGGGGCAACACAAGCTCCCACATAACAAGTGCCACAAAAGGATGAAGGTGAAAGGAATTAAGAGGCCACCTCAGCACACCCAGAATTTCAAGAAGCTCAAGATGCTGAGAAGAGGAAGAGAACCGACGAGACCACGAGTCCAAGTAAGAGAAGCCGATTAGAAGGTGAAGGCACAATTGAAGAAGGTTCGTTCTTGCACAATCTTAACGCTCATCACTTTCTCGAAGAAACCATGGAAGTCCCCGATACACTGCGCCGGTGCACCAAACAGAAGGCTCAGCCTCCACAAGTGCAGATTTATGGTGGACACAAGAGCAAAGAGTATGGATATCTCACTTGCTTACCACTCACTTGCTGCATGAAAGGAATGCTACGCTTTGGAAACAAGTCCAAGAGTCTACGGACCAAGTGAAAGCACTTAAGGGGCAACTATAAGGAGCAACTAGCAGTGGTTGATGCCACTCACAAGGAAGTCATCCTAAAAAGCTTAAAGGCAGTCAAGGAACAGGAGGCCAGATTGCAGACTTTGGAAAGTAATAACAAATTCATCAGCAAAACCATAGTCCGCACCACAAAAGAAAACAAGGAGCTGAAGGCAAGATTAGAGCAGGCCAAAAGGAAGTGGCATATACCAAGGAGAAGTGGCATATACCAAGGAGAAGGAAGCACAAACCACATTCCAAGCAAAAGAAGATGGGTATATAGGACAAATCAAAACGCTCACTAAAGCAATTACTTAGGCATAAAATAGAGTGGTAAGCCTACAGATAGAAAGAGAGCAGATGAACAAAGAAGATGCCGAGAAATTGAAGGCCCTAAATGAGGTAATCAATGCAAAGTCCCAAGAGATAGATCAAATTCTTATTAGTCATCAACAAATACCTGAGCACGTACACCAGTAGGGCTGACTACAAGCCAAAGCTTGGCAGAGGAGCGGCAAAGACTACTTGAAGAAGCTACTATTCAGGCCACAGCTTCCAAGTTGCAGGAGAGGAAGCAGATAGAAGATATGCAGAGCTGACTGCTACTCAAGATGTGCGGGAAGATGCCATCTCCACACTCCTGACCACCAAAGACTCAAGAATATAGGATCTAGAATGCCAGCTCACCCTTTAAGAAAGATCCAAGAATATAGGATCTGGAATGCCAGCTTGCCCTCCAAGAAGATCTCAGATGACGGAATAGACTGATGAATTACGACTCCTCATCGAATGCGCCTCGGAGATGGGTTCGTTGCTAATGACTCCTCAGGCCCCTCCTCAAAAACTAACATTGTTTTTATCAACACTAACCATCTCTCTCCTTCAATACGAAATTAACCTCACAAAAGACCTCAGCTGGGAGACCTTACACTAATTCGTTAGAACACAGAGAGAGATGCAGGCCCCAGAATCATAATGGGAATCCTTCGCGGGGATATAGTGCTTACTGACCCAGCTGATATCTTTTTCTTTCCTTACATCCCATAGTGCTAAACCTCCATAGTTGGTGTCGGGTGCTACAAAAACAGTCAAACATCCACGATGAGAGTGTTGATAAACTTGACCTGTTTATCTCATATGATATCCTCATGACACCGGCCAACTATGAGGTGGTTGCACAAAGTTATTAATGGGTTATTAGCCATGGATGGGACTGAAGTGTATAATACCCATCATCATTTAAATCTCTCCGAATCTACTTTATATCATCCTTTTGGTATTATAAAGCTTTACATAAACATTTAGAAGCTATGCTCACTAATGTGATTTTTAATTTTGATAAAGAGCATATAGAATATCCTCATATAACCATCGATGATATAATTGATCTTCAGGAATTTTTGAAAACTAACAAGCCCAGCCTCCCACCCCCAAGCTCCATAGAGGGTCAAGAAGAAACACAAAAACCCTCCTCATCTTATACTTATCCAGTGTTCTCATCGATGATATAATTGATCTCCAGGAATGAAAACTAACAAGCCTAGCCTCCCACCCGCAAGCTCCATAGAGGGTCAAGAAGAAACACAAAAACCCTCCTCATCCAGTGTTCTCATCCATGGCCACAGTAAGTTAATAAACCCATTTCCTAATGTATCTCCAACTAACAAAACTAAGACAGATTGCATCTTCTCTCGCTTCTCTTCTCTCGCAGTTGATTTTCCTACTAGCACTCTTGCCCCGGAGGAGTTTCTAGGACCAACACTATCTCCACCAAGGCCAGTCCATGAGGTACACGGCCATCACCCTCACGATCATATCCAGGATTTTACTGATGATAATATTCTTGAGTCTGGACAGCTTGCAGAATATGAGGGCTTCATCCATGCAGGAAACCCACTATTGAAACCGAAACTCATGTTTAAGGTGCTAATGCAAATCACACCCTTTGAGCCTACCGGTAGAAGAATCATGTCGGATGCATACTCAACCATGGAGTCAAGGAGGTAGCCTTACGTTCCATACACTCTGCATCCTAATGCTAGATTTAGAGGAGTTGTTATCGAGCTGTAGTGCCCGACGCTATAGCCCTCCCCCTTCTCTCTCTCTCTCTCTCTCTCTCTCTCTCTCTCTCTCTCTCTCTCTCTCTCTCTCTCTATATATATATATATATATATATATATATATATATATATATATATATATCTTCATTCTATTGGGTCGTGTAAGAGTGGTGCTTTATGTATAAAGTAAGTGAGATGTATAAAGTAAGTGGTGCTTTATGTATAAAGTAAGTGAGATGTAAAGGAGATGTGATATTTAATACAAAGACACCTCAAGAGATTTATGTTATCTCTAATAAATTCGTGCCAAAATAGACGTGGAAAGGAGTGGGTATGGTTTGAGAGAGAGTGAGCTCTCATTATTAAGAGAGAGAAAAAAAGGGGTTGAGGGCTATAGTTTTTTTCCTTTCTCTCAATTGAGTATCTCTCTCTCTCTCTCTCTCTCTCTCTCTCTCTCTCTCTCTCTCTCTCTCTCTCTCTCTCTCTCTCTCTCTCTCTCTCTCTCTCTCTCTCTCTCTCTCTGTGTGCAGTTGGGCATGCGGAGGCGGAATCTGCCTTAGATCTTGGCTTTCGTGAAGTATTTGAGGCTAGCTTCGTCGAAGAGCTTGTGCACCATTGCCAACCCTTGGGCTTTTGCTCCAACCGCCCTCGGTGAGCTATACACACTCAAATCCCTTAGTGCATGTTTCCATGCCCTTGATGTATACCATGGTACCCTCGGTATAGCAAGAAATTTAGCACCACACAATCTGGCAACCGTGGCGCCAATACATCCAGTTAATAAATAACTTACACTCTAGCTCTGAGAAGATGCCCTCACCTACTATTGACATTATTTTGTTGCAAAGCGAAGATTGGCTAAAGTTTCTGAAATAATTAATTTATGTCCACTTGGCCAAACTAGATAGCTTAGCTTAACTCTGAGATTTGATGACTATAGACACCTAGCTAAATTATTATGCCTTCTCCAATGGAAAAACCTTCTAAGCTCCACTATAACAATTCGGGTTGATCACAAATCTACTTCAACAAGTGGTGATCCATCCAAACTAAAAATCAAGACCTATGGCAGAGAGTAGCTAATTTTCTTAGGTTGGGTTATATGAGCTTGTCAATAACTATATGAAGACTAGGAAGTAGAAATATCTAAATCTAGGCTTAGCTTATTTGGGTCAAAAACTTCAGCGGGCATGTTATATCTCTGTAAAGGATAGAGCACAGTCAGCTTCAATCTAAGGCTTGAAATTGTCACAATTATGGAGGATCCTCACAATAAATGAAGCTAATTAGAGCTCAGCGTAGCTTATCTATGGTTGTCTGAGCTTTGCAAAATTAAGATGCCAACAACAAATGAAACTCTTGTAGAGCCCCAAGAAAAGATTAGACACTCTATGAAGCAAAGGGAAATTGAGTTTAATAAATCACAGTGATCGAGCAAGGATTTAAATATCTTGCTGAGTTAATGAAAAAGAAGACGACTATTAAGAGGCTTAATTTAAGGTGGTGCTACTTTCAGATAGAAGAGGGAAGAGAATGTATTAAAAAGAAGTAGAAGGAGACTTTGTTAAGATGGCTCAAGTGTTCATTAGAGATTTTTAACTCCACCCATGAGCCTTTATTAAATTTGACAAACCGACCGTTTAATTTTGATGGATGGAAAAAAAAGGGTGGAGAGCTGTAGGCAATGGGCGCTACAACCCCACCCTGCCCCCTCCCCCTCTTTTTTCCTCTTTGGGTTTAATGCATCTCTCTCTCTCTCTCTCTCTCTCTCTCTCTCTCTCTCTCTCTCTCTCGCTCTCTCTCTCTCTCTCTCTCTAAATTAAATTGAGAGAGAGCTCTCTCTCAATTTAATTTAGAGAGAGAGAGAGAGATAACTCCTCAATTTAGAGAAAGAGATGTCTTTACCTTGCTTCAAACGTGGCAGGGAACCTAAGTAACTCTGCATACCCCTACCATGCAATATTTACTCACATAAGCACGATCAGGAGATAGAAAGGATCCGTCATGAGGTGAGCACAAAACTCCGGAGGCTCAGGAAGGAAAATTGGTTTTCTTTGGTATGATGGCAAATCTTCAATCAAAAATTGCATTAGCGTCGCTTACATACTATGGCCCTCCCATTGATAGAAATGTCAATCACTCTCTTTCTCTAAATTGAAGATCTCTCTCTCTAAATTGAGGAGAGAGAGAGAGAGAGAGAGAGAGAGAATTGAGCATCAATAAACTAAACCACTTTACCATGCAAATCTTAACCAATAAATAAATAAAAGAAATAACTAATCAATCCACTCCAGTAATAAAATTTACATGAATTTCCCTCTCCCTCTTATGTTTTTCCAAGACTCTCACTCTCTCTCTCTCTCTCTCTCTCTCTCTCTCTCTCTCTCTCTCTCTCTCTCTCTCTCTCTCTCTCTCTCTCTCTCTCTCTCTCTCTCTCTCGTACTCTAATCTCTCTCTTTCTCTTATACTCCCTTTAGCTTTCCTACCTCTTTGGCCCATCACTACCCCCTACGACGATGAGTCCCCAGACAAGATGGACCCTTTGACTTGCGCAAATAGAAGACCATTCTGACCATGGATAGCTCAATTGGCAACTCATTCTCAGCATTTTTAGCCCTCCCGATTCAGTGGTGTGGATAGCCCCTACAAGCATGGCCATACCTCTCTCTATTCTAGCAATAAGTGTTGTCCAAGTTATACAACCCATTCTGAGACCAATCTAAGTGTTCCGTGGACATCCCATGGCAAGTATGGCCATACCTCTCCTCGTTCTAGAAATAAGTGTTCTCCAAGTTGGAGAACTGATTCTGAGACTGATCTAAGCATGGACACATGATGCCAATCATGGACAACAAAGAGCCCCCATCTAGCTCAAAAACACCTCATCCCATTGGCATGTATCCTATCTCGCACATATATAGCCCATCCCATGCACATATGTAGTCCATGACGATTGCATGCAGCCCATCTTACACACATATAACTTATACTGCTTATATACGACCTATCCGATGCTCATATAGCCCCTCCCACACACATACAACCAATCCAAACATGTCCTATGGCCATCTCACACATACATAGCCCATCCCATACACACATGCAACATTACACTCAAATGCAACCCATCATGCACATGTACAACTCACACTAGTCACAATGCAACCTATATAGTGCCTATACAATCCATCTTGCACACATGTGCCCATATAGCCCCTCCCACACATTTAGCCCTTTTAGCTCACAAACAACCCATGTCATGGCAATTCAGCCCATCCTGCTAATATAAAGCCCATTCAGATTATAAACAACCCATCCCACATCCATACATCACATCACGCACACACACACACACAGCCTATTTGGTGCCCATACAGGGCCTCCCATATAGATACAACCCATCCATCTCACATACAACCCATCTCGTGCACATACAGCTCATCTAGAATCATAAACAACCCATCCCGTCATTTACTATCATCTAGATCACAAACCAACCCATCTAGCTCAAAAATAGCCTATCCCATTCGCATACATCCTGCCTCGTAAATAGCCCATCCCATTGGCATACAACCCATCTAGCTTAAAAATAACCACCCATCCCATAATTTACATACATCCTGTCTCGTAAGCCCATCCCATTGGCATGCAACCCATCTAGCTCAAAAACAACCCATCCCATCATTGACATACATCCCATCTCACACATATATAGCCCATCCCATGCACACATGTAGTCCATCATGCTCACATGCAGCCTGTCTTGCACACATACAACTTATACAATTCAAAAACAGCGCATACAACCCATCCACCTCAAAAATATCCCATCCCATCATTGGCATACATCCCGTCTCGTAAAATAGCCCATCCCATTAGCATACAACCCACCATCTAGCTCAAAACATCCCATGCCATCATTGGCATACATCCCTCGCACATATACAACCTATCCTATGCACGCATGTAGTCCATCACACTCACATGTAGCCTATCTTGCACACATACAACTTATACCACTCATATGCAACCTATTTGATGCCCATACAATCCCTCCCACACACATACAACCATTCTAAACATGTCCTATGTCCATCTCACATATATACAGCCCATCCCATGCACACATGTAGCATCACACTCACATGCAACCCGTCATGCACACGTACAACTCATAGTGGTCACATGCAACAACCTATACAGTGTCTATACAGTCCATCTCGCACAATATAGCCTATCCCACACACATACAAACCATCTCATGCCCATATAGCCCCTTCCACACACATTTAGCCCTTTTAGCTCACAAACAACCCATGCCATGGCCATTCAGCCCATCCCATGCACATACAGCCCATCGAGATTATAGACCACCCATCCCACATCCATACATCGCATCATGCACACACATAGCCTATTTGGTGCCCATACATGCCCTCCCGTATACATACAACCCGTCCATCTCACAAACAACCCATCTTGTGCACATACATCCCATCTACAATCATAACTAACCCATCCCACGTCATCTATCATCTAGATTAAAAACTAGCCCATCTAGCTCAAAAATAGTCCATCCCATTGACATTCATCCCATCTCACAAAAACAGCCCATCCCATTGGCATACATCCCATCTAGCTCAAAAATAGCCCATCCCATCATTGGCATACATCCCATCTCGCACATATATAGCCCATCCCATGCACACATATAGTCCATCATGCTCACATGCAACCCGCCTGTCTTGCACACATACAACTTATACTGCTCATGTACACCCTATCTGGTGCCCATACAGCCCCTCCCGCACACATACAACCGTTCTAAACATGTCCTGTGGCCATCTCACACATATATAGCCCATCTCACACACACAACCATTTTAAACATGTCCTATGGTCATCTCACACATATATAGCCCATCCCATGCACACATGCAACATCATACTCACATGCAGCCTGTCGTGCACACATATAACTCATACTGGTCATGTGCAACTTATATAGTGCCTATATAGTCCATCTTGCACACATACAGCCTATCCCACACACATACAGCCCATCTCGTGCCCATATAGCCCCTAGACCTTTTAGCTCACAAACAACCCATGTCATGGCCATTCAACCCATCCCACACACATATAGTCCATCTAGATTACAAACAATCCATCCCATATCCATACATCCCATCAAGCACACATACAACCTATTTGGTGCCCATACAGGCCCTCCTATATACATACAACCCACCCATCTCACAAACAACCCATTTCGTGCACATACAACCCATCTACCATCTAGATCAAAAACAACCCATCCCATGTCCATATATCCCATCCCGCACACATATAGCCTAATTGGTGCCTCTACAGGCCCTCCCATATACATACAACCCATCTAGCTCACAAATAACCCATTTCATGGCCATACAACCCATCTAGAATCACAAACAACTCATCCCATGCACATACAACCCATTTACCATCTAGATCACAAAGAACCCATCCCACTTCCATACATCCCATCCTCCACACATATAGCCTATTTGGTCCTATATAGGTCCTCACGTGTACGTACAACCCATATATCTCACAAACATCCCATCTCATGGCCAGATAGCCATCACGCACACTTACAGTCCATCCATCTCAGAAACAACCCATCCCATGGCCATTCAGCCCATTCCACATACACAACAGGCATGGCATATCATGGGCATACATGATGGCATACAATGGCATGCATGACCATTATGGTGATGTTGCATGTATGCACATGTATAATCCCATGGTGACATGGACATGCTCTTACCACCTCATCACCCCGGGTCCATGTTAGCAAAATCTTGGCACCGAAAGCTTGCCAAAATGAATAAAGCTCGCCACCAAATGCTCACCAAAAAAATAACCTCATCCCCTTGACTCTGTTTTGAAGGCTCCCACTTTCATCTTTTGTAAGCATGGGCGATCATGAATGTGACAATGGAAATTTTTAGCAAATCATCAAGCCATGGGTTAGCAAGCCTTGAGCTTCTTGCTACATTTATCCACAATGACTCTTGTTGATAAAACTATCCAAATTCTATTGCTTCTAGCTTGTCCCTCACTAAGGGATATGGTAAACTTGTGACTTGAGAAACTGTTGCATATACTTTTTCTTGTATAGAAGTTATGGGATCAAAAGAGATTATCTATAAGAGGGCTTGGTATATGAGGTGGGGTTTAATTCCTTATGATAATGATTTTATCATAATGGATTCCTCTCCAAGATTGGATCTATGTGGTAATCCATTAGCTCTTCATGATGTTGCTGATTAGTAGGTTTGGCCTGACCGTCGAAGGGTTCCTCGAGGTTGAGAGTATTAGTGGTGAAATCAAAAGAGGAAAGTCACTCTGTGCTAATAGTGCATTAATGTCTCCTTTTATTATCATAGATATTAGATAAATAAGAGGTGATGGGACTAAACATCAGGTAGGTGCTATCCTCATCTACTTCTGTCTATCCTTATCCCTGTCTTTAGAAGGTGGTGGTAGTTTTTTAGTTATGAAGAATTCATGAAGTGCATGGAGGTATTCTTCCTCAGGAGGAATAAAGGGTATTGTATGTGCACTTACTCAAAATCATATACTATGATGTGGGTAAAGTATGCAAATGTGCACATATGATATCAAAAAGTTTGAGGATGTCATAAGGGTGGGAAGTTTTACTATTACGGAGGAGAAGGTGCTAGTGTGTATCCTAGGCTTATGCCCACCCATGTGTGAGTATCCATTTCGAGGTTTGTTGTATTTTAGTGAGGGGAATAATAAAAGAATTAATGTTAATAGGTTTCATGAGCTCTAGGAGCTCCTCACCTTCATTCAAGTTAGTTGAATGTATTAGTAGTCTACACCGAGATTGAAAGTTAAGTACAATTAGGTATAGGGGATATATATATGTAGCTTGTTCCTCCCTTAACTCGAGAGGCCTGGTAAACACATCCATTATTACTATAGGATAGCATATCTAGTGGTATTCTGTTGAATTAATGCTAAACCCCCTTGGGTTAGTTCCTCACTGAGATTTATGTTATACTAAGAGAGAGAGAATGTTTGTGAAGAAAAGAATAAGGTAAAGGTCTATGAAGGGGCCTCAGCCATTGTAAAAATGAGGTTTTGTCTAGGATAGTAAAAATGGCTAATGGTACCATGTCATTAGCTACCCCCCAAGAAGTAGTTACTTGGGCTTAGGCTTCTTGGGTAGGTAATGCTTTGGCATGACATCTGTCGTGGCCAGTACGTGTACCCAGTTTTCATAAAAATCATCATTCAGAAGAGGAGCATACAAGATGTCCTGTGACACTTCTGGTTATTCATGGGTTGAACATAATTGCACTAAGGTTTTTCTTTCCATTGTTTCAAAATCATTTCTAAATAACAAGATTTTTGAACTAGCTAAGTACTTCTCATAAAAGGTGAGAAGAATCTGCTGAATGAGAGAATCAAGGGTAGCATGAGTGAATATATGGGTGTGGAAAGATTCTAGGAAAAGGTGCCCCTAGATGTAGGGGAGGTGGCACAAATCAAGGAGAAATCGATGGGATTAAATGCTTGGCATCTTGTGGATGTAAAATCTATAAATTGAGGCATTTCCCTAATGAGAAATTTCTAGTTTTTGAGTATCCATGCCTACATTAAGCTATTAGATTAATTGTGCACTATTCTCATCTTAATCACCTTCAAATTACTTGCTAATCATGTTGATCATTGCATTTGATCCACCATAGCTCATCACATTGCTGCAATTTAACTTGATAGGCAGAGCCAAGCTTAGGATTCATCTAATTTTTTAACCTAATTACCTTGCTAATCATGATTAAAAATTAAACCTCATTTTAGTCTCTTTTCAACTATCCTCTGCACCCCCAGCTGGTGGAGCTCCCTCTCCCTCCAGCCTTTAAATTAGGCAAAGACCTCTTAGCCTCACCTCAACCTGCCACTTCAAGTCGTCAAATCGCCCGTCATCAGGATGACCAACCAAAAATCGCAAATCTGTAGGCACCATTTTTCTGAGAAAAATTGCAGATCTACTCTCCCACCAATGGAATTAATCTAATTCCTCTTAGCCCCGAGGGTTTTCAAGCGTGCTCTACAAGCTGGTGAAGACAGTTTTTGATTTCAATCCTACAGTGAGATCCAGCATTGTGCACAGTCAGGGAGGTGCCTCTATTAATCACTTGCTTAATCCTTTTTTAATGCTTCAATCTTGATATTTGTGGGCTCAAAACATATCTAGACACATTTATCTACTACTATATTGAAGCATTTTGAGATTAGATTTGTGCAAGTGGATCAATTGAAGACTCCAAGTGGAGACAATTTTCTACACAATGAACAGTGAATCATCTCGGCAAATTACTTAATTAATTCACCTAATAAAGGTATTAATTAGGCATTGGTGGATCTAATCCAACATTGGAAAGGTGCTACACAAGTCTACGTGTTTAAATTGAATTTTCCATCACAATTACTATCCCAATTAATCTCTCCAAGTCAGTGTATTCTATACACCTACAAACAGTGAACTAGTGCATAGTTTTCTACACAAGTCTACGTGTTTAAATTGAATTTTCCATCACAATTACTATCCCAATTAATCTCTCCAAGTCAGTGTATTCTATACACCTACAAACAGTGAACTAGTACATAGTTTTCTGAGCATCATTAGTGGTTAAAACTTGTTGTAAAAGGGTAGACACTGCCCTTGAATATTGAGTTGGATCAAGAGGTAAGACCCCCTTCACATCATCATGAGCAGTGCACAAGAAATAGCTAAATTCAACGGGTAGCAGTTCCATACATGGCAAACAAAGACCATGTATTTGCTTATGGGGAAGAATCTATGGGGGCTAATTGAGGGAAGAGATGAATGTCCAGTGGAGAGTGGGGAGAATGAGTGGAAGAACAGAAATGAGAAAGCATTAGGGCTCATTGCACTTAGCTTAAATGATGAAATCATTCACCACATTGTAGGGATACAACAAGCTAAAGATGCATGGGATGAACTTAACAAATTATTTGGCACTCAAGTAAAGAATTCAAAGATAAATCTGCTAATGCAATTTTATAAACTTGACATGAAGGAAAGTGAACCTCTAACCACACACTTGAACAAATACAAAAGCATTAAGCAACAACTGGCAGTCACATTGGGAAGAAAGTAGAAGATGACGAGGCACTAGCACTGCTTCTAAAAAGTGTGGACAAGGGAGAGTATGAGAACATTATGGCAACCTTAAAGAATGTACCAAATTTGAAGCTGCATGAGATAGAAGGAGCTCTACTAGAGCAAGAGAACAAGGTCAATGAGAAGAAAGGATTGAAACCAACAATTGGAGAGGAGAAAGCATTCTACACCCGAGGAGGCCTCACACGAGGATGAGGACGTGGAAGAGGTAGGGAAGGAGGAAGGACCTTCACTTGCCACAACTGTGGGAAGCCAGGACACAAGGCTAGAGACTACTCTAGCAAACTAAATGAAGAAGGATCGACATCAACAAACCATGGAGACTCCTAGTAGGTAGAGGAGTCAGGACATCTTTTCTGAGAGAGAAAGAGAGAGAAACCCCACAACCCAATGTAACTTGCCCCAATAGAGTAAAACCACCTCTGAGCCACCGATGATGTAGGCTATGCAGTAGATGTATGTGTGAGCACTTTAGTCAAGTTCACGGGCACTTGTAGTAGCCTTGGACACATAAAGAGATAGTGTCAAGGACTATGAATTAGGGACTTGAGGCACTGGTCACGGGCTACCAAGTAAGAGGGAACTTGGTATAGGGTCCAGGTGTGCTAGAATTATACACTTGAGGGGAGGTGTTAAAATATGCAAGTGAATGGGTGTGTGTGGGAACAAGCCCTTAGCTAGAGATCATAAAAGGGAGTCATTAATTGTGTGGGTAGCAATGAAAAGGTGGGAAGAATCTACTGAATGAGAGAATCAAGGGTAGCATGAGTGAATATAGGGGTGTGGAAAGATCCTAGGAAAAGGTGCCCCCAGATGTAGGGGAGGTGGCACAAATCAAGGAGAAATCAATGGGATTAGATGCGTGGCATCTTGTGGATGTAAAATCTATAAATTGAGGCATTGGCCTAATGAGAAACTAGTGGTTTTTGAGTATCCATGCCTACATTAAGCTATTAGATTAATTATGCACTAATATCACTTTAATCACCTTCTAATTACTTGCTAATCATGTTGATCATTGCATTTTATCCACCATAGCTCATCATATTACTGCAATTTAACTTCCTCTAGGTGTTGTTGATTCATTTGCTGGTTGGGCTCCTTTTCATGTCACCACTTCCTTTTCTCCTATCAACATGTTATACTGGCTCGACTTAGTGGATGCAATATCAATTGTTCCCTCATCTGAACCATCACTGCTACAAAGTCTCCTCATCCCATTTTCTTATCCCTTCTTCTTCTTCCCAATGTATGAGTAGAAGGTGTTATGGGCTACCACACTTCCCAAGAGAGAACTCTACCCATTCATAATTGGAAGAAGCAATAGACGACAACTATCATTGGATACTTACCAATGTTTTGAGCTTACGTCCCTTGAGGCTCTCCAAGCTTGCTTTTGGAAGCTCCACTCCTCCAATCTCCACCTCCACATTGTCACCGCGGAGTTGCTCACACCACAATGCAACACAATCTTCCTCTCACTCTCCAATACACATGCACAGAAGAGGAACATGCACTAGAGTACACTCTCTCTCACACACAAGACAAAGCAAGAGCTCTCATAGCACAAAGGGAGATTGTGTCCTTTCATTATGAGAAATTGCCTTCTATACACCTAGCCCTTATTCACACTTGGTCGCACATAAAACTTACTAACTAAGGCCTTGGGTGGCTAGTATCACTTATTAATGTCCTCAATTGGAGGAGCATCATTGTTAATCAAAAATGGGATTAACTTCCCCCTCTACCTAATGTACGTTCTATCCTTAGAACCTCTTATCGAGGTCGAAAGACCTGGTCTCGCGAAACTCATGTTTGTAGAAGTTTCGATGGAATTGAAGCTTTTTAAGGGTTCTTCTAAATGCTGAGTGTGATGTCCAAAACTCGCTTTCTACCATATCTTCAATTGTGACATGCATGTAACTTGGTAGACACCTGAGGCGATGATAATAAAGCATCATGCCTCATTCAGTCGCGGTCCTCTGTTCAACATCAAATCCATCATACCTTTCCTTTAGTTGACGATAAGCACTACGATCAACTTCATCAATCAAATGACAGCTACTATGTCCGGATCTGGAATCCTTCGCCAAGCTCGTATCCATGTGAGCATTTGCTGCCTTTGACTTGTGATTCCTAGAATATGGATGGCAAAAATTGAGGGAAGTTGTAACAGACATGAGAATCCCTTTGCTTTGCTTTGTGGAACCGAAGTGGAGTGAACCTCCTTTTGATTGGCATGTAAAGTGGATCCACTCTTTGTGTTGGCGAGGAGCATTGGTATTGAAGATTGTACTCTGGCATGGTGAGGTACTCCTTATGCCAATCAGGTTGTATGCTAAAATCCTCAAGTCAGGGGTTAGTATCATCTGTGTTGATTACTGTATATCCTCCCCTTCTATGTACAGGATGCTGTTTGCGCCATCTGCAAAATAATAACTGATCATGAACGTTGCAATGTGGATTTCCAGCAAATCAGCCAAGTGTGAGTTGCTAGTTTGGTGTGTCGTGCCACATTTTCCCACAAGATCCCTTCTCCTCTCATAGGTAGCAGCTCTTCCAATTTAGGCATTAGGGCTCGGAGAGGGTATGGTACATACGGTTGCTTTCGTGACTCCATGCTATAGTAGGCATCTAGCATGATTCTTTGAGTAGGCTCAAATGGTGTAATTTGCATCAGCACTTTGAACATCAGTTTAGGCTTCAAGAGGGGATTGCCTACCCGAATATGAAGCTCTCATACTCTGCACAGCTGACAAAGACTCAATGACATTTGTATCAGAAAAACCTTGTATGTCATCTTGAGGGGTAAGATCATGTACCTCATCGAGCTGTCATGGTGGAGATAGAGTTATTACGGTAACTCCTCGGGGGCAAGAGGGTTAGTGGGAATATTAACTGGGGTAGAAGAGTAGCGACAGAAAATCAACATCAGTTTTGTTAGTAGGAGATACACTAGGAAAGGGATTTAGTAGCTTACTGGAGATGGAAGAAAACATTGGGTAAGTAACACATGTTGAGGATCCTAGTGTGTCTTCTTGTCCTTCTCTTGAATTGGGTGGTGGTTGGGTGGGCTTGTTAGTTTTCATAATTTAATGCAAGTCGAGGATATTATATTGGGATACTCAATATGTTCTTTATCAAAATTATATACCACAGTGGTGAGCATTGGTCCAGGTGTTTATGAGCATTTGTTTGACTTGTGATGTTCAGAAATGTGGATGGCGAAAAGTGAGGGAAGTTATAACAGACGTGAGAATCCTTTTGCTTTTCTTCGTGGAACTAGAGTGGAGTGAGTCTTCTTTTGATTGGCATGTAAAGTGGATCCATTCTTTGTGTTGGCGGGCAGCAGCGGAGCATTGGTACTAAAGATTGTACTCTAGCATGCCAATCAGGCTGTATGCCAAAATCCTCGAGTGAGGGGTTAGTATCATCTATGTTGATAGATGTTATTTGCGCCATCAGTGGAAACAATAACTAATCATGTACGTGACAATGCGGATTTCTAGTAGATTGGCCAAGTGTGGATTAGCTAGTTTAGTGTGTCATGCCACGTTTTCCCACAAGGTCCCTTCTCCTTCCGTAGGTAGTAGCTCTTCCAATTCAGGCATTAGAGCTCGGAGAGGGTATGGTACATATAGTTGCTTCCGTGACTCTATGGTAGAGTAGGCATCCGGCATGATTCTTCAGGTAGGCTCAAAAGGTGTAATTTGCATTAGCACTTTAAACATCAGTTTAGGCTTCAAGAGGGGATTTCCTACCTGAATGAATCTCTCATACTCTGCACATCCAACAAAGACTCAATGCCATTTGTATTAGAAAAATATTGTATGTCATCTTGAGGGGGAAGATCACATACCTCATCGAGCTGTCGTGGAGATAGAGTTGTTGCCAGCAACTCCTTGGGGACAAGAGGAGTAGTAGGAATATAAACTAGGGTAGAAGAGTAGTGAGAGAAGATACAATTAGTCTCACTTTTGCTAGTAGGAGATACACTAGGAAAGGGATTTAGTTGCTTACTGGAGATGGAAGAAAACATGAGGTAAGTAGCAGATGTTGAGGATCCTAGTCTTCCTGTCCTTCTCGTGAATTGGGTGGCGGTTGGGTGGGCTTGTTAGTTTTCATAAATACTTGGAGGTCGAGCATTTCTTCTATGGTTATATTGGGATATTCAATATGTTCTTTATCAAAATTATAAACCATAGTGGTGAGAATTGCCTCTAGGTCTTTATGGATAATTCTATATAGTTTTATAATAGCATATGAATGATATAATGTTGATTCAAAGAGATTTAAATGTTGATGATTATTATAAACTTCAATCCACCCTTGGTTGATTACCCATTAGTAGCTATGCGCAACAACTTCATAGTTGGCCAATGTCAATGGTATGTCATCTGGTATAAACACGTCGAGTTTATCGACACTGTCATCCAAGATGGCTGATTGTTGTAGCACTCGACACCAACTATGAAGATTGAGCACTATTGGGGTGTAATGGGAAGAAGAAAATGTTAGCTAGGTTAGTAAGTACTAGATCCCCTCTAAGGATTCCCATTACTAAGGTGGGATCTGCATCTCTTTCTGTATTATGATGTATAGGTTTTGGGTCTCCTAAACTGAGATTGTTGATTAGGTTAATTTTGTATTAAAGAAGAGAGAGGGTTAGTGTAGATAAAAACAAAGTGAGAGTTTGAGGAGGGGCCCGAGGAGTCACTGGCAACAAACCTATCTCCAAAGCTTGCTCCATGAGTTGTCATAGTTCATCAAGTTGATCATCCCTTTGAGGTTGTTGCTGTAGTGCAAGACTTCGCTCCAGTTCCTGGATCTTGGAGTCGTCATCATTAAGGAGTGCTCAGATGGCTATCTCACGGACCTCCCAAGCAACAACTAGCTCCATGTATCGTCTTTCGGCTTCATCTTTGGCTATGCTATGGGCTATGGTTTGAGCTTGAGCCTCATTGACCTATTGCAGGCGCTCTTGTGTCAAGACTTAGGTGCTATGGAGTTGTTGGTGCACATGTTCAGGCACTTGTTGGAGGCTTACCAACATTTGATCCATCTCTTGTGTCTTGGTGCGGATAACCTCATTGAGGTCTCTGAGCTTCTATGCGTGTGTCTTATTCATTTGTTCTCTTTCTACCTGTAGGGTATCCACCTTTTGCTGCAAGGCAACAAGTTCTTTCCTTGGATCTACTAAGTGTACCCTTCTTCTTTAGCCTCGAACGTGGCATGGGCTTCCCTTAACTGTTGTGTGTGTTGTACCTCTTTTTCCTTGGTGTGCGTGACTTCCTTTTAGAGTTGTTCCTTTTCTTGATCAACTTGCGCTTTAAGCTTATTATTTTCTTTGGTTATTCTTACTATGGTCTGGTTTAACTGATTGTGCCCTTCCAATGTTTGAAGCATTACTTCCTATTCTTCAGCTGCCTTTAAACCCTTAATAATTACCTTCTTATGTGTGGTGTCAGCGACGATAGCTAATTGATCTTGAAGAGATTGCATCTATTTTGTTTTGTCTCTAAGCTATTGCCATAATTCTTCATATCTATCATGCAGTAGATGAGTTGTGAGAAGGTGACAATGCCACACTCTTTGTTCTTGTGACCAAATCGAGGAGCTAGAATAGGTCGTGCCATCTGCTTCACGAAATTGAAGTTGGAGAAAACTGTCAATACCTTCCATGGTTTCTTCGAGAAAGGTATCTACATCCTTAGGTATATTTCAATGATCTAGGAAGGAGCCTGTGCCTAGAGTGCCTTCGCTTGCTTGGGGCTCTCCTTTGTCCTCTTGCATTTGTCCACTTCTTGTTCCTCTTGAGCAGCCTCTAGATGTGTGGATGTGGTCTCTTCATTCGTGTTTACCACATCTATTTGTGGCAATGGTTGTTCCTCCTGAGATTGTGTGGCACCCTCATCTAAAGTGGGAAGACCTTGTAGTGGTGAGAGGTTTTTGAACACAAGGGTGACAGGGCTAGTACGTGGTGTTGTATTATTGACTCACGAACTGTGGTTTCAAAGGGTAACTTCCATATTAAGCTCATGTTCTCCATTCCCAATTCTGTGGTTGTTACCTCTGGCATTGGTTAGTGTTCCTTGAGAGCCTTTTGATACAAGGAAATGTCTTGGCAACCTCTTCCTGTAGGTGCTTGGTCTCCTCTTCCACCTACTCTCCGGTTGCCCCTCATCTTTTTAGGCTTCCTTGTCTTCTTACCTTCTTTGACCCCCTTGGTAATGCCATGTATAAGCTCCTTTATCTCTTTAAGAACAGCTTGTCCATGTTGGTCCTCTCTGGTATGTTTGCCACCATTGGCTCCATTTCTCCTTGGGCACGTGATATTTTTGCTTCCTGAGTGTCTTCGGGTATGTTTGCCGTTGGCTCCATTTCTCCTTGAGCATGTAATATTTCTACTTCTTGAGTGTCTTCGGGTATGGGGATGTTACTTGCATGGCTTAGAACTTTCATGAGGAGGTAAGGGTCGCATACTTTGGACTGGTGAGGCTGGAGATAGTTCTTCATTTCCCTGTGGATGTACCATTCCCAATCGTCAGACTTCTCCTCATGTACTTTGGCAATTCTGTGGAGAGGAATCCTGTTGTACCTATCCACTCGTTTCACTTGCATGAGCATTGACATCTCTTGATAGGCTCTTTCATCTGCTTCCTCTTGTATGTTCTCATACTCAACCCCATTGGAATTAAAGGATTGAGCATGTCCTCCATGGGTAACTGATCCAGTGAGTACACATGTGACTGAATGGGAGGGGGAAGTGCATCTCTTATTATGGCTTCAGTGTGATGAGAACTTGCTCTGTAGATCCATTTGGCTTTGTGATGGTCCCCGTTTTTGTATTCTTGTGGTAGGTTTTGATATATTATACACATAGTGATGGGTTGATTGTTTGGGGGAGTACCTCTGCCATCTTTCCTAGCCCCACCTTCTCCAGCTTATAACGAACATCAGTGTCTTCTAGGATCTTTAAGCACTCCGGGCTATGGTACTAGAAGATGATTTTACCTTGATTGGTCTAGATATCCATCTAGAGCATTGTCCCTTGTAAATCCTATGCATATTGCCCTAGATATGTTAACTTTGTGCCCCCTTACGCTCGCTTTCTTTTGACGGTCGGTGATCCAGTTGCGCTAGCTTGGGTGATGACCGGGTTCCCTTCACACTCTAGGTCAAAGGCTTTGGAGCAGTCTCATAGGATCTCGGGGCACATGTGTGTGCCCCCCTTTTCTGTGTGTGTGTGTGTGTGTGTGTGTGTGTGTGTTAGTGACTTTCTAAGTGATGGAGGATGATGGAAAGTGTATTAGTGCAATGAGCAATCAACAACAAAGGATGGATGTTAGCATAAAATTTTGGACTTCATGAATTTGTGTTTTCTGTGAAATAGTAGGGGAAGTCCATGAGCTGGCAGTGCGTGAACTACTAGTTTGTGAAGTGTGAAGTCGTGAAGTGTTAACCTGTGAACTGCTAACTTGTTATGAAGAGCTAAGTCGTGAAGTGTTAACCCGTGAAATGTGAAAACATGAAGTGTTAACTCGTGAAATGTTAACACATGAAGTGTGAACTCGTGAAATGGTTAGGCCGTGAACTGGCTTAACTCGTGAATTAGTAGGGTGTGAAGTGTTATTTCATAAACTGGCAAAGTCGTGAAATGCTAACTCGTGAACTAGCAGTGTGCCAGTCCATGAACTAGCAGATTGTGGTTCATGGGGCTAGACGTTTATGATGTGTTTTAGTGATCTACACTATTCCTAGTGATTTATCATTTAATGGTGGATGCAAGACATTAGTTTATTTTTTGTGGAATAGTAGGAGTGGGTTTGATATCGTGAAATAGCAAACTGTTGTTTCACGTTTTAAATCCTAAAAGTATGTGAGAAGTGATTATGGGAACGATGAAATAGGAAACTAAAATAATAAAAAGGGAAAAGAAAAAGGAGCAGATGCAAGCATTAGGGCCCATGATCATGTGCACATAATCGTAGATAAGCACGATTGAAGTAATCCATATGCAAGCTTAGAGCTCCTACCTGAGAATGATGATCGCACGCAAGCAGACAATGACGATAATGTGCTGGACGGATGGGGCGATGATGCTCACAATCACACAGATGATGGCGAAGGAGAACTCTTGAAAAAAGATGATGAAAGATGCACGAAAGAGGAAAAGTGAAGTATTTATGATCTAGCCATCGGCACGTGTGGCCATCTTGATTGGGTATAACATGTGTTGGAATACGATACGCAGAGGCTTTTTGACAATTTCACAGCATGAACTGACATGAGTCGATTCATGATGCTAACCAGCTTGAAGTGTTTCACAACGTGAAACAGCTCAGATCGGTTCACGACGTGAAACAGCCTCGCTCCCTTTTACATATGCAAATGGTGATACCCTATGGATTCCTATATGCTCAAACATTCCAAGGTCACTCATAATGCATTCAGAGGAGTAGAATTGAACATGTGAAATGTATGAACATGTTTTACAGCATGAATTGCACACCCCTTTACCTTATGCCCATTTGGAGTTTTTGCTTGGAGCTAGGTACTCCTTGTCACCCTCCTTCCCTTTATTGCCATGCAAACCAAGTTTGTACTTTGGAACTTGTGGGTATGTGTTGTTGTAAGCTGCTTTAGTTTGGAGTGAGAACTTCTAAGCTTTCCTTCCATCCAGTGGAGGAGTACATCTGCCAAATCCTAATGAACCTGTTTTGTTTTATGTACATCTGAGTACACACTACATTACCTTATTCCGCAACTTGGCTTAGCTTGATCTCTTGGGTGGGTAACATTGGAGGTGTCGCACTCTTTTGTTTACTCGGTTGAGCGGTTTTCTCCTTCCATACTAATTTTGGTGCTACCTTGATAGCTAATGTAGCTGGGGCCTAAGTTAACTCGTGTATGTCTCGTTCTGGAGGTACACGCAACATCGGGTCTCGGGTTGGTTTTTGGTACCTATTCCTTTGCATTTCCTTGATAGTAGACCTGTGCTGTTATTAAGTCTTTTCTGACCCATCGCTTTTGAATGTTGAGTGGTGTTTGGGCGTATTTGGGTTTCAACTTCTTCTCCTTGGATTGTTTCCCTTGTCCCTTGCCTGTAGCTTTGCTTTCCTCCTTTGACACCCACGAGGTTTTTTCTTATCATAGTATCCTTGGGCTTGAAGTTGGGACTTGGGAACCCATTATTGTCTAACTAGATACATTCGCTGCCTTTGATGTGGTTCTCTTGACAATAGGAATGATGTTTTAATGTGGATTCCTGTTCTGTTGATTCTTCCGCTTTACTTGGCATTGGTGGCTCCTTGGTGGCTCCATGTTGAATGTAGCTGCATGTTTTCCCTTATTAAATGGACTTCATAATGGAAGGGCGATGGTTTCTTTGCCATCATTGAGTTGTACTTCCCGTTTTGCCCATTGGATGTGACAATTGTTGCTGGTGCAAATCCAAGATCGTCCAAGAATCATCTTCTCTTCCGTGGTTCCTATAGGCATAACAAATACCTTTCCAGCCAAGAGATTATTTCTGATGGAGATGATAACATTTAAAAATCCCATTGTTTGCATAATAGATAAATGCACACTGTGAACTTGTGCATTAGTTGCCTGTAGGGGGGTTTATTTAGGGCTATCCATGTCTCATAGGAAATCAAGTTATAACTTGAGCCCATATCAATCGATGCGATGCTCGTCGTGTGACTACCCTTTGTAGAGACATTTACACTGAGTCACGCAAGTTCAATATCTAGCTCATCCTTGTCAAGCAAGGTGAGTGAAGCCATGTTCACATGTAGCCTTGGAGTCTCTGTTTTGCTTTGGCTTCCATTGCCTTGGCTTCCTCTTGAGCTTGTTTGATTTTTTCCTTGACCAGCTCTTTCTTTTGCTTTAGAAGATGCTCTTGTGTGAGCATTTACTGGGTCAGGGGTCCATAATATTTATTTAGTTTACTTCTGTTGATATATCCCTCCATTTCTACCCCATCGATGGTTTCAATTCTGACTAACCCTTGAGGGGTGATTTCGGATACTCTATGTAAGATTCCTCCTCAGCCTGAATAACAAATAAGCTTTACTTCAATCCCCTGTAATCATTCCCTATCTATTTAAACAGTTCTATTCCAAACTCTCTTCATATGTAGATCTTTGTAGTTTTTTACTTTCATTTGTTCAATTAGGAATGTTTGCAATGCACCTGGATTAGTCCGATTTTCTCTCAGTTTGCTATCTAGATGAATATTAATGCTAGCATTTTTTCTTAAGAAGAGTCATAGTCTTCCTATTCTACATCTTAAATAACATATACCGAAAGAGTATGCCAAGTAATCCACTCTATCTTTATTAAGCCCTCTTTAGCCATATTCTAACTCTCTAGGCAATTTGTGAGTGAATGGATGGTTGTTATAAAACATAGATAATTGATTAATTAATTAAGAAAAAGAAAAGACCAAGCAGAGAGTCATCACCATGTAGAATCATGGTCTATCTTTGGGACACCAGTAATGGTACTTTGGACTGATGCCTTGATTTTTCATGGGATGGAACCTTGAATTTTTTCTCCCCTGGAAAACCATTTCCATAGGAGGTTCTTGGTGGTTCTTAGATACTCTTGGCGGAGGTCTTTGGCCATTAATATGGTCTCCATGGGGTGGTGACTTATCTCTATTTATTTCGGGGGAAAAAGAGCACCAAATTTTTTTAAATCAATAATTAAAAATAAAATTCTTTAAAGAAAAAAATGACTTTTGCTAATCACAAGCAATTTCGCTTCTAGAGTTAGTATCTTACTTTAGATGGTTCATGTGCATCATTGTGTTTTGAGATTGCAGTCATAACCCTAGGCATACTCTTGCACTAAGTTCATGGATAGACGGCTTTGTACTCATTTATAAGTTAGACCGGAATTAATTTTTATCTTTGTAACATCTTTGGGAAGTTTTACCCGTCTTATCTCCATTGTATGATGACTACATCGATGAATGTTCTTTTTTGCTAAATCTTTCTTGTTTCCCCAAGAACACCTTACTTGTTATTTTTGTTGCTATATGCAAATAATGCCAAGCTTTGTGTTGCTTTCCTCATGCGACATTGACTTATCTTCATCGACATCTTTTGAGGATGGAATTTGCATCAAGAAGGGGGGCATGTTAAACCGTTGCCAGAGACATCCACAATGTCAATGCTAGCCACCTTACCATCTTCAACAATTTTGGCCAAAGTCATTGGAAATGCTAGATTTCATTGGAATGTGCTTATATTGTATTATTTTGCTTGTGTGATCGCTGCTTGTCTATTAAAGGTATACCTCAGGATCTTAGGTGGAGAGTTCTAGTTGGGATTAGGTGTTTGCACAAGCTAGAGTGGCCGACTGAGCCCTAGGACATAATTTTTAACTTTGGCTACACAAGAGTTTAAACCCTAGAAGCCACACATAAAAGGCAAAATGTAACTCTCACTACACATTCTCTTATGCATAATCTAAGTGAGTGCTCTTTTCCTCTCCTCCCTTGCTTATTTCTTATGTGTGTTGAGCTTGTGTGCTCCATTGTGTGAGTGAGTGAGAGTGAGGATCAAGCTTCTATTGGAGTGTGGATCAAGCTTCTATTGGAGTGAGGATCAAGCTTCTATTGTGTGAGTGAGTGAGAGTGAGGATCAAGCTTCTATTGGAGTGTGGCGGTAGTGTGGCGGAGTGGAGCTTTCGAGTGTGGCTATGCTACCTATGAGAATCCCATGTGACTGTGTTCACAAGGTGAGTGACACATCTCGACCATGCATTTGTGTGCTAGACCATGACTTGTTGGTTTCTCGATTGATGTATTGTGCTCCCAAGTGCGGAATGGAAAAGCCCCACAACATTTGGTTGCACTCTGCACCCTTCCCATGGTGCTAGGGCTTCCCAATAACATTATATTGATGTAAATGGTGTGATGGCATACCATCAATGTTATATTGATGTAAATGGTGTGATGGCATACCACCAATTCACCATCAATATCCTTGATAAACATTTGTTTATAGTAAAAAATGATTCCAACGGGCATATGGATAGATGACTTGAGTTTTACAAAAAAAGGACTCTAACCGCGTTTTATATTACAAGCTTTTATATAAGAATGTCTCATGTTTAAATATTTTCTTTGATGGTGTGCTAGCCTTTTTGCTATCCCATGATCTCGTAACGTTCAAGCCCAAGGTGATTTTTTTAGAACAACATTTAAGGCATTATATGCATTGAATTCATTTACAAGAATATTGAATGTTTTGGGTTCATGGGTGGAGGCCTACCAACTCTGTTGGAATATAAAAAACCGCTTAGCCCGCATTAAAAGCGGTGGGTTCCTACTAGCTCTATTGGAATATAAAAACCCACTTAACCCATATGAAGGTGGTAGATTTGTGGGTGGGGCCATATATGTGTATGTATGTATGTATATGTGTGTGTGTGTGTGTGTGTGTGTGTACATACATACATATACATATACATATATATGTATATATATATATATATATATATATATATATATATATATATATATATATATATATATATATATATATATATATATATATATAGATGTATGTATGTATGTATGTATACATATATACTCACACTGTCTCACGGGATCTAAATTTCTAGGGAGATAGAAATCAAATAATTTGCAAGAAATTGATTTAAATTCAAGAATTCATCAAACATCACATGACCATGATTAAAATATTCAAAAACAATTGAAAAATACTTAGCTCACAAAGATGCAACTCCAAGATTGGGTGCAATCATCCCCCCTCATGTGTGTATAGCCTATTTCTCCCACACATGAGTATTTACGAGATATTTTATTCCAAATTAGGCCATAGCCTCCAAAAATACAAAAAGTGGTGCTTTTCTTGCATGACACTCTCTTATCTTCAAAAATAGAGTGCCCATAATTTGAGGCTTGGATTTAAAGCATATCACACTTTACCAAATATTAAGGATCAAGTCTATGCTTGATAAACTATACAAAATAAATCAAAATGTGCACAAGCTAGCACATGTATTTACAAGCTTGTTTACAAAAATGGTGTGCCAAATAATAAATTGGTGTAACTTCTCCTCAATCCTCGGAATCCTCTTCACCTATAAAATAACCAGCAATAAATTGGTGAAATAAATATTCCATAAGCATACAAACCATCATCACACACATGTTTGCCAAGCGTAAGTAACCCGGGAATCACCCCTACATACGAAGCAACTGAAACAAACATTGGAGACCCCAAGCATACGTCAATAACCACCAAACGTATTAATAGTTATGATGGTATCACCCATGATATTAACATAATTTTGCATGACGTAAAGATAATCCAAGCCTCAAATTATCTAAGAGGGTAGAGTAATATTTTAAGAGGGCTTAAAATATATTCCCATAACATTCCCTCTTACTTGAGTTTGCAATTGCTCTCAATTGTCGATTTGTTGAAAAGAATGGATGATCTTAGGTAAGGCACAAAAATATTTCTTAGGTAGCTGAATGAGGAGTATTATTGTAAGCAAATTGGAGAAGATAAATGTACTTTCCCAGGAGTTAGGTTGTTGTGCAACATAGGCTTTGAGTAGATCTAAGATAGTGTTGTTAGTAATCTCAGTTTATCCATTTGTTTCTGGATGGAAAGCTGTTGAGAAATCTACTTTAGTGCCTAAGTTGGAGAATAATGTGATCCAAAAATTACTACAAAATCTTGAATCTCTATCAGAAACAATGACTTTGGGTAAGCCATGATGTACAAAGATTTGTTTGATAAAGATATTTGTGGCTTGTTGAGAAGTTAAAGTTTTCTTTTACAAGGTAAAAAGTATGCTTGCTTACTCAAACAGTCAATTATTGTCCAAATCATATCGTTATGACTCGATGTAGAAGGCAAACCTGTGATAAAGACCATGGATATTTGTTTCCAAGTATCATTAGAAATTGGTAGAGATGTAAGGAGTCCTTGGGTTTTACCTTTGTAGCTTTTAATTTTCTGACAAACAGAACATTCAGCCACAAATTTGCTATATCTTGTTTTGAGATGAGGCCAAAGGAATTCCCTAGATACTAGTTGTAAGGTAGCTAAAACTCCTCGATGACCCATGTATGGTGGTTGATGCATTTCCTCCAGTATGAATTGTCTGAAAGGTTGTGTAATACACAATATTTTTTCAAAGAAAAGATAACCATCATGGCATGAATAATCACCAATAGGGTTCCAATTATTGTTTCTAAGCTTAGTCCAAATTTCAAAAAAATTTGGGTCAGTTTCATAGGATTCTAGGGAGATAGAAATCAAATAATTTACAAGAAATTGATTTAAATTCAAGAATTCATCAAACATCACATGACCATGATTAAAATATTCAAAAACAATTGAAAAATACTTAGCTCACAAAGATATGACTCCAAGATTGGGTGCAATCATCCCCCCCTCATGTGTGTATAGCCTATTTCCCCCACACGAGTATTTATGAGATATTTTGTTCCAAATTAGTCCATAGCCTCCAAAAATACAAAAAGTGGTGCTTTTCTTGCACGACACTCTCTTATCTTAAAAAATAGAGTGCCCATAATTTGAGGCTTGGGTTTAAAGCATATCACGCTTTACCAAATATTAAGGATCAAGTCTATGCTTGATAAACTATACAAAATAAATCAAAATGTGCACAAGCTAGCACATGTATTTACAAGCTTGTTTACAAAAATGGTGTACCAAATAATAAATTGGTGCGACTTCTCCTCAATCCTCGAAATCATCTTCACCTATAAAATAACCAACAATAAATTGGTGAAATAAATATTCCATAAGCATACAAACCATCATCACACACATGTTTGCCAGGCGTAAGTAACCCTGGAATCACCCCTACATACGAACCAACTGAAACAAACATTGGAGACCCCAAGCATACGTTAATAACTACCAAACGTATTAATATTTATAATGGTATCACCCATGATATTAACATAATTTGGCATGACGCAAAGATAATCCAAGCGTCCCCGAATTATCTAAGAGGGTAGAATAATATTTTTTAGAGAGCTTAAAATATATTCCCATAACACACACTCAGAAAAGAAAAATAGGCACATTGTAGAAGTTGCTTATGCCTTGATGTCTAAATAGAATATGCCAGATTATTTTTAGACTTAAGCAAACTGTTGTTTACATTATAAATAGGACCCCCACTATAGTTGTTCATGGTATGATGCCT
>NC_141093.1:1750000-1755000 GCF_041138505.1 Cibotium barometz | reverse complement strand
GAGTAGGAAGTGTTCCTCGAAAAGGTTTCAAGAGATGGATATGAAAAGAATTGTGGATATTCCAATTAGATGGAAGCTCTAGCCTATAGGCCACATCATTAATCTTTTGAAGGATTTTAAATGGCCCATAATATCTAGGCGCTAGCTTCACTGTAGGGAATTTTTCCACACTCTTTAATCGACGTTTTTCAATTCTCAAAAGTACATAATCACCTTCTTGAAATGAAAAATCTTTGCGCTTCCTATTTGCTTGAGATGTATACTTCTCTTGAGCTCTTGCAATACAATCACGCACTTCAGATAAAATGCGATCAAAGTCTCTAACATATTGGTCGGCAGCTTCAATTTTATGAGAGAGTCTAGTAGCCGGAGTAGGCAAAGCTCTACCATAGATGATCTCAAATGGTGCTCGACCAGTAGCAGTATGAGGAGTATTATTATAAGCAAATTGGAGTAGGTGTATGTACTTATCCCATGCACTAGGTTGCTGGGAAACATAGGCTTTAAGCATATCTAAGATAGTGCTATTTGTGACTTCGGTCTGTCCATTCGATTCCGGATGGAAAGCCGTGGAAAAATCTAACTTAGTGCCTAAGTTTGAGAAAAGAGCAACCCAAAAGTGACTACAAAATTTAGAATCTCTATCAGAAACTATCACTTTGGGTAGTCCATGATGAACAAAAATTTGCTTAACAAATATGTTCGCGGCTTGCTGAGAAGTTAGTGTCTTTTTACATGGAATGAAATAGGTTTGCTTACTAAACCTGTCCACTATTGTCCAAATCATGTCATGGTGACTGGAAGTAGTAGGAAAGCCAGTAATGAAGTCCATAGATACTTGTTCCCATGGTCTATCAGGAATAGGTAGAGGCATAAGCAATCCCAAAGCTTTGCCTTTGTAGCTTTTAATTGTTTGGCAAATGTTACATTCAGCTACAAATTTAGCTACATCATTCTTCAAATGAGGCCAATAGAATTCTCGAGAAACTACTTGAAGTGTTGCGGAAACTCCTCTATGTCCCACAAATGGTGGTTGGTGCATCTCTTCCAAGACAAGCTGTCTATAAGGTTGAGTAACACACAATCTTTTCTCAAAGAAAAGATAGCCATCATTATGAGAATAACTTTCTTGAGGTGTCCAATTGTTTTCACGCAATTTGATCCATATTTCAGAAAAATCTGGATCAACTTCATAAGTTTCTTTCATAAGTACAAATGGTTCACTTTCAATAATGGAAATGTTGTTGATATTTGGTCTCGACTCAAAGCATCGGCAACAACATTTTCTTTTCCAGGTTGGTATTGAATCATAGGTTGAAAACTTTGAATGAAAGATGCCCATTTGATATGCCTATCTGAAATAAGAGGTTGCGTAAGCAAATGCCTAATGCTTTGTTGATCTGTCTTGATGAGAAATTCAGAACCCATTAGGTAATGCTTCTAGATTTTCAAAGCATGCACTGCTGCTGCTAATTCCTTGTCATATGTGCTATAATTTTGCTTTGCAGGCTTAAGCTTTCTACTTTGATAAGCAATAGGATGGTTGTCTTGCATAAGAACAGCTCCAAATCCTTTGCCACTAGCATCAGTCATCACTACTATAAAGAATGGTCTTTGAAAATCAGGTAGTGTAAGAACTGGTGCTTGTGTTAAAGCATTCTTGAGTGTTGCAAAAGATTTATCTTGCTTTTCAGTCCAATTGAAATTTGTAGCTTTCTTAAGGAGTTCAGTCAAAGCATAAGCAATACAAGCAAAATTCTTGACGAACTTCCTATAATAACTACATAGGCCAAGAAAAGATCTAAGATCATGTATGTTTCTAGGCGTAGGCCAAGAAGCAATACACTCAATTTTCTTAGGATCTACACGAATCCCTTCAGCCGACACTATATGACCTAAGTATTCAATCTCTTCTTGAAAGAAATAACTCTTTTCAGGATTGACATACAATTCATTTTCTCTAAGATTGAACACTTGTTCCAAGTGTTGTTCATGCTCTTGTCGATCCTTGCTGAAAACAAGAATATCATCAAAGAACACTATAACAAAACTTTGAAACTTAAGGAATATGCAATTCATCATACGGCTGAAAGTAGCTGGAGCATTGGTCAAACCAAATGGCATAACCAAAAACTCATAATGACCAGTTTAGGTTCTAAAAGCTGTCTTGAAAATGTCAGATTGAGTCATAAGGACTTGATGATACCCAGACTTTAGGTCAATCTTGCTAAAGACCTTTGATCCTCTAAGCTTGTCAAGAAGATTATCTACCCTAGGAATAGGATATCTGTTCTTGACAGTAATCTTATTCAATGCACGATAGTCTACACACATTCGGTAAGTTCCGTTCTTCTTCTTAACAAGAAGTACTGGAGCTCCAAAAGGTGAACTACTAGGTCAAATAAGGCCTCTCTCTAGCAAGTCTTCTATTTGGCTTTGGATTTCTTTTTGCTCTAAATTGTTGACTCTATAGGGAGCTTTACAAGGCGGAGAATTTCCAGGCAATAAGTCAATACTACAGGCCTAGACTTAGGTAATCCTAGAGGTAGATCTTCCATGAAACAGTCACTAAATTTGGAGATAAAAAGATCAAACTTTGGACTTTTGGATGTGTCAGACTCAGCATCAAGCTGGTTAACCCATACCATATAAGTCTTGTCTCTTTTTCTTAGAGCTCTCTTTGCTTGAGTGTGACTCAACAAAGGACTCATTTCTCCTTTGACTTGACACTGGAGGATAATATCTTCATTGTCCTTCCTTAAAGAAATACTATGAGTGTCATAGTCTATAATAGGATTGTACTTGTGTCTCCAAGGTATACCCAAAATTATATCTACCCCTTGTAAAGGTGCAACTAAGAAATCCCTCTTTTCTATTAAAGGCTTGATGCATAAATCCAAATCTTTCACCTCTTGCATGCAATTATACTTTGTTCCAGTAAATGCTGCTTTGACTTTATAGTGCGTAGGTGAAGAACGAAGATTTAGTGCTCTAAGTGCCTTTTCAGAAATGAAATCATGTGTACTACCATCATCATGCAAAATAAGAACTTCATGTTCATTTATCATTCCTTTTATTTTAAGCAAAGAATGAACATGAGGTTTACCTTCTTGTTCTGAGTAATCTGGATCGGAATTACCCTCTTGCTTGAATGATTCTTCTTCATTGTCATCTTCTTCAATCATATTGACTCGAGCTGCTGCTGCCGATGGTGTTGAATTCTTGGTACGCTCCGGACAATTCAGGGCTATGTGTCCTTCTTTGTGGCACTTGAAACATTTGATAGGAGATGTCTTCGGTTTGCCACCATTGACTTTCTTATTGGTACTCATGTTGCCTTTAGCCTCGTCCTTGCCTTTGTCATAACCTGGTTTATACATCTTCTTTGAAGCATAAAAAGATTTAGTAAATGGTTTAGAAGAAGTACCCTCATGTGCTTTAATCTCTTTAGGAAAACCATTTTTACGTTCTGAATTAGTTGCCAAAGATATTGCAGAAGATAGTGAATGAGGTCGAAACATATTCACATCGGCCCTAATGGTAGATCTAAGGCCCGATATGAATTTCCTCTTTTGGTCCTTCTCGCTGACTCTATCCACAACTTGCACCTGTAATAAAGTATTCCATAACTTTTCTACATACTGTGACATAGTTTCCTTTTCCAATTGATGCAAAGTGTCCCATTGGTGCCTAACTTTGGACTTGAATTGTGAGGGTAAAAAGTGCTTTTTAACCAGCCGTTGAAATCTTTTCCAAGAATCTGGCTTGTCACGACCTTGCTTTATTACACTCCACCATAAAGCTGCACTGTCTATTGACTGCACATTTAATCTTATCACTCTCTGAAAATTTTTCTCCAGAAAAATAGTCATCTAGTTGACTAAGCCAAGCTAAAATGACCCTAGCATCCTTCTTTCCATCATAATTTTGGAATGTGAAAGCTTTCCGACTAATCTTGAATTCTTTTTGTGACCTTTGTGCTTGCAATGTAGCATTTACAGCCCTTTTAATAGTGTCATCTTCGTCATCAAAAGATAGCGAAGAGTCACGCTTGCATCTACGACTCGTGACCTGTCTCTCCAATTCAATACGCTTCTCTCTTTCTTCTATAATTTGATGTTGTAAAGAAAGGAGTTGCTTTTGAATTGATGGCGAGATAGGCAAATCTGCCATAGTGCTTGTGCAAATGATGTAGATAAATAAAATTTTACTTTATTTGATGTAAATAAATAAAGCAAAAATAAGTACTTATCTTGTTTTTCTCCCGCAATTTGATCTTGGTTAAAGCTGAACAAAGACGCTGTTCAATGGCTGAATTGAATTCTCGTCGCCTCAAACAAATCCCGAACGATTCCGCGTGATTCAAGAGACTTGGGCTAGTCGAATTGTTGATGAAATAATTTTTCTGCACTTTGAAACCTGCTGAAACAGCCCTGTAAACCTTGCCCAATCTCTGTAATATTTTCTGAAATTTTTTCAAAAATGATTTCGGAATTTTTTGGCCTTTTTAGGCAAATTTTAAGCCTTTTAAAAACCTGTAAATCATTTTTTTGCCTCCAAAAATTTTCAGATTTGGAAACCTTTGAATTTCTCTTCAAATTAAAAAATAGGAAAAGTAAAGGCTCCAAAAAGGTGATGTGACTTGCATGGGAATTGGGAAAAGTAAACTTGATTAACTAAGTGATTAAGCTTATGGATTTTTTTTAAACCTCTCCAATCGCCGATTTGCGCCGGTAGGCTGCCGCGTCGTGTGCCTTCTCCTTGGATTTCTTTTGATGATTTTTTTGATGGCTTTTACACAGATTTACCTGCTTCGTCCATTATAGATTTACTCATGCTTGAAGCTTTCTGATTTCTGAGAGAATCCCGTGAGATTTTTGGCTATGAGGATTTCATCCATGCGGTCAGATTTTGATTTCACTGAGTATTTGGGAAAACCACTTTTTGATAGAGAGGGATGGTTTTGCAGGGTGGTGAATGGGTTTGAGAGTAGATCTAGT